>NC_055993.1:91415328-91772328 GCF_018446385.1 Zingiber officinale | reverse complement strand
TGAGATAATTTTATTTGTCATAAAGATACGTTGACAAGATAGTTAATGGGTAAAACCCTCCTTTTACAAATGTTGAATTTGTATACGTCCACATTAACGTGGCATGCAAAATTCACGGTGTTTGAGGTGTTGGTGAATTTAAATAATATTGTTTGAGGAATCAATATTTTATTTTAAATTCAAAAAGTTTTGACCAAATATTTGATCAAAGACAGATCAACTATTAATTTTATTCGTCATAAAGTAAAGTTGACGAGATAATAAAATTAATGGATAAAATCTCCTCTTTGATTTTGTATACGTCCACACTATCGTGACATACAAAATTCATGGGGATTTTAAAGAATTGATCTTGACCAAATATTTTTGTGATTCTTAGGATTTAAAATGTTTGTCAATCCCCTAGTTGTTATACTATAGAAAAGACTTAGTAGTCTCAATTGTAATGATTGGAAATAAGACTTGGACATTAAGGTAGACTGTCTTCTTAGAACTAAGAACAATATAGGTGTATTTAATTCGTTAGTTGAAACATGTTTAGTGGTGTTATCTACCAGAACCTGGAGTGTAGATACAGATGCCATCAATCATGTCCGCAATTCATTGCAGGGTTCCAAGAAATCCGGCAACTAAATGAAAATTAAAACACCGTCCACATGGGCACTACTGTAAAAATGGTAGCTATTGCAGTGGGAGATGTTTATCTTTTGATAAGAATAAAACATGGATTTTTGAGTAATTGTCTTTACGCACCAAGTTTAGAAAGAACTAGTTTTCAGTTTCTAAACTATTCAAAGAACTTGGTATTCTACCTCTTTTAATAACAAAGTTGTTATTAAGAAAAAGAGGGAAGTTATCTGTTCTGGTACGTTGGTTGGCAATTTATAAATCCAATAACTCCCACGATGCAACAAATGGAAATTAGTAACACATCTTCTAATTTTAAGAGAAAGCAACCTTCGGAAATGAACCATTAATATCTTTGGCATCTAAGGCTAGGTTATATTAACTTGAGTAGGATTCATTGGTAGCTGATGAACTTTTGGGTTCATTGGTAGTGGAAATCTTTCCAACCTGTGAGTCTTACTTGGAAGAAAAAATAACCAAGAAGCTTTTAAGTTTAAGGGGTATGGAGTCAAAGATATATTAAAATTGGTTCATTCTGATTTGTGTGATCCTATGACTATCCAGACAAGAGGTAGTATTGAATATTTCGTCTATTTTATAGACAACTATTCAAGATACAAATAAATTTACTTAATGTACTGCAAGACTAAGTACTTTGATTAGTTCAAATAGTACAAGGCTGATGCGGAGAAATGTTAAAGTAAAAGTCACTATGGTTAGAACATAGTGGCAAGTACCTCTTGGGAGAATTTAGGAGTCACTTATCAGAAGTAGGGATTCAATTCCAACTAACTGCACCTGGTACACCCCAACAGAATGGTGTAGAAAAAGGAAGGTATAGGACTCTTATGGAAATAAGTAGATTGATGAGTTATTTAGAATATTACCAAAATCATTTTTAGGATATACTCTGGAAACGGAAGTGAATATAGTACCTTCCAAAGTCAGAACTCTCTACTCATATAGAATTGCTGAATAGGCGTAAGCCTATTTCGAAGCATATTCAGATTCGGGTAGTCCAGCACATATGCTGAAGAGAGATAATGATAAGTTGGACAGGAATTCACTTGTTTGTGGGTTATCCTAGAGAAATGAAAGTAGGTTTATAGTCTTAAAAATCAGAAGGACATTGTTAGCATCAATGACCGATTTTTAGAAAAAGACTATGTAATAAACCACGTGCCCATAAGAAAATTTATTCTTAAGAAAATAATAAAAGACATGTCTAATCTAGTACCAATTGTACAAGATGAGATACCACAAGGAAACTGCAACACGTATCACAAATGATACACAATTGCAGAAAGTGCCTTGTCGTAGTGGGAGGGTTGTTAGGCAACCTAAAAAGATTCATGTTTTGGGAGAGTTTTTGGACTCGATCCCTAGAGGACATGAACCTGATCTCCGGACATATGACGAAGCACTCCAAGATAAAGATGCAATATCTTGGCAAAGAGTAATGAATAACAGAATTAGAATATATGTATTCTAATAAAATCTGGAAGCTTGTAGAACTACCAAATGATGTAAAAGCCTTTGGGTATAAAAAGGTCTATAATAGGAAAAGAGGGATAGACAGGAAGATAGAAACTTTCAAAGCAAGGCTAGATGAAAAAGGAAACTTTTTCACTGGTAGTCATGCTTAAGTCTATCCGGATACTTTTATCTATTTGGTAAGTGGATGTCAAGACAACATTCCTTAATGGAAGTCTTGAAGAAAGCATCCATATAAAACAACCAGAAGGGTTCATTGCAAATGGCTAAGAGTATCTTGTGTGCAAGCTCAATCAGTCTATGGACTGATGCAAAGCTTCAAGGTCTTGGAACATCCAGTTTATCAAAGTAATCCAGACCTATGGATTTATTGAGTAAACGGATAAGTCTTGTGTATACAAAAGGTGTGATGGAAACGTGGTGGTATTTCTTGTACTATACGTAGATAACATTTTTGGTAGTTGGAAACAATATCAAAATGTTGTCAGAAGTAAGGGTATGGTAGTCCAAATAATTCGTTATAAAGGACTTGGGAGAATGTATATATTTTTGAGATCAAAGGATCGCAAGAAAAATATACTTATCCTAAGCTTGATACATCAGAAAAATCCTTGCTCGTTTTAAGCATGCAAAACTCCTAGAAAGGTTTCTTACCTTTTAAGCATGGAGTGTCTTTATCTAAAGAGATGTCTCCGATGACATCAAAGGAGATTGAGGACATGAAGGCAGTTCTTTATGCTTCGGCAGTTAGACAACCTAATGTATGCTATGCACGAGATCAGAAATCTGTTTTGTCAAGGGCATAGTTAGCAGATATCAAAGTAACCCTAGACAAGGACATTGGACTGCAGTAAAGCATATATTAAAGTACCTTAGAGGAACTAGAGATTATATGCTAGCTTACAAGACAGTTAATTTAGTCCCTGTGGGTTGCATGGATTTTGACTTCCAATCGGATAGGGACAATAATAAGTCAACCTCGGGGTTTTGTGTTTACTTTAGGAGGTAAAGTCATAACTATGGAAGAGTGATAAGCATAAGTGTTTTTCTGGACTCCACCATAGAAGCTGAGTATATGGCAAGCCTCTGAGATAGTCATAAAAGCTGAATGACTCAATAACCTCAAGATAGACTTAGATATGATTTCTGGTTTGTCCAAAGATTATTACAATTTATTGTAATAACATTGGTGCAGTAGCAAACTTGAAGAAACCATAAGTCTATAAAGTAAGAAAACACAATAGAGCACAAGTACCACCCAATACGAGAAATCGTATAAACGAGGAGAAGTTGTTGCCGCCTAGATTACATCAGATGATAACCTAAGGTCCTTAAGGCAAGAGCTTTTTGAAAGGCATGGGAATCAGATGTATGGCAGCAGATACGGCAGCTTAGTCTTTTAGTATAAGTGGGAGATTGTTAGAGTGTATACTAAAAGCCTAGCTTTTGGTATAAACATTTATCTAGAAATAAGAATCACATTGGTCAAATGTTTACATTTATGATAAATGTAGTTGTTCAATTAATTTATATTGTAGATAACATGGTGTGTGGTGTCACACACAGAGGATCATGTTATCAGTACCTTATAAATTATAAACAGTAGCTCACGACCATAATGGAAAGGAACAAACCATTGGAAGGTCGTAGTGTAATTAGGTTTTAGTTTATCTTAACTATATAATTACACTAGTACACTTAGAGTGTATTGAGTAGGACCATTAGAGGTCGTTTCTTTTATACTGACTTTATAAAGAAACAAAGACCTCAGTTATTATGGAAGTGTGTGCTCTTAATCCTAATATAATAACAAGCACATATATTTGATATTTATTTCTTTAATTTATCAATGGGTGAGATTTAGTTCGATGAATCAATAAGCCCGATAAGTTGGGAAATGATATCACTTATAGTGTGTGTTGTTGGTTATAGAAGGAAACTGTGTCCTAGTGATCTAGGTTGAGAATGTCCCCAAGAGGAGCTCATAAGGATTGTCATGTTAAACCCTGCAGGTGGACTTAGTCCGACATGATGATGAAGTTGAGTGGTACTACTCTTGGATTAAGATATTAATTAAATGAGTTGTCAGTAACTCACTTAATTAGTGGACATTCGACATCTTAAACACAGGGAGACTAACACACTCATGATAAAAAGGAGCCCAAAATGTAATTTGGGATTGGTGCGGTAGTTCAATAATAGTTCTCTAGTGGAATGAATTATTATTGATAAAATTAAGTTGTGTGTTCGGGGCGAACACGGGATGCTTAATTTTATTGGGAGACCAAAATCAATTCCTCCTCTCAGTCCCTATCGTAGCCTCTTAATTATAGAGTACTATACCCACCTATACCCACCTTCTTACCCATCCTATAGGAGCCGGCCAAGCTAGCTTGGAGACCAAGCTAGGGCCGGCCATGGGTTTATTCATGGGTGAATTCATGTGGCCGTCCCTATTAAAATAAAAAGGAATTTTAATTTTAAAATTTTTCTTATGTGGATAATATAATTTAAAAGAGAGTTTAAAAATTTAAATCCTTCCTTTTATAAGATTCTACAAAAGATTAAGAGAAGAGTTAAAATCTCTTTCCTTATTTGTAGATTAAAAGGTTGATTTTAATAAAAACTTTCCTTTTAATTATATTCATGATTTAAAAGAAAGTTTGAAAATTAAAAATTCTCTTTTATTAGTTTCTACAAAAGATTAAGAAAAGATTTAATATCTTTCCTTATTTGTAAATTGAAAGGAGATTTTAATTTTTAGAGATAACTTTCATTTTTGGAAATTATCCACATGTTTAAAAGAAAGATTTTAATTTATAAAATTTCTTTAACCAATCATGAAGGGATTAAAATTATTGGAGAAATTTTTATAAATTTCTAGAAACAAATTAGGAAGTTTTAATTTTTGTTTTAATTAAAACTCTCCTTGTTTTGGGGAGAAGAGTGGCCGGCCATTATAATTTTAAAAGAGAAAATTATTTTAATTAAATAAATTTTCCTTTTCAATGGAAAAAGAATTAAGGAAGTTTTTATTAAATTTTCCTTATTTGCCAAGACCAAGGATTATAAAAGAGGGGGTAGAGGAGGCTTCAATGTGAACGACTCTATTCTATTTTTCCTCTCTTTTCTCCTTGGGTGTGGCCCTTTCTTTCCTCTCCTCTCCTTTGTGTGGTGAAACCTTCTCATGGTGGAGATATCTTTGGTGGCGGATCTAAGAAGGAGAAGAAGGAGAAAGAAGCCTCTTTCTAGCATCCCTTGGAGCATGGTGGTGGTGGCGAACCTCTTCATCCTAGGAGAAGTTTTGATGCGAAACTTGTAAGGAAGAAGAAGGTGCTTGGTGGTTCTCATCTCGGAAGATCGTTGCCCACACAACGTCCGAGGTTAGAAGAGGAATACGGTAGAAGATCAAGAGGTCTTTCTAAAAGGTATAACTAGTAATTTTTGTTTCCGCATCATACTAGTTATTTTTGGAAATAATACTAAATACAAGAGGCATACGATTCTAGAGTTTCGAATTTGTTTTCGATATAGTGTTCTTTTGTTTTTCTTTCCCTTGTGATTTGATTGTTCTTTTCGGTTAACCTAAAGTTATTTTAGGAAATTAAATATTAGCTTTCTATAAAAGGTTTTGTCTAGTCGGTGGTGGTTGCTCCCATATCCAAGAAGGTCATGTGCCTCGCCACATCAGTACTGGGAACCAATTATGGAAATTAATATTTAATGGAATTAATAACTTAAGGTGACTTGGGTGGAACGTGTTAAGTTCCGCAGGAGATCCAAGTCAAAACCTAAAAGAACAAATAGATTAAGTTTTGGATCAAACGTGTTAAGTTCTGCAGGCGATCCAAAATTTAATTTAAAAGAACACATGGTAGCTAGGAAAAGGTTCAGACCTTTGTACAAAATTTTTGTAGAGTGGAACCTCTAGGTTTTCCGAGTAGCAACCAACAATTAGTATCAGAGCTAGGGTTTTGCCTCTGTGTATTTGGTATTAGTTTAATTATGCACATGTCATACATAATTTAGGCAGGTTAATAGTAGGATGTGCTAACTTTGTGGATGCAGGATCCAACTATTATGGCTTTTAGTTATTATGTGTGTGATTGGACCCTTGGACATGTCAAGGGCATTTATATGTGTGTGCATGATTGTATTATAAAATACAGCAGGAGCTGTATTTAGTTTTATTAGGATTTTATTTTGATCTAGATACATGTACATTTCTTTTATGGAATATAGGATCAAAATGTAAAATTCTATTTATGTCGCGGATCGAATCTTGCAAAGCGTGGAACCTTCTAAGGACCAAAGGCGCAGCGGAACTAGGAGCAAGATGGATGCGACAGCTAGACCCGGTGGCAGTGGCCAAATATGGCAGCAGCTTGGGATGACAACACACGGAGGACAACTAGAGATAAAAGCCATAATAGTTGAAAATTAGATTTTCTATTTATTGCTTTTATATTGTGCTGTGTGTGCATGTTAGTATACATGACTAGTAGGCTAGCATAGTTAAAATTCCTCGTTTATAAATAACTAAGTGGGAGAGGAATTTTTAAATAAATCCCATGGTCTCCATTACTGGTTTGTAAGTGATGCAAACAAGCTTGCGCGTTGGCTCTGAGTGCCTTCCTCCATAACGGATGAGCTTGTTTGTGGATCACTAGAACAGACTTCCATTTTTGGATGACTATAGGAAGTTAATTAAGAGCGTGTGATCTTCCCCAACGGAAGGGGCATAATCTTATTAATGGACTTAGTGTCAAGTAATGGTATACACTTAGACACATCTAATAGTATCCTCCCCATCGGAGTCACTGCTATTATTTGTGTGACCAAATGAAACCAACTATTAATTTGTCATAAAACTAGGTTGACAAGATAATAAAATTAAAGGGTTAAAACCCCTCTTACAAATGATTGATTTTGTATACGTCCACACTAACATGGCATACAAAATTAACGGTGTTTGAGATAATTTTATTTGTCATAAAGATACGTTGACAAGATAGTTAATGGGTAAAACCCTCCTTTTACAAATGTTGAATTTGTATACGTCCACACTAACGTGGCATGCAAAATTCACGGTGTTTGAGGTGTTGGTGAATTTAAATAATATTGTTTGAGGAATCAATATTTTATTTTAAATTCAAAAGTTTTAACCAAATATTTGATCAAAGACAGATCAACTATTAATTTTATTCGTCATAAAGTAAAGTTGACGAGATAATAAAATTAATGGATAAAATCTCCTCTTTGATTTTGTATACGTCCACACTATCGTGGCATACAAAATTCATGGGGATTTTAAAGAATTGATCTTGACCAAATATTTTTGTGATTCTTAGGATTTAAAATGTTTGTCAATCCCCTAGTTGTTATACTATAGAAAAGACTTAGTAGTCCCAATTGTAATGATTGGAAATAGTACTTGGACATTAAGGTAGACTGTCTTCTTAGAACTAAGAACAATATAGGTGTATTTAATTCATTAGTTGAAACATGTTTAGTGGTGTTATCTACCAGAACCTGGAGTGTAGATACAGATGCCATCAATCATGTCAGCAATTCATTGCAGGGTTCCAGGAAATCCGACAACTAAATGAAAATTAAAACACCGTCCACATGGGCACTACTGTAAAAATGGTAGCTGTTGCAGTGGGAGATGTTTATCTTTTGATAAGAATAAAACATGGATTTTTGAGTAATTGTCTTTACGCACCAAGTTTAGAAAGAACTAGTTTTCAGTTTCTAAACTATTCAAAGAACTTGATATTCTGCCTCTTTTAATAACAAAGTTGTTATTAAGAAAAAGAGGGAAGTTATCTGTTCTGGTACGTTGGTTGGCAATTTCTAAATCCAATAACTCCCACGATGCAACAAATGGAAATTAGTAACACATCTTCTAATTTTAAGAGAAAGCAACCTTCGGAAATGAACCATTAATATCTTTGGCATCTAAGGCTAGGTTATATTAACTTGAGTAGGATTCATTGGTAGCTGATGAACTTTTGGGTTCATTGGTAGTGGAAATCTTTCCAACCTGTGAGTCTTACTTGGAAGAAAAAATAACCAAGAAGCTTTTAAGTTTAAGGGGTATGGAGTCAAAGATATATTGAAATTGGTTCATTCTGATTTGTGTGATCCTATGACCATCCAGACATGAGGTAGTATTGAATATTTCGTCTATTTTATAGACAACTATTCAAGATACAAATAAATTTACTTAATGTACCGCAAGACTAAGTACTTTGATTAGTTCAAATAGTACAAGGCTGATGCGGAGAAATGTTAAAGTAAAAGTCACTATGGTTAGAATATAGTGGCAAGTACCTCTTGGGAGAATTTAGGAGTCACTTATCAGAAGTAGGGATTCAATTCCAACTAACTGCACCTGGTACACCCCAACAGAATGGTGTAGAAAAAGGAAGGTATAGGACTCTTATGGAAATAAGTAGATTGATGAGTTATTTAGAATATTACCAAAATCATTTTTAGGATATACTCTGGAAACGGAAGTGAATATAGTACCTTCCAAAGTCAGAACTCTCTACTCATATAGAATTGCTGAATAGGCGTAAGCCTATTTCGAAGCATATTCAGATTCGGGTAGTCCAGCACATATGCTGAAGAGAGACAATGATAAGTTGGACAGGAATTCACTTGTTTGTGGGTTATCCTAGAGAAATGAAAGTAGGTTTATAGTCTTAAAAATCAGAAGGACATTGTTAGCATCAATGACCGATTTTTAGAAAATGACTATGTAATAAACCACGTGCCCATAAGAAAATTTGTTCTTAAGAAAATAATAAAAGACATGTCTAATCTAGTACCAATTGTACAAGATGAGATACCACAAGGAAACTGCAACACGTATCACAAATGATACACAATTGCAGAAAGTGCCTTGTCGTAGTGGGAGGGTTGTTAGGCAACCTAAAAAGATTCATGTTTTGGGAGAGTTTTTGGACTCGATCCCTGGAGGACATGAACCTGATCTCCGGACATATTACAAAGCACTCCAAGATAAAGATGCAATATCTTGGCAAAGAGTAATGAATAACAGAATTAGAATATATGTATTCTAATAAAATCTGGAAGCTTGTAGAACCACCAAATGGTGTAAAAGCCTTTGGGTATAAAAAGGTCTATAATAGGAAAAGAGGGATAGACAGGAAGGTAGAAACTTTCAAAGCAAGGCTAGATGAAAAAGGAAACTTTTTCACTGGTAGTCATGCTTAAGTCTATCCGGATACTTTTATCTATTTGGTAAGTGGATGTCAAGACAACATTCCTTAATGGAAGTCTTGAAAAAAGCATCCATATAAAGCAACCAGAAGGGTTCATTGCAAAGGGCTAAGAGTATCTTGTGTGCAAGCTCAATCAGTCTATGGACTGATGCAAAGCTTCAAGGTCTTGGAACATCCAGTTTATCAAAGTAATCCAGACCTATGGATTTATTGAGTAAACGGATAAGTCTTGTGTATACAAAAGGTGTGATGGAAACGTGGTGGTATTTCTTGTACTATACGTAGATAACATTTTTGGTAGTTGGAAACAATATCAAAATGTTGTCAGAAGTAAGGGTATGGTAGTCTAAATAATTCGTTATAAAGGACTTGGGAGAATGTATATATTTTTGAGATCAAAGGATCGAAAAAATATATACTTATCCTAAGCTTGATACATCGAAAAATCCTTGCTCGTTTTAAGCATGCAAAACTCCTAGAAAGGTTTCTTACCTTTTAAGCATGGAGTGTCTTTATCTAAAGAGATGTCTCCGATGACATCAAAGGAGATTGAGGACATGAAGGCAGTTCTTTATGCTTCGGCAGTTAGACAACCTAATGTATGCTATGCACGAGATCTGAAATCTGTTTTGTCAAGGGCATAGTTAGCAGATATCAAAGTAACCCTAGACAAGGACATTGGACTGCAGTAAAGCATATATTAAAGTACCTTAGAGGAACTAGAGATTATATGCTAGCTTACAAGGCAGTTAATTTAGTCCCTGTGGGTTGCATGGATTTTGACTTCCAATCGGATAGGGACAATAATAAGTCAACCTCGGGGTTGTGTGTTTACTTTAGGAGGTAAAGTCATAACTATGGAAGAGTGATAAGCATAAGTGTTTTTCTGGACTCCACCATAGAAGCTGAGTATATGGCAAGCCTCTGAGATAGCCATAAAAGCTGAATGACTCAATAACCTCAAGATAGACTTAGATATGATTTCTGGTTTATCCAAAGATTATTATAATTTATTGTAATAACATAATACGAGAAATCGTATAAACGAGGAGAAGTTGTTGCCGCCTAGATTACATCAGATGATAACCTAAGGTCCTTAAGGCAAGAGCTTTTTGAAAGGCATGGGAATCAGATGTATGGCAGCAGATACGGCAGCTTAGTCTTTTAGTATAAGTGGAGATTGTTAGAGTGTATACTAAAAGCCTAGCTTTTGGTATAAACATTTATCTAGAAATAAGAATCACATTGGTCAAATGTTTACATTTATAATAAATGTAGTTGTTCAATTAATTTATATTGTAGATAACATGGTGTGTGGTGTCACACACAGAGGATCATGTTATCAGTACCTTATAAATTATAAACAGTAGCTCACAACCATAATGGAAAGGAACAAACCATTGGAAGGTCGTAGTGTAATTAGGTATTAGTTTATCTTAACTATATAATTACACTAGTACACTTAGAGTGTATTGAGTAGGACCATTAGAGGTCGTTTCTTTTATACTGACTTTATAAAGAAACAAAGACCTCGGTTATTATGGAAGTGTGTGCTCTTAATCCTAATATAATAACAAGCACATATATTTGATATTTATTTCTTTAATTTATCAATGGGTGAGATTTAGTTCGATGAATCAATAAGCCCGATAAGTTGGGAAATGATATCACTTATAGTGTGTGTTGTTGATTATAGAAGGAAACTGTGTCCTAGTGATCTAGGTTGAGAATGTCCCCAAGAGGAGCTCATAAGGATTGTCATGTTAAACCCTGCAGGTGGACTTAGTCCGACATGATGATGAAGTTGAGTGGTACTACTCTTGGAGCTAGATATTAATTAAGTGAGTTGTCAGTAACTTACTTAATTAGTGGACATTTGTTATCTTAAACACAGGGAGACTAACACACTCATGATAAGAAGGAGCCCAAAATGTAATTTGGGATTGGTGCGGTAGTTCAATAATAGTTCTCTAGTGGAATGAATTATTATTGATAAAATTAAGTTGTGTGTTCGGGGCGAGCACGGGATGCTTAATTTTATCGGGAGACCAAAACCAATTCCTCCTCTCGGTCCCTATCGTAGCCTCTTAATTATAGAGTACTATACCCACCTATACCCACCTTCTTACCCATCCTATAGGGGTCGGCCAAGCTAGCTTGGAGACCAAGCTAGGGCCGGCCATGGGTATGTTCATGGGTGAATTCATGTGGCCGTCCTTATTAAAATAAAAAGGAATTTTAATTTTTAAAATTTTCTTATGTGGATAATATAATTTAAAAGAGAGTTTAAAAATTTAAATCCTTCCTTTTATAAGATTCTACAAAAGATTAAGAGAAGAGTTAAAATCTCTTTCCTTATTTGTAGATTAAAAGGTTGATTTTAATAAAAACTTTCCTTTTAATTATATTCATGATTTAAAAGAAAGTTTGAAAATTAAAAATTCTCTTTTATTAGTTTCTACAAAAGATTAAGAAAAGATTTAATATCTTTCCTTATTTGTAGATTGAAAGGAGATTTTAATTTTTAGAGATAACTTTCATTTTTGGAAATTATCCACATGTTTAAAAGAAAGATTTTAATTTATAAAATTTCTTTAACCAATCATGAAGGGATTAAAATTATTGGAGAAATTTTTATAAATTTCTAGAAACAAATTAGGAAGTTTTAATTTTTGTTTTAATTAAAACTCTCCTTGTTTTGGGGAAGGGTGGCCATTATAATTTTAAAAGAGAAAATTATTTTAATTAAATAAATTTTCCTTTTCAATGGAAAAAGAATTAAGGAAGTTTTTATTAAATTTTCCTTATTTGCCAAGACCAAGGATTATAAAAGAGGGGGTAGAGGAGGCTTCAATGTGAACGACTCTATTCTATTTTTCCTCTCTTTTCTCCTTGGGTGTGGCCGGCCCTTTCTTTCCTCTCCTCTCCTTTGTGTGGCCGAAACCTTCTCATGGTGGAGATATCTTTGGTGGCCGTATCTAAGAAGGAGAAGAAGGAGAGAAAAGAAGCCTCTTTTCTAGCATCCCTTGGAGTATAGTGGTGGTGGCCGAACCTCTTCATCCTAGGAGAAGTTTTGATGGCTGAAACTTGTAAGGAAGAAGAAGGTGCTTGGTGGTTCTCATCTCGAAAGATCGTTGCCCACACAACGTCCGAGGTTAGAAGAGGAATACGGTAGAAGATCAGGAGGTCTTTCTAAAAGGTATAACTAGTAATTTTTGTTTCCGCATCATACTAGTTATTTTTGGAAATAATACTAAATACAAGAGGCATACGATTCTAGAGTTTCGAATTTGTTTTCGATATAGTGTTCTTTTGTTTTTCTTTCCCTTGTGATTTGATTGTTCTTTTCGGTTAACCTAAAGTTATTTTAGGAAATTAAATATTAGCTTTCTATAAAAGGTTTTGTCTAGTCGGTGGTGGTTGCTCCCATATCCAAGAAGGCCATGTGCCTCGCCACGTCAGTACTGGGAACCAATTATGAAAATTAATATTTAATGGAATTAATAACTTAAGGTGACTTGGGTCGAACGTGTTAAGTTCCGCAGGAGATCCAAGTCAAAACCTAAAAGAACAAATAGATTAAGTTTTGGATCAAACCTGTTAAGTTCCGCAGGTGATCCAAAATTTAATTTAATAGAACACATGGTAGCTAGGAAAAGGTTCAGACCTTTGTACAAAATTTTTGTACAGTGGAACCTCTAGGTTTTCCGAGTAGCAACCAACAGTAACATGGGTGGATTTGGATCAATAATGTTAAACATCGTTTGTGATCCAAGTCTAAATCATTAAGAACAGATAAGTTAAATTTGGAATCAATAATGTTAAATACCATTTGTGATTCCTAATTTAATTTCTAAAGAACACAATAAGTTGTTAGTAAAGGTTCAGGACTTGTACAAAATTTTTGTATAAGGGAACCGGTATGATATTCCACATAGCAACCAACAAGGGGAAGATTATTGGTACATTTGACACTAATGATCAAACTTGAGTTTTGATGAATGACAAATGAATTAAAGTTAGTTGTGTTATTGATCTAATCTTGTTATTGAGTGTGCAGGGTTGACTAATTTGACGGGGTAAGAGGACCTGACACCAGACAGAAGTCCAGTCTGGATGTATGATTCTCGATTGGCGAAGTCCAGATATAGGATTCTGGTAGGAGATTGAGATGTTCGATTCCCGACAAGAGGAAGTCCGGATGTGTGATTTCAGCAAGAAGACCTAATGGGTCAGATTAGACGTTGTGTAACGACCCAATTTTCCCCATTAGGAGTTTTAAACGTTCTTAAAAATATTTAGAAATGCTATAGAAATATTCTAGAGATTTTTAGAAATTTTTAGAGTATTTTTATGCAATTTTTGGAGGTCGTTTGGTATTTTTACCAAAAAAAAAGAAGTTGTGACAAAAAAATGTCCAATCCGAGGCTCGAACCGGCAACCCCTGACCGAGCAAAACCAGGCTGACCAACTGGGCTAGCAATTGTTACTTGAACAAATAAAGGAAGAGATTTATTTAAGTAATAGGAATTAATAACAAAGAAATAAAAGGAAGAAAAAGGGTAGCAGCCGAGAATTGAACCCGGGGCTTTTGGCTCGGTCAAAACCCAGCCAACCAACTGCTCCGCAGATATTTTGCGAAAGAATTGGCAGCGAAATATTCTTAAGTTAACAGAAATACCAGAGTTATAAAAAGGAACTTAGGGCTTTCCGAAACCTAATTTTCCCCGATCCCTTCCTCTCTCGCGCGACAAAGGCAGCTCGGGCGGAAACAAGCCGAGGCTAGGGCACGATTCCGGCGGCTGGCGGGTGGCTAACTCGGGGAGGTTCTTCATCGTCGTGATCCTTTCGTCGAGGAGGAACCGTAAGCACGGAGGAGTCGAAGCTTGCAATTTCCGCAAGCCCTAGAAGTTGTTCCGGTTGTAGGTTTAAGAAGAGGTAAGTTGCTACTCACCTGCAGTAGGATAGCTCCGAGGTTTAATCCTTGATTCTCTCCTTGTTCCCGAAGCTTTGCATGAGTTCCCTTGCTTTCTCTATTTTCGGATCGTGCTGCACAGATTTGCCTATTTGCTGTTTCCTTTTTTATTTCTGCGGAAGCATGCCTAAGAATCCTGTACAAAGTTAACATGCTAGGGATTTAGTTTTCTAGTTTTGATTGTTCCTTCCTTGCCTACGGAACATGTTGTATAGAATTGTGGGTGCAAGGGATTTAGTTTTCTTTTCTTGCTTCCGGAATATGCCATGCAGAATTTAGTTGATAAAGATTTGGTAATCTTTCTTTAGTTTTCGAAGCTGCTTTGTTCCTCCTATTCCTGGATTCTGTATAGATAGGTGTGGCTTGATTGTTTGATGCAGATTTCAGGTTCTGCCGAAACCATATTTAGGTTGCAGATTTAGGCTTCAGGTTTCAGGTTTCAGGTTTCAGATTCTGTTGCAGAAACCATATTTAGGTTGGATTCTGATTAGTTGCGGTTAGATGATTTAGGATTGCTGCAGATTTTAGGTTCTGCCGTGGGTTGATAAGCTTTACATAGTTTCTGTACATGTATTATGAGCATGCAGCTTTGCTTCTAGTTAGTATGTATGCAGATTTTATAAGTATAGTATGCAGATTTAGATTTTTATAAGTATAGCATGCAGATTTTTGTTAAGCTTAATATGCAGATTTCTGTTTAAACTTGTATGCAGATTTTGTTTAAATATTGCAGTGTTAGAATTTGTTTAAACATTTCAGTTTTGTAAGAAGCATTTGTTTTAAGAAAAGTATAAGAAAGATAAAGAAAAGAAAAGAAAAAAGGTCGAGGCCTTAAGTAGATCTCAAAGTCAAGACTTTAGGGATTTTTGGCACACAAGGTGTCTATTAAAATGCCGAGGCATTTAAAGAAGAATAATTAAGATTATAAGTATTTTACTTTTAAGAAGAGGCTAGTACCCGACTTCCGATGTTGTCGTTAAACAAATCCAGGTGTCCAATTCCGAGGTCTTGGCCCTGGTAGACCGAGGTCTGCTCTTTTAGGATTGGTGGCTCGCTACCCCAATCTATCAGGGAACGCGCATAAGATGGTACTATGCCTGAGCCCAAGAAGAAGTTGATTATTATCTTGAAGTATTATAAGTATAAGTTTTTGGACAAGTAAAACGAGTTTTACATAAACATAAAGTATTAAAGATTAAGTTTAGAACAAATGAAATAAGTTTCATACAGTTCTAAAAATCATTAAGTTTAGTTCTTTATTCTACCATGTTTATATAGTAGATGAGTAGTTTTCATGTTTACCTATTAGATGAGCAGCATGATTAACTATTAGAATTACATGAGTAGATTCCTTAGCTTTTCTTTGCTATTAGTTTGACATGAGCAGTTATGTTTATGCTTTATTTCTTTTTAGAGCATATAGTTTCTAGTTCTTTCCGTATACATGCACATTCGTGATTTTGTGAGTTAGATAGCGCTTACTAAGCAAATTTTGCTTATAGACTACACTTCCTCTTACTGCAGATACAGGAAAGGAAAAGATATAGAAAGGAAGGCGACAAGGAGGTGTTCGAAGGATGTGTGATGCCAGGACTATGGAAGCCTTGGGACTAGGAAAGAAGTTTAATTTTAGTTTCCGCATTTTAGTTATTGTAAACATTTGAGTTGTATTTTAAGTTCATTTCATTTGAGATTATTCTGTTTAGATTGCATGTAGGATGAGTTCAGTTTAGTAAGTAGATATTTGTGTGTTTGATACTTATTTAACTGCGTGGTTGATTGATATGTGTTCCAGCCGCTTGTGGCTGAGTATATATTGCATGTATTGTTGAATATGCTCACCGGTACAGGGGAGACTCTGTCGAAATTTTTCGGTAGGGTTTCCATGTGATTTTTAATCATACCGGTTAAGTAAAGTTAGTAGTTAAGTAACGATCATCCTTAGAGAGTAGTAGTAAGAAGAAGGGTGGTCGTTACATGTTGAGGAGATAACTCGACACTTGATATGTGAAGGTAAGTCACTAGAGGTGAGTGACTCAGTGAGAACGCATGCTGGTTGAAGGGATGGTAGGCATCAGTCTAATTTAGGTTCATTTAGAAAATCTAAATTGAGACCTTGAGTAGATCCTGATATAGAGGACATGGTCTAAGTTATAAGTTAATCATATTATCATTGTGCCAAACTTTGTTTTGTAGGGTAAATATTTCTATGTTAGACTAACATATTTTACAAGACAAAGGAAGCACAAAAGGTCTCGGGTGAACAGTACCCGAGGCGCCTTCGGGAGCTTGGAAGACGCCTTGAGTACTATTTATGGAAAGTGCCTTTGAGTACTTGGAAGGTGCCTTCAGTAGGATACGGTAGAGACATCGTTGACGATAAGGAGCCACCTTTTAAGGGATATAGTTGGCATTGAAGGCACCTTTAATGCTATGGAAGGCGCCTTATATCCCTTATAAAAGAGGTATTCGACCAAGGCTTCAAGGATATCAATTCTACAAGCTTCTACACATCCTTTTGGTGTTTCAACTGCTTCAGCTTCCTACTGTTGTCTTGCTATAACTTTGTCATGTTCGACTGCTGTTGAGAAGTCATCCAACACTGAACTCGAGCTGACTATCTATAAAAAGTGTTGGATAATAAAGTTTAAATTATGTACTTAATTATTGCAAAAGGAAAGTAAAGTTTGTTACACTTTTCCTGTTATTCTTCTTGTACTCGATCGTCTCCTCCTGCGATTCCAGAAGAGGTTATTAGTGAAATACTCGTTGAGAGATTCGCGGGACCTGAGTCTTGAAGTAGGAGTCGCTGAAGACTCCGAACCAAGTAAAACTGAAAGTGTCTTTGTACTTTTTTTTTATTTTTGTGTTTAATTTTCTGCTGTGAGTACTTTAGTTTTTAAATTAAAATAAAAAAGTTTTCAAAACCACATGATTCACTCTCCTCTCACGTGCCTCTCGATCCAACAAATACCATCTGAGAGCTAAGCAGACTCATGGCCTCCTTGGCGTTGGCAGATTGTAATAAGTATTGAAGCTTAACTAGCTATGGAAGGGCTGAGAAGAAGTCAGTCCTTGGTTGGTGAGTAATCAGATCAAAACTCATTTGGATGAGCTTCTTCTTGAGGTGGGTCTTCCAGAAGTTCTTAATCTCATTGTCGGTTCATCCAGGGAGGTGCGAAGCAATCGCAAACCACCTGAATGGATCGAATTCAAATCAATAAGATGAATGGATTCATTTTCTAAATTCTTGTTAGACGTGGCACTTGAATGCACACGTTAAGAAGAGGCCCCACCCGGACTGAACCGGGAATGCCACCAGAATTGCCCATCGGGTTGACGACTAGCTCCACAAACCACTGGAGGTCCTTTCAGCGTGCTTTGTCCTCACTCGCACGCATCCTGGAAAACTTCCCAGAAGGTCACCCATCCTCAGATTTCTCCAAGCCAAGCACGCTTAACTTTGGAGTTCTTAAGTTTGGGCTTCCGAAAAGGAAGGTGCACCTTGGTGATATGGATAGTATCATCTAACCTTTTAAGTCATACTTAACTAGAATCTTAGAATCGGGGTATTACAAACTCGATCTTCTGATATATATGTACGTCCAAGTGATCGGGAGGGTAGGAGGTTTAGGGTATATCTTGGTTCGTCCATTACTATCGAGTGGGATTTAGTTTGTGGAAATAGGTAAAGGTTCCTATGTGGTGATCTTCTCTGGGACAACATCTTCTTCTTCATGGTAATCATCGCCGTGATACAGTGGCTTCTTCCTAGTGATCTTCTTTGAAACAGAATCTTCTTGAGCACTATGAGTTTATTTCATTTTCATACAAATTTATTTCTTACAAACTACAATGGTATTAGAGCCATAACAGTTCTGAAAGCATGAAACCAGAGAAATAGAATTGAGAAATCATGATTGTTGTTGTGATTTCTACCCAAGCAGCAGATCTGCATAACGTCAAGAAATTATGACAGTGTTGGGATTTCCATATTCACAGTTGCGCATTGGTAACCGCGTCGCAGACCTGGGACCGAGCCAAAGACCAAAACCCACATTCGTCACAGTAGAGAAGGTCACCGTTGCGTCTTGCTGTTGTGCATTTCGAGAGTCAGCAATAGTGTTGAGTGGCTGGCGATTGGCTTCCGTAGCTGGAGAGCGTCAGCGACCATGTCGAGAGGCCAACGATATTGAGAGCCACGACAGCCGTGTTCGTCATAGCAGAGGAAGTGAGAGTTGTGGCAAAGAAGAGAAGAAGAATAGTAATTCTTTACTATTCCTCCATCAAAATTTTTGTTTGAGAGAAAAAGTTTGATTTTAAATTTTTTTAAAAAAATTGAGAAAGCGTGAGAACTTTACCATGCGAAGAAAAAAAACAAAATTTTTTTTGATAAAATTAATTAAAAATTAAATCTTGTGTTTTAATTTTTTTTTCAAGTAATTATGATTGGATTTAGATTTTCATGACTACCTAATGGTCTAATCTAAATCGGTCTAGTTCATCTAGACTAGACCATATCATATTGAGTTGGTCCAAGCAGATCCCAATCTAGTTCAAACCATTAGTTGGTTTAACTAGATAAATTAGGATGGTTTAATTTAAGACAATATATAATGATAAAAAAGGATTATTAGAAAGCTTACTATCCTTTGAACTCCTCCGCAAAATGAGGTTACTGAAAGAAAAAATTGAACTCTTTTAGATATAGTTAGGTCTATCATAGCTCAAGCTAATTTATCAATTTCCTATTAGAGAGATTTGTTATTAGCTGGAACTTATATACTTAACTGAGTGCCTTCTAAATATGTTTCATCTACTCCATATGAACGTTAGACAAGCAGGAAATCATATTTGAGTAATAAGAGTCAGCTACCTATGTTCATGATAAGACTCATAAATAAAAAAAAATAGGACTTAGAGGTAAGAAATATATCTTTATAAGGTATTCTAAGACTTCTAAGGGTTATGTCTTCATTGGTGAGTGACTAGATGGAATCATTTCTGAAATAGAGTCAAGAGATGCTATTTTTATCGAAACTGAGTACACAACACGAGGTGCAGTTGATAAAATGATTCCTCTATTTGCAATAGAGGAGGAGGATAATGTTTCTTTATCAACAAATCAGGTATCGCGAGAGATGACTGAATCTAGTCAACTCAGTGAGAGTGATTTGTGGATGAATGAGTCAGTTTTTCAACTATTTAACTTACGAAGTAGTCGTCAGATTATTCTCGAAGAAGGTTTGACATTGAGAATAAGACATTGATGATTCTTTCAATTGACAATGAGGAATCTCGAACGGTTGAGGAAGCTTTGAGATGCTCAGTTAGAGAAGAATGGAAAATCGCAATGGATGAGGAAATGGAGTCAATGAGAAAGAATCAAGTTTGAGATTTAGTCAATCTTCCTCTGGGCATAGGGCTATTGAGAATAAGTGGATTCTCAAAATCAAGAGGAAACCGGATGGATCTATTAATCGATATAAAGCACGATTAGTTGCAAAAGGATATACCCAAATGGAGGGTATTATTTTTTTGAAGATAAGTTGAGTATATTTAGGAGTGAAGATCATGAAAGATTGATTAAAAAGACTTTTGGGTATGTCTCAAGAGACTTATATCACTAAGATGCTATAATACTTTAATATATCGGATTGTAACATTATATCCCAAGATTCGTAAATAAATAGCTGAAATGAAGGAAAAAAAATCATATGATAGTGTTATTAGTAGTTTGATGTACACTATATTATGTACTCATTCTGATATAAGTTATGTTATTGACTTGGTTAGGTGTTTCCAATTAAACTCAGGATCGAGACACTAGAAAGTGATGAAAATGATATTAAAATGTTTCAAAAGGAAATAGATTATTGTATATGTTTCCAATGATCTAAGATGAGCCTGAAGGACTATATAGATACAGATTGGGTTAGTAGACCTTAATGATAGAAAATCCACATCTGTCTATGTCTTCTTGCTGAATGGTGGCGTTATCTCATGGAATAGCAAGAAGCAAGCTTATGTAGCTTTGTTAATAATAGAAGTTATATGGCTTGGGTTATGTAACCTTGTCGACAATGCAAGCCGTGTGACTTGCAATGGATGTGCAAGAAGCTGTTTGGTTGAAAAGATTCCTAAAGCATCTAAAGATTGCTGAGGATAGTAGAAGTTCTGTTACAATGTTCTGTGATAGTCAAACTGCTATAGCTTTTTTCAAAGATCCCAAATATTATAGCAAAGACAAGCATATAGAAATTAAGTATAATTTTGTAAGAGATATTGTTGACAAGAAATAAATATTTCTTGAGTATATCTTTACACGTAATATGCTTGCAAATTCTTTTACTAAGCCTTTGACTAAAAAAATCATTTCAAGGATATTGAAAGTTTGACTTTGTAAAATGTAACACGTAAAATATCATGATTTATTCAGTGTATATGTTGTTACATTTTGGATTAAAGTCTCGATGAGCATGTTGCCAGATTGAGATTGATCCACTCACATAGAAAATCACCTCTATTTGTTAAGTATAAATAGAGATAAGATCGTTACTTATGAAACAACTTATGTAGTTGTTAAGGTCGCCTTGATAATTATGTTAAGATAAGATCATTTATATAATAATCAGAGTAATAAATCCACCATTTACTGAATCTGCCTAAGACCAGATTGAAATTTATATGTTAAATTCAGAATTAGATATTAGGTATATCTAGATCGAAATCTGTACGATGTTAAATTTTGAGAAAAATATGTGCTCTTTTTAGTAAAGAGAAAAATACCGTAGCATATGATTCATATCATGTGTGTTATAGTGACAATAAGGGTAGCAGGAGAAAGGATCCCTGCTTCTCTATTATGTGATACCCTTGAGATTATAAGTTAATCTCAATCTTACCCTAAGTGACTATTTAACTGTCTATTTGAAGTTCTGATTAGTGTTTGCTGCTTTAGCATGCTTCCTATTAGCTATGTGTGATTCAATCTATAGAGCATAATTAGGAAAGTGACTGATTAAATGAATAGATTTGAACTAAGAAGGAATATTATGATAGATTTACATCTTTGATGTTATTCACTGGTCGACCCATTTTTGTTATGTACAGAATTGATTGTGAATATTGAATATGAAACATGCTCTCGATATAATTGTCGTTATGAGTGATTAGAGATATTCATAATGATGTAAATGATTAATCTAGGATAAAGACAAGTTATTGATGTCTTTGATTCATTCTATAGAGCAGCTATATAAGGTGTAACAATCTTCTTAGTAATAATTATTCAGCGTGCTTGTTGTCACACGAACCATTTTTCTAAAGTATAAATTAAATGTTTTTATTTAGTCTCCATGACTAATTAGTGTTTTGCTCTAGTCTTTGTGACTTAATTATAATATAGTCTATGTGGCTTACATGGTCTTTGTGACTAGTTAACTTTTATGAATTGACTTGGACGGGTGGGAGATATAGAAGTTACGAAGATGAAAAGGTGTCTTTTCCCCTTCATCTTCCAACTCTTTCGCCTTCCTCTATTAATGGAGGTAGAGGAAGAGTCATCTTCTTCTATAAAAGAGCGTCCAAGACAATTGATGTAGAAGGGAGATGCAAGTATCAGGAAAATGTTGCTATATTGTGTATGTGGAGGAGATCAAAACACAACGGAAGTGCTATCGGACTTCTGTCGAAATTGTGTGTCTTGCGAAGAAGAAGAACATTCAAGGTGTAAGAGAGATTTGGTTCGTGGAACCTTGAAGAGTTTTCTAATTCGTTCATGATCGTTCTTCCGATGACAAACGAAAAATCAAAATCTATTATGAGAGATTACTACAAAATCTTCTATATTTCATGCATTTAGATCAGCATAGGGACAATACTGTCTCACTTTTCTATCCTAACAAATAATAGTAGAGCCACGATTCAAGAGAGAATCTATGACATTTTGACCGATTATAATGATCAACAAGAAAGCAAGCAAACTCTGGGTGAAATCATGGTTTAGAAAGTTGTTCATCTATAAGTCTGTTTAAAACCAAAGGTTGATCGATTGAAAAAGTTTAGAATTCAACTGAACTTGCAAATTAGGCTGCTCCATTTTAGCGAATCCATGCAAGAAAACATTATGTGAGTATAAAAGAGTGATAATGCTCGCTCCACAACTCACCCCGAGGCCTATTAGAGGATGATAAATCATGATATCGACAGCTTCTAGTGGAAGAAACTTATTCCTTAAGTAAATGAACCCAAGGACTCGAATCTTGCTTTGTGTTGTAATTCTATCATTCGAGTACTAACTCGATCGGCCTATGGGGGCCATGCAAGAGTAGAAGACGTCAGATGACAAAGTTTAGCTTTTGCTTCTGTCTATCTCATTTACTTGGGCAGAAATTTCGGAAGGGAAAATCTGCCTTTCTCCCTGGATATTTTGGAAACTTCTCCCAGACTCAGGCAAGATCATCGCAGGCATCGAAGGTAATATTGTTCTTTTATCCTTCCTTTCACTCTCCCTTAGCTTATTCCCTTTAAAAATCCTCAATTATAATCCTTTAGCAATGTGTTATTAGGTCGATAGTTCATTTGATCAACCCGATTGAAATGACGATGAGTAGCCTGTAGCCCTATCCTTTTTATGAAATAAACATCCGAAAACTTTCCGCGTGAATTTTTTCTCTCTAAACTTTCAAATCCGTCCTACCAGATAAATAAGACATAAAAGCAGAGAGTTGACATTCCTGCTGCAAAAGTTCGTCCACTGGATTGCTTCCTTTTTGTAAACGCGTTATTACTTTATAGACGATGATGGATTCTTTGTCATTAATGCGATAATTGATCTGTATAAATATGTAACGTTAGCACTGGCCGTTGGGCCTTCCATTCCCACCTCTGAAAATGGGTTCGAATCCGACTCATCAACTACTTTTCAAATTGCTGCCGTCGATACGCTCTCCATTGTCTATAGCAAACTCCCAAAGCCTTTTTTGCCCTTGACAATAAGCCCTTTTCACGGTTCAACCATCGATTGCTAATTAAATCAAACTAAGGGACGAAGAACAAACTTTTATTTTGTCAATTTAGATCAGAAAAAATTAATTTGATTTGTATGGGCAACGAGGGGTATTTTTGGGAATAAATGCTTCTTTTAATTTAAATGCCTGATCTGGTAAATTCTTATGCCCGGTAAACACAGTCGCCGACGGAGAAAGAAAGTCTTCGTGTGGGGGGGATTCATTCGCTTTCACTGATTTATTGCCCTCGCTGTTTCTTCTTTGGGCCTCGCCTCATAGTCGCGTGGACTGACCAATCTTCAAAGCGACCGTCCGACCTCCCTCGTTTTGCTTCCAACGCGCAATTCCCTCTCCCCACGCTTCCACTTCGTTTCCAAATACCCTTCTTCTGATTTCAAGCCGCGGCTGGAAAGGGGACTGGGGAATCGTCCGACTGGTGAGAAAAGTCCTGGTGTTTACCAACGGCTTCGGTTTGTCGGATTTTTTTTTTCCCGATTCGTTGAATTCTCAGTCTCCGGATCCAGGTCGTGGATTTGCCTTGGAAAATTGGGGTTTTGAGAGTCGAACTTCGTTAAAAATCGCATCTTGGCATTGCAGGGAAAAGATTAAGGATTCGGCTTCACGGCCTTGATATTTGTTTTGCGTTATGCCCTTGTAAATCTTTTGCGAGATGCGAGTCGTCAATCTTCTGCGAGAAGTTTCAGATTTTTGGAGTTGGAATTGTGCCAAAGCATAGGAGACGGCATTGAGCTGTGTGGAATTTCATGGATAAGATATGCTGTTTTGTAAGTTCCGCAACTATGAGCAATTACATGTTATTATTTTTTTGGATGAATGAGGCTTCTGGTTTGGCATTTGAGTTTTCTCTCTTGTTCCAATTCTTCAGCCCATCCTTATTTTGCTGCTATGAGTAGAGTGGATAAATCCTCTAGAATTGTGCAGCTGATGTAGTTTCTAGTTTCCTTGATCTTCCTCTGCTGTTTTAAGCCGAGAGAATGCTGAACTTTTAACTTTATCTTGTCGATCTTGAATTATTTATGGACTTGATGTTTCCTTTGATGTTAGATAAAGCCAATTGTTCTATGGGAGCTGTTGTTGACATATTTGATTCTATATATTGGTTTGGCTCAGTGGAAATTTATCTACTTTTTTCTTCGACTGCATCTCTTCTGATTCAATCATACAGTTAGAAATTATTGAAACAAGAGTTTCTTGCACTCTCCTTTGAGGAGAGGAGACGTTTTAATGTTCACAGAATTATTTGCATATAATACTAAGCTGCCAAATGCTACTCTTTAAAGTTGCTTAAGGGTACACGCTAGGTGAACAGAGAGCGAACTAGTTTCACAACTATTACAATTAAAAAAAAAAAAGGTTCCTTAAGGGTGTAGGAATTTCATATTTAATTCCGAGTTTAATTGCAGATATCTATGATGGACACCAATTTCGTTTTTGATATCAATAGTGCTACATGCCATGATCTTGTTATTCTTTCCAGTTTGTTTTGTTGTTCTTTTCAGTTCATCTATTAAAGTTTTTCAAAGATGATAAAATTGTTCTAGTCTTTAATTGACTAATTATTTGATATGAATAAACAAAGACGAGTGACTCTGTGTGGGCATTCAGCTTGCAGGTCCCTCGTTAACTGTCGGTAAAGGAAGAAACTCGAAAGGCCGCAGCACGATTAGCTATGGATTTAGTCTACTGAAAGGAGCAGCAGATCATCCTATAGAGGATTATCATGTAGCCAAATTCATTCATACCAGAGATCAGGAACTTGGTCTATTTGCCATCTTCGATGGCCATTTAGGAGATAGTGTTCCAGCTTACTTGCAGGAGCATTTATTTACCAATATTTTGGAGGAGGTAATGTCCACTGCCTTGTGTTCGATTGTCAAGAATTTGTTGATATACAAATGGAAAAATGTTGTGTATGTTCGATCGCAGAAAGAGTTTTGGAACGATCCTGATACGGCCATCAGAAGTGCCTACGAGAAGACTGACAATGAGATACTTTCTCACAGTAGTGACTTGGGGCGAGGTGGATCCACTGCAGTCACTGCAATCCTTGTAAATGGCACCAAATTATGGGTGGCTAATGTTGGTGATTCAAGAGCTGTTCTTGCAAGACGCGGAGAGGTCATCCAAATGTCAACTGATCATGATCCAAATTCTGAACGAGAGAGTATTGAGACAAGAGGTGGCTTTGTTTCTAACATGCCAGGTTAGGCATCTTCTCTTGGACTCATTAAGTTATGACTCCTGTGTAGCAAAATCAACAAGTAGCACACTGATTATGCAATCTCTTTTTTATGCAAGAATCAAGACTATAGAATCTATTAGTAAAATAATTGTCTAATATGTGTGGATTGTGACCTGCTGATGCAAATGTTTTTCTAGCTCGTGAGAAAAATTCTACATATTCTCCTACTTCAGCTTCAATCTGGCTCTAGTACCTCTTTTGATAATTTGGATCTTGCTAGTCAGGGAAATGAGAAATAGTGCAACCCGAACTATGTTCTACCTTGTTTGAAGAAATTTGTTGTTGTTCCAGATGAGTGTTCGAAACACCATCTTCTAACCTCTTAAACTTTGGATACGTGAGTTTGAAGTAGTTCAGCATTCTAATTTCGACTGAAAATTTTCAGAAGCATATCATCTTTCCAATCTCTCTGTGATATGGATAACTAATTTGTCGATGAACTTTCAGGCGATGTGGCGAGAGTTAATGGACAATTAGCCGTTTCCCGGGCATTCGGGGACAAGAGCCTGAAGACACAACTAAGGTCAGACCCCGATATACGAGTCGAAGATGCAAACTCTGAAACTGAACTGCTCATCCTTGCGAGCGATGGCCTCTGGAAGGTGGTTTACTACAATTACATGATGATGATTATCATCATCATCATCATAGTTGTTAAACTGTTCTTGTCACATGATCATTTTTGTACAGCCATTTGAACTCTAATAGATATTTAACAGGTTATGAGCAATCAGGAGGCCGTTGATCTGGCAAGAAAAGTCAAGAATCCATTGGCCGCAGCTCGGAGGTTGACTCTGGAAGCCTTCAAAAGGGAAAGTAAAGACGACATATCATGCATTGTCGTTCGTTTCAAAGCTTAGGTTTCACCCAAACAAGGCAGAGGATGGCATCGAATGCAACTCTAGCAATCGCTTTGTGCAGCTGTATTGGTTTCCCCTTTTGTACAGATCACGAACTCCCCTATTTGTGAATTCCTTGCTAAATAATTTGTTCTGTATGAAAACATCACTATTGATTGGTCCGTCAAATCTTTGGTCTACTTGTACAAGATCTGCTTCTTGTTTATGATCTTGCGTTTCTCTGCCAAGCCTGCAGGCCGCGAAGTGAAGTCTCCTTCATCAGGGTAATTGCACTCGACCTACTATCGCTTTTTCTTGTCAGATGGTGTCCTTTTTTTCCCCTCAATTGTTGAGAAATTAGAGGTTACATTTGAAACCATGATCATACTATCGCTCGTAAGAAGTAACATTGCTCACTATGAATGGTGAAGCCAATAAATGAATGAATGCTAGGTGAAGCTGCTTCTTCTGCAAATACTCTCGGAAGGTAACATACATAAATGTTCTGGGACTCACATTATTTACACTAGCTCAGCTAACTGAAGCAGGCATCAGAGACAGAGTAGGTGGATGGCGTGGAGGAAAGGCATGCATGAGTCGTACGACACGCAGTAAATGGAGAGACAGTAGATACAGATGGCCGTACGGGTTTGATCAGGCAGAAGCCATGGCCATTTCGTGTCTGAGACGCGCGGTTAATGCTAGTCAGGCGAAGAATCACGACAACCTGCTCATTAAAGCTCTGATTAATTTAATCGGGGGGGAAAGAATGAGCTTGGGCAAGGCATTAGGTCTTGCACCTGCACTAGCATTGTCGCTCCGATCAACTCGCAGATCCACGAACAGTGTAGCTTGTGTGGAATCATCCTCCGCACGGCAAGAAAAAGATAAAGTCAATAGAATAATATCTTTCGTACATATTCATCTCCAGCTCAAAGCTGTCCACTGCATCGTCAGCTGCAGCAGCATTTCATGGCTTACAGGGCCTTGACATGGTAGACGAGGGTCCCCACGTCTGATTATTCTTGTTTTTTTAAAAAAAAAAATGGTGTGAGGCCCGAAATTATTCAGCTTACTTTTGCCATCTTTTTCTGTAGTTTTTTTTTTCGCAGTGGCTCTCTGTCTTCTTGGGTTCAGTGTGAGCAGCTTCTCCTCTCTCTGTGTCTTTCTCGGATCCCTGTTCTTGTTTTCGTTCGCACCGGATGATATCGTTCGTCGAAAAGTTCGGTTTTTTTTTGATGGATTGATGCTTGGTATTTCTCCACCCTCTCTTTTCCTGTTTTGTTAAATCGCGAGATTTTTTTTTTTTTTGAAAAGATGCCCCTTTCGGCCGACTTCTTCGCTTGAATGGAAGCAGCCGCGGCGATGGGCTTTGATTTGGCTGCCATTGTCTCAATTAGATGGGGAGATGGATCGAAGACGTGATCTTTGGCCTTTCCTTCTTTTGGATCTGGATCTGTTGCCGTTTTGGTCGTCGTAACTGAAGATTAAGCGCTCAAAGTGTTTCATATTTCTGGTGTTTTTGTTCATCGAGGATTCTGTCGCAGCTATTTTCCTAAATTAGGGTTGCGTATTCCATTAACACGTTTCTTCACGGAGTCTGTTTTTTCTTCTTAAATGTTTTGGGAAAGATCTGTTCTTCGAGCATTTTTAGGTTAAAATCGCTTCCTTTTGTTTCTTAGATTGATGCTGTAAGCTACTTTCCGTTTCTCTCTATTCGTGCGTCTTTGCTACCGTAGCTCTTCCAGGATTCCATTTTGGAGTTCGTGTGTTCATCTGATCGTTAGTTTCTTCATTTGTCTCGTCCGATCGGACCTTGGTTTTACGCGTTGCTCTCATATCAAATTCCAAGTTTTGAAATTTTTAATCATGACGAACTAAATTACCGAATTCATTTCACGACAGGGAGGTAGGCTAATTTTCCTCTGTGTCAACGACATGGCCGATGGCGGCGAGGTTAGGGCATGGGGGGAACTCTTTCCCGACGCTCTGGGCCTCATCTTCCGCAACCTTCCTCTCCAAGAGATCCTAACCGTCATTCCTAGGGTTTGCAAATCTTGGAGGCGGGCAGTGTCGGGCCCCTATTGTTGGCAGGAGATCGACATTGACGAATGGAGCAAGCGCTGCAAGCCCGAGCAGCTCGATCGAATGCTTCACATGCTCATCGATCGCAGCTGTGGCTCCTTCCGCCGGCTCAGTGTCTTCGGCCTCCACACCGAATCCATGTTCACATTCATCGCAGAACAGTACGTAGTTCTCATCTCAGTTCCTGACTTCACTCTATTGCCTTAGATTTCCAAGAATGGAAGCTATTGCTTGATTATGTTGCCTTGATTGCAGTCATCCATTTTGATCCACTAGCATTTCTGTAGTGAATCATACTGATGAGTATATGAACTGTTGATGCATACGATAACATTGATGTTCTTTGAAACTTAATGCTAGAGACTGACTGTTAAGTCACCATTAACAACATATGTAAGGAAATTCATATCTACGTTTAAAAATTTCTATATCTATAATCTTTAGTTTCTAAGTTACACTTTGTTCACTTGCTCTTAAGTTGATGGCATGGTTGATTGCATAAACAAACCACCAAATCAATCTAGTTATCTACATTATTTGCTTATTGAGTAGCAAATCATGCTATGCCACTAACATAAGTGGAAAAAATATAGCACATTATATGGCTATCAATTTGGAAATATAATCCTTTCTCACTAAAGTTGGTGCCAAGTCAAGATGTAGATAGATTGATTGATCTGGCATTCCATCACATCATCATCGCATTGCCAATTTAACAGTAAATGAACAGAGTGTAGTTTATAGATTTGAAACTAAAACTAAGACATTGTAGATTTTGAAGTTTTTAAACACTGATAAATTTGAATTCCATATGAAAGGTTGCAATGGATTTAGTATTTAACCTTCTATATTTGTTGAACTGCCAATTGTTTTTAGTAGTTTAATCTGAGTATGCTGTGAGAACTGAGAATTAACGGTCAACAAGATTAAAGGTTTCACTAGTTTATCTCGAAAGAAACTATTTATAGGATGAATTTTGAGTAATATAGTAGTTCAAGATACTGGAAACTTATTCATTTTTGTTTGATGACTAATTGGCATTCTTGTTCTTTGTTCTATCTATTGAATTTGTCTAGTGCTGGTTCCCTTGAAAGGTTGGAGCTTCCTAGAAGTGAAATTAGTGATTCTATTGTTGAACTAATTGCACCGAGATTGTCCAGTTTAACCTACTTGGATATCAGCTACTGCACAAAGATAGGTGCTCGTGCCATCGAAGTGTTTGGAAAACATTGTAGATCGTTAGTTTTCCTTCGGCGCAGGATGCATCCATTAGAGGTTACTGGAGATTACAATTGCCAAGAAGAAGAAGCATTTGCCATTGCCAAAATGATGACCAAGTTGCACCACTTGGAGATGTCCTACCAACGCTCTACCACCCAAGGGGTGCTCGAAATCCTCTCCAAGTGTAGGGATCTTGAGTATTTGGACGTGCGAGGCTGTTGGGAAGTCAAGCTAGACAAGAAGTACTTGGAGGAGCGGCATTCTGGTCTCAAGGTGCTGGGACCTGAAATTGAAGACCGCTACGAATGCGTGGACTACTACTCAGATACTTCTGCATATTCGTGGAGGTCAATTAGCGATGATGAGGACATGATTTGGGAGGATATAAACGCAATGGAAGGGGAGGATTTTCAAGTGAGGTTCTATGGCGGTGGCTTCAACGATGCGGTCACTGGGTATGACTGGCTTCCGTCTCCATGAGCATTGTCGGATGGGATTAAGAAACTGATAATATAACCTTCCCTGCGTATCTAATAATGGAACAAAAAGGGAAAATCAAATGTATCTTTACTTCAGGTGTTGAATCAGATGCGTGTCAAGGTAAACTCTAGTGTTTACATGAGAATGTAACTCGCAGGAAGTGATATGATAAGGAGTTATCTGTATCGAAGATGGGGTAAACTTTACTTCATCCATCCTTGCAATAGTGTCAAGAACTGAATCTAAGCTAGCTGTGTGCATGAAAACTTCTATGTTTCATATGAATAGCTATAGATTTTGTGTTGTTTCATGAAAACTTCTCCCAAGTACTTGGGAGATGATCAGTTGAGCTTTCGATGTTGTCAATACTGTAAAATTTCATGCCTGCTAAGTGATTGAGAGTTGAGGATCGTGACATAGTGATTTAGGCAGAGGAGTCTCCCTATGTGGTGCGGTGGTAGTTTCCGAGGGCATCTATATGATTTTCCAAATTTTGGTGGGATATACATTTGGGTAAGTTGATATTTAATTTTAAATGAACTTAATTGTGAGAAATACTGAATTAAACAACATTAATATAATAAAAATATTAAATTTAGTAAAAAATGATTCCCCATACATTTTATAATCCGTTGTATGAAAAGAGATAAATCATAAAATTAATTTATAGCCTGCAATCAAATGAATATAGGAGAAAAAGATTTTTTTTTTCTCCTAAGGGCGCCGGAAATTAACTTATGATCCCATTGTAATAAAGCTGTCATCCTCTAATCAAGTGGACACTTACGACATCAATATGGTTTTCCAAATTTTGGTGGGATGGATATACATTTGGACAAGTTGATATTTAACTTAAATGAACTTAATTGCCAGAAATACTGAATTATCCAACATACAAAAAATAAAAATATTCAAGAACTTATTACTGATGACCTGAGTGACTGGTGCTTGGTCTGTGATTGTCTCCCCCAGCATGTCTTTCGAATTGGATGCCGGGCATCTTTGCTTCCTTCTGTACGGGTTTGGGGCGGCCAGTACTAATTCTACCATGTTCTTGCAAGTCATCCATGCTGTCTAATAATCTTCCAGCCTTTCCAATTGCAAGGATCAACTCAAGCTGCTTTTGCTGTTGTTCCTGAGAAAGTTTCAATTTTGCAACTGGTTATGCTTTCTAAGGAAAACATATACAGGAGGTCTTTTCCTTCTAAAAGAAAAGGCATCAAACGTTCTAATGCCAGCATGCGAGATAATTATCACATAATCAAGAAGAATATTTTGAGGTTTTTGAAATATTCCACTTGAAAATTCTGGCAAATAGATGATTATTAAAGTAATATTGGAAAAAAATGGATATTAAGGCAACCACTGGTACTTCTTCAGAAATATATTTCACTTGGGTGCCGATGTTTTTGTTGCCTAGATAGTTCTATGATCAGAAATGTTGTCCAACTGTTATTTCTTAAACATCAACAAAAATCCCAGAAATATTGATGTCATATTCTTGACATGCTACATAACCAATGTCTACAAGTGATCCTCATCTCGAGCTACTAAAGCTAGCTAACCATATATTGTTTATATCGAACTATGAGAAGGAACAAGCCATTCTAACACTAGAAATATATTGTCATCCTACATAACACTAGTATACAGTTCTCTAGGTACAGTTATTCCATAGTGCCTCTTAGTTTTTGAGGTTCTGAAGAATTGACTGGCTTTATGCCAATCTCAGTAACATATACACACAAACATTTAGAGTCAAGACTCGTGTAATGATTTATCGATACTCCTTTAAGAGAATAGTTTCGTAGAATGTTTAGTCAAATCAAAAGTGGCATCTATTTGTTATTTTGTGCATTTGTTGGAAATTATAGGGAATTAAATATATGCTTCAAATTCAAGTGACAGTTAGAAATTAGTTATGTACACTACCAGGAAAAAAAACTTAAGTTCATGTTCAGAATCAACTAGAAATAACTTAATACATTGAGGATTAAGCCTGCTGATAGGAAGGCTTGTCATCAAAGTAGAAACTTTACCACCACAAAGAAATTGAAACTTCTAAACATGGTTATCAAGGTATCACACAAGTTGAATTATCAATCGATAGTGAATTATGCTAGAAAAACAAGGTTATCAAGATGGCTTCTGAAAATGAACACCACAAATTTATAGGCCAGAAGAATGTCACATAAGACTCACTTGCATGGCCAATAAGACCTTTTGAATTTCGCCAAGTTCCTTCTTGAGAATCTCTTCTTGCATTGCAAGTACTCTAATAGCCTCAGAGTTCTTTGCTGCTAACTCTGTAGTCTGCATCACATCACATGTTTAAACAATGAAGATATTACCTTAACTATCTACATCCATGATCCAACTACAATTGTCTATGAGACAAAAAATATAGTTGATGAACTTTATTTGCAAATTAGCAAATTGAACTTAAGTTTTAGATTGGCACCACTAAATAAATTTTTTGTTTAGGCAACAATGAAGTTTGAGAATTGAAGGACGAACTTAAAAGCTACTAACTTGATTGAATATGGTAATAGCAAACAACAATATTGACAATAAAAAGGCACTTTAAGGGTACATTAAACAAAAAAGTATGTGGAGTAGGAGAGACAGTGAAACAGACATTGTTAAGAGAAACTCAAAATTTGAAAAATTAACGTTCATCAGTAGCAAAGAAACTTTGAGTTGTTGGTTCAGCTGATATTTCATAATAACTTGCATGATTAAATTTACTCCTGATTTTGAGGACTAACACACAGGTGCATGATGTATAACAAAAATGAGTAATAGACCTAAAAACTATGAAAGGAGTCAAGCTCAAATGTGAGTAATGTAGATAAGAGTACACAAGAACAAATTATCGGCAGTCAAGAGCTTGAAAATAGATATGTCTCTGTGGTTCTCAAACAATATAGGATCTAAAACACAAGAAATGCAGCAGAATCTGGAATACTAGTATTACCTGATCAAGAGGTTCCTTCAAGCCCTTCCTAGTGACCCTAAATTTGATCCCAAGCTTCTCAAGTTGTCTTGACAGCGCCCTAATTATCGTGGTAGAGCTTTTTAAATCATCTTCTAACTTTTCAATCTTCCCAATCAAATCCACACCCACACCATCTTTCTCCATCGTACAGATCCTCTGCCACTGCCTCCATCGGATCAAAAAACCAATTGCCACAGCCCCAACCAACAAGAAGTACTGAACCAAAAAAGATTTGCTTCCCAGGTGAACCTGAAACTGCTTGGACGCGCCTGGAATGACAGAGGTCGCCACACATGCAAATGAATAGACGGTGGACGGCACAATACAGATCACTTCAGCCATTAAAAGAGAATTATCCAAGCTTGGCTGGCTGGGAACACTTCTCGCTGGGTTCCAGTCAAAACCCTCAACTGATAAGAACAAATTTTTAGGTTTCTTTACTCCAGATTTTGATTACAGGAGATGGTAGGGACTAATAATTTCTCACCTTCAGACGAGGAAGCCCTGGCGCGCCATCGAAATGCATCAGCCGCGCAAGCAGACGAAATGCGCGAAGGGGAGAAAGGAGTGAGCTTCACGAGATTGACATACGGTGGGAGCGAATGAACTGGATGATGAGTACGGGCGATCAACGGGGTCGTGCTGCAAGCATTGATGCTGGCAATTGGCATGGCTTCCAGCGGAGATTACGATGCCGCTTCCGAACCTCGACAGGAATCTGAGAGGAGACCGAGCTAGGGTTTTAGTAGATGCATTACCACCTCACGGAAAACATCGAATTCGAGCGTGGAAGGTGAAAGTTGTATTAGGAACAAAATGGGAGATTGGGACGTTAGTCATCATGTATAACCTTAGTTATGTGATTATCAGATAATCACATAACCAAGGTTATGAGGAATAAAACATAACTAAATGTTGTTTGGTTCAACCTAGGTAATGCAACAAAAACTTGTTTGTTTGAAGGTTTTAATGAATACCCTATTTTAATATTTTACTGTATTACCCTCAGTTACAAAACCAACTATACATAATAATAATAATAATAATAATAATAATATTATTATTATTATTATTATTATTATTTATTTATTTATTTTTTAATATTTTTTTACTTTTTTTTTTCTTGTATATTTTTTTTACTTTTTATGCATTTTTTTAAATTTTTAATGTTTTTATATTTTTACATTTTTTTAATTTTAATTTTTATTTTTAAATTTTTTATTATTTTTTATTTTTTTAATTTTTTAAAAAAAAAATTAAATTTTTAAAAAATTTAAAATTTTTTAACATTTTTAAAATTTTTAAATTTTTAAATTTTTTATTTTTAAAATTTTTATTTTTAAAATTTTTTTATTTTTAAAATTTTTTTATTTTTATTTTTTAAATTATTTATTTTTAAAAAAAAATAAAATTTTAAATTTTAAATTTGTTAAAACATTTTTTATTTTTTTAACATTTTTTAATATTTTTTTTACATTTTTTCTTTTTTTTTCATGTTTTTTCTTATCGGAGGGTATTTTTGGTAATAAAAATTCGTTAACCCCGGAATCAAGAAAAACCTTAGTTTTTTAAGGTTTTCCGATTCCAGGCTGCATGACCCTTTTGCTGACGTGTCGGGCATAGAACATTACTCGGGAATCATCGAATACCTAAACCAAACAAGATTTTTGTTGATAACCCTGGATGGATAACCAAAATTATCAAGAATAATTCCGAACCAAACACACCCTATCCTCCATCTCACCATCTGTACAAAAAAGATGGATAAGAGCCCAAAAATAAAAGGGTAAAAATCAATAAGACGCCATTTGTTTTCTATATCATCAAAGGGCTCCATCATGATATTTTATCGAACAAAAAACGCCCCTCTAGTGTTCGACCGTGTAGATCAGTATTGTTATCTGCATCTCAACCAGCCAAATCCGCATGGCAGAAATCACGATTTTAGAATTACCATATTAGTTATTGCAATTACAATTTCATAACTATAATATAAATTTTTATCATTCACATTATGGCAGTTTAGAAACGGTAATTATTGAATAAATTAAATATAAATTATAACGGTTACGAAAATATATTATAACAAATATAAATTCATAATTATTACCATGCGTTGTACTGACAAAAGATTTAGATAAAATAAAACTGTACTGATAAATATATATGCTGGGACTGAAAAGTAGCTAGAGGGGAGGGGGTGAATAGCTCGTCGCGTGCTAGATGCTCATCGTTGCTTGTTTCTTCGAAGATGTGCAGCGGAAAATACAGAAATAAATCACACAACGCTAACAAGGTTGGTTTACTTGGTATCCACCTCACAAGAGGTGACTAGTCCAAGGATCCACACCTACTCACGCACTCTCCACTAATAAAAACCTCCTTTTCGGTAACTACCGAAGGCGGAGAAGCCCTACAAGACTCTCAGTACAAAAGAAAGGGAAGGGATACAAGAATACAAGCACAAGCTTACAATAAGCGTAGAAAACCCTAACCCTAACTTTTCTCCTTGCCTTTGATCCGCCTCTTGACTTGGAAAACTTCCAAGATCCTTCAAGAACTGGCGATCTGAGCTTTGAGAGCGCTGTGGAGAAGCTGGCGAGAGATCTGATATGAATAGGGGAAGAAGTGCTGAAGGAGACGCCCGCCTGCAGCTCAAATACGACGCAACGGTCGGATCCCGATCGATTCGAAAACTCCCAATCGATCGGGGAGGCTTTGGATCGATTCACGGATCGATCCAGAGCGCCTCTGTGTTCTGGAAAAACGCCTGGATCGATCCAGCGCTTATCGCGCGAAGCAGCAGCGTCCCAATCGATCGGCTGATCGATTGGGACCTCTGGATCGATCCACTGATCGATTCAGAGGCTCTCTGTTCGCTAGGAAAGGCCTGGATCGATCCACTGATCGATCCAGCTCTTGGTTTTTGCCCAAAACCAAGTCCTAAGCCTCTCAAACCAACATCCGGTCAACCTTGACCTGTTGGTACATCATACCTAGCATCTGGTCACTCCCTTGACCTGTCAGAACTCCCCACCAAGTGTTCGATCAAACCCTTTGACCCACTTGGACTTTTCTCTTCGTGCCAAGTATCCGGTCACTCCCTTAACCTTACCTGGACTTCCACCAGATGTCTGATCAACCTTGACCCATCTGGATTTCCTCGTGCCAAGTATCCAGTCAATCCTTTGACCTACTTGGACTTCCCAACACCAGATGTCCGATCATCCTTGATCCATCTGGATTTTCCCTTGCCTGGCTTCACTCACCAGGGCTTTCACCTAGCTTCACTCACTAGGGTTTTCCATCTGCCTAGCTTCACTCACTAGGACTTTCACCTGGCTTCACTCACCAGGATTTCCTTCTGCCTAGCTTCACTCACTAGGACTTTCCATCTGCCTAGCTTCACTCACTAGGACTTTCACCTGGCTTCACTCACCAGGATTTCCTTCTACCTAGCTTCACTCACTAGGACTTTCCAGTCAGGTATCCGGTCACTTTTGACCTACTTGACTCTTCTTCATTCATACTGATCAGTCCCTGATCAGAATCTCCTCATATGAACAACTGCACCTGCATTGTCCATGTGTCTACATGTATTGTCAAACATCGAAACTATGACCAAGACTCAAGCTTGGTCAAACCAGCCAACCTTGACCTAAGGGATATTGCACCAACAATCTCCCCCTTTTTGATGTTTGACAATACCTTTAAGTTAGGACTACTCTGAGTTAAGCTAATCCCACAGCTTTAACTCTCTTCATGCCAAAGTATGAATGTTGGTTCCCTTCATTCTCCCCCTATGACCTCCCCCATAGGTAATGAAGGCCTAACTTAAACCACACATTCTCCCCCTATTGGCACACATCAAACAACCACTATCTCTCCCTCTGAAGAGATACTCATCATTGGTTACAACTTCACTCGTTGAACCTTTATCCCTTTTTAAACTCTCCCCCTGAAGAGTTTCTCAAGGTCGTGATCAACATCATAATGAAGGTCTCATACCCTTCATTTTCCCTACATTTGAATTACCACTTGAAATAATGAGGATATCCACTCCCCATTTCAAGTTCAAACGCTCATTCATGAGCATTTTCTGAAAAGAAGGTTAACCACCTTCCAAGGTTTATGAAAAAAAATTTTCATGTCTTTAAAGAGTCCCTCGCCCTAAAGACATGGTAGTAACTTTTGTCATTGCACCAACAATGACTTGGAATCCCTAAACCTTTAGGAAACCAAAATTACGAAGTTTTGAGGTTCAAATATTCAAAAATTTGAAGCAAACCTCAACCTAAACTTCAACTTAGTCTCCCTTAACCAATACATCCTTGTTTTCAACATGAAAACACCCTTTTTATGTATACAAATGTATTTTGAGGAGTTAGGAATGGTTACCTACACTAAAATAAGTTCAAAATGCTGAAAATAAGCTTTCCCAGCCAAAATCAGCATCTTCGATCGATTGGAGTTGGGTTCCAATCAATTGAACCCTGCTGAATCGATCCATTGATCGATTCAGTATTCTTGGATCGATCCACTGATCGATCCAGTGAGCTTCTGCTCGCGAGAAATGCCTTCTCAATCGATCGGCTGATCGATTGAGGCACTCCAATCGATCCACTGATCGATTGGAGTTCTGATAGTTGCTGAAATTCCATTTCAGTCAACTTCAGAAACCCTTAGAAAATTCTACAAAAATCCAAAAATCGTGAAAATTTGTGTAGACATTATTTAGGGTATATACTATCAAGGAAAAATAATTTTCTATAAAAATACAACATATTTTCAAATATTTACACAAACTTGAAAACTTGCATAAACTTTAGTGTTTTCTTCACGTTTGTGTCTAACTATTCAATGGTGATTACTATCAAAAGATAGCCTTCACCAAGGTTTTCCAAAATCAATTTAAAACCTTTTCAAAACAAATATCCCATCATGTTCCTTGGGCTTAATGCACATGACTTGTACATTAGCTTTCCCAATGATGGGAAAACACATAACTATGTGTTTTGATGAACCTAAAACTCAAAAGAATGCACTAAATCAATATCTTGAGTTTTGTTCATCTTCCTAACATCTCACTTATACCTAATGTGCACTAAAACACATACAAGTCACCTTATAGTCCTTGTGAGATGTGAGATTTTGGTTTTGCCCTATTCTAGGGATCATGCATATATATCTAGGCATTTTAGAGATATTAGACATCCACTTAGGATGTCACTTGTTAATAAGTATTGTTAAATGTCATTTGTCCTTAATTACAAGGAATTAAGCTTAATGCATGAATATGTTATGGCATACATCAAAAGGAAATAATTTTTTTCAAACGAAAATATCCTATAACTACATGATGTATGAATGTCATGACATGGTATTTTTGGATTTTTTATAATAAATCATGAATGCAAAAATAGACATGATGTCATGACATATGATGGGCAAACAATCATGGCAAGGTTTAGCATAAATAAAATATACCTAGATTGCCTATTTAAGTATCCTTAACCACTTAGCTATCTCCACTTGTTTTAACTTAAAACGTTAAACCTAGATTGCCCTAAATGCTTCAAAGAAGTGCCAAAACCTAAATTGTCATTTCTATTTCTCTTGATTTGTTTATGCCACTTAAAAATTAAGCATATCCTCAAATGTTGGCATATTCTATTTTTCCTCAAGAGTAAGCACATAAATCAAGGCCCGGATTGCCTTATATTCTTAAGAGAATACCAAAATCCCAACTTGGTATTTTCTCTAGATTTTCCCAATTTATCCCATTAAAGATAAAATTAAATTTTCCACCATTAGGCACATTTTACTCTTTCAAAGAGTAAATAATAATTCCATTTCATTTTCAAAGGTTAACAAAAACCTTGAAAATGCTCCTTGAGTGTCAATTTCCTCAAAGTTTGGGTTAACTACCCTTCTAATCGGAGTTGACACTCTCTAACCCATCTATGGGGTACAGAAGATGCTCCTAGGAACCTAACACCTATTGGTGCTCCTTGGATGCTCTAGGTACTCACTAGGGATAACTTCCCTAGATACCTTCCTAATGACCTTGTTGGGCTTCTTAGAAGCCTTGGTCACATTTTCTAGGTCAACTCTAGGGATAGCCTCCCTTGTGACCTTGTTGGTGACTTTCTTAGACTTCTTTGAAGTCTTAGTCACTTTGGTTGCAAAGATACTTCTAGGGATATCTTCCCTTGTATCCTTGACTTGACCTCTAGACTTAGGGTTTGTTCCATAACTATATGGAACCTTATGATAACTAGGCACATCATTTTTTGCTTTGGTTTTGTATCCCAAACCTCTATGGCCATTTGATGGCTTTTGTACCCCTAAACCTAGGTTATGCCCATTTTGCCCTAATAGGATATTTTCCAATCTTTTTAGAGTCTTTTCTAATTTATCAAGTCTTGACCTCAAGACTTGATTTTCCCTCACTAAGTCCTTAGTATTTGATTTTTCATTTGATCCATGAGCATTTTTATTCTTGGGCTTGTATCTATTATCCTTAGTGTTCTTGCCCAAATGTCTATCTACCTTCCTAACCTTAGGTTGGGTAGTCTTGGCATGTAGGGCCACATGCTTTTCCTTAATGCCCTCATGCTTTCTATTCTTATGGTAAATTGCATTAAAATGATAAAAATTTGAACTATCATGCTTTTTACCATAACGTAAAGGGGTAGGCTCAATAAATGTTACCTTCTTCTTTGCCTTGGAGGCTCCCCCTTGACTAGTGCCTCCTTGAGCCTTGACCATCTTCTTCCCCTTGGGGCATTGACTTCGGTAATGCCCTTTTTGTTGACACAAGAAGCACACAATGTGCTCCTTACTCTTCTTTGTCCCGGGGGTGGTCTCTTTGGGCTTCTCCTCGCCCTTTTGTGTCACTTGACCCTTCTTCTTAGTCAAGTTGGGACACTTGCTCTTGTAGTGTCCACTTTCCCTACACTCAAAACATATTATATGATTTTTATTTTTAATTGAAACATTTATACCTTCTTGTGTAGGGTGACATTTTCTCCTTTGGATCTAGAGGTTGAGGCTTCCTCTTGATCCGATGATGATGCTCCTCCATTAGATTTTGCTTGACTTGTAGAGGTGGAAGCCTCTTCTCCATTTGACCTGGATGTAGAAGCTTCTCCTTCTTCTTGATCCGTCGTCACCAAATATTGCTCCCCCTCAATCCTAGAGGTGGAGGCTTCATCATCTTGTTCATGAAACAAGGAGTATGCTCCCTCCTTGTTCTCTTCATTGCACTCCCTTGAAGATGAAGCTTCTTCTTGGACTTCTTCTTCGGAGGTTGAGCATCTCTCAACCTCGGAGTCCTCCTCTTGGTTTTGCTCCAAGGAGTCACCCTCTCTGGATTCTTCTTGCTCTTGTACAGTGGAGGGGATCTCTTCATGAAGCTTGGCCAATTTACTCCATAATTCCTTTGCATCTTTAAATTCTCCAATTTTGCAAAGGATGGTGCTTGGCAATAAATTGACCAAAGGCTTGGTCACTTTATCATTGACCTCGCATCTTTGAACTTGCTCTTGGCTCCACTTACTCCTCTTGAGAACTTTGCCCTTTGAATTTGTTGGAGTCTTGAAGCCTTCCATAAGAGCAAACCATTGCTCTATCTCTATCATAAGAAAATTTTCGATTCTCGATTTCCAAGAATCGAAGTTCGTGGAAGTGTATGGTGGAGCCACCCTCGTGTCGAATCCGAGCCCATATCGGAATTCCATTGTAGAAGTTGAGCTTTTGAATTTCTTTGACTTTGACAATCTTGCTTCAACTTCTTCACCCTCTAGCTCTTCTTGTTATGCTTGACCCTTCCGGCGATGATTCCGGTGAAGAGCGGTCTCGCTCTGATACCACTTGTTGGGACCGAAAAGTAGCTAGAGGGGGGGTGAATAGCTCGTCGCGTGCTAGATGCTCGTCGTTACTTGTTTCTTCGAAGATGTGCAGCGGAAAATACAGAAACAAATCACACAACGCTAACAAGGTTGATTTACTTGGTATCCACTTCACAAGAGGTGACTAGTCTAAGGATCCACACCTACTCACGCACCCTCCACTAATAAAAACCTCCTTTTCGGTAACTACCGAAGGCGGAGAAGCCCTACAAGACTCTCAGTACAAAAGAAAGGGAAGGGATACAAGAATACAAGCACAAGCTTACAATAAGCGTAGAAAACCCTAACCCTAACTTTTCTCCTTGCCTTTGATCCGCCTCTTGACTTGGAAAACCTCCAAGATCCTTCAAGAACTGGCGATCTGAGCTTTGAGAGCGCTGTGGAGAAGCTGGCGAGAGATCTGATATGAATCGGGAAAGAAGTGCTGAAGGAGACGCCCGCCTGCAGCTCAAATACGACGCAACGGTCGGATCCCGATCGATTCGAAAACTCCCAATCGATCGGGGAGGCTTTGGATCGATTCACGGATCGATCCAGAGCGCCTCTGTGCTCTGGAAAAACGCCTGGATCGATCCACGGATCGATCCAGCGTTTATCGCGCGAAGCAGCAGCGTCCCAATCGATCGGCTGATCGATTGGGACCTCTGGATCGATCCACTAATCGATTCAGAGGCTCTCTGTTCGCTAGGAAAGGCCTGGATCGATCCACTGATCGATCCAGCTCTTGGTTTTTGCCCAAAACCAAGTCTCAAGCCTCTCAAACCAACATCCGGTCAACCTTGACCTGTTGGTACATCATACCTAGCATCTGGTCACTCCCTTGACCTGCCAGAACTCCCCACCAAGTGTCCGATCAAACCCTTTGATCCACTTGGACTTTTCTCTTCGTGCCAAGTATCCGGTCACTCCCTTGACCTTACCTGGACTTCCACCAGATGTCTGATCAACCTTGACCCATCTGGATTTCCTCGTGCCAAGTATCCAGTCAATCCTTTGACCTACTTGGACTTCCCAACACCAGATGTCCGATCATCCTTGATCCATCTGGATTTTCCCTTGCCTGGCTTCACTCACCAGGGCTTTCACCTAGCTTCACTCACTAGGGTTTTCCATCTGCCTAGCTTCACTCACTAGGACTTTCACCTGGCTTCACTCACCAGGATTTCCTTCTGCCTAGCTTCACTCACTAGGACTTTCCATCTGCCTAGCTTCACTCACTAGGACTTTCACCTGGCTTCACTCACCAGGATTTCCTTCTGCCTAGCTTCACTCACTAGGACTTTCCATCTGCCTAGCTTCACTCACTAGGACTTTCACCTGGCTTCACTCACCAGGATTTCCTTCTGTCTAACTTCACTCACTAGGACTTTCCAGTCAGGTATCCGGTCACTTTTGACCTACTTGACTCTTCTTCATTCATACTGATCAGTTCCTGATCAGAATCTCCCCATATGAACAACTGCACCTGCATTGTCCATGTGTCTACATGTATTGTCAAACATCAAAACTATGACCAAGACTCAAGCTTGGTCAAACCAGTCAACCTTGACCTAAGGGATATTGCACCAACAATATATTAGAAAATTTGTAAAAAAACGGTGTTTTCATTCCCTAACTAAATATAATAAATATTAATTTATATTATTATCCTTTATATTTTTTTAGATATAAAAAATTTAAAAGTGAGTATAATTTCTCTTAAATTAAGTTAATAAAATTAAAATCTAGTATATTTTCTATCAAATCAAGAGTGATTTTTTTACCTCAATTAGATGAAAAATATATTAGATTTTCTTTAAATATTCTTCGAATGAAAAATATACTAGATTATTTTTAAATGATTCTAAATTTAAGAGGAATTATATTAAGCGAGAAAAAAATAGTACTCAATTTTCCACTTCCTACTCAAACATAATGGATACAAATTTATCTAATACCTCTTATATATTTTTTAAAATATAAAAAGTCAAAAAATAAGTATAATTTTTCTTAAATTTAGCATATTTAATTAGAATTTAATATATTTTCTATCAAACTGAGCACGATTCTTTTTTTATATTAATTGGATGAAAAATATATTAAATTTTCTTTAAATAATGTTGAATTCGATGAAAAATATATTAGATTTTTTTAAATAATACTGAATTTATATGAGAAATTATATTAAGTGGGAAAAAATTTTTGCTAAGATAAAAATATATTCAATTTTAATTTAAAGTCTTGAATTTAAGAGAAATTATATTTAATTTTAAATTTTATTAAAAAAATATGAATGATAATTAGATAATAAAATTTATATAAGGGAGTTGAAATAAATAAAAATTTATATATTTAGATAAAAATAATTTTTTTTAAAAAATGAGGACCGCACGTAAAATGGAAGTTATATTTAAGAATTGTTCTCCCATTTACCGAATATATAACTGTACTGTTAATTATAACAAATATAAATTCATAGGTACTGCAATGCGTTGTACTGACCAAAATATTTAGATAAAATACAACTGTACTGATAATTATATACTATTAAATAATAAGATGGAGCGTCCTTTTAAGAAAAAAAATAAAATGAGGCACCTTTTCACTTTTACCCAAGATAAAATTAGATATATTTTTAAAAAAAATTATAAAAAAATTACAATAAAACATATGAATAATTTGATTTCGACAAGATACAATTTGAGATACAACAATTTTAGCAGACTATACCCCAACATGATTCTCCATCTCGGGAGGCATCGCCATTAGAGACTTAATCTTAGGCTTAACCTTCTCGGCCAGCTTCACTATACCCAAGAACATCAACCTGTAGAGCACGGCCATGCCGAACAAGATCCCAAGGTCGACCCACTTGGAATATCCCATCTCCACCTGCCAAACGTCCCTCAAAACCTCCTCCCCTGTGACGGTGCCATTCCCCCCGGCGCTAGGGAAGACCATCCCTAAGAACTCATTCTTGTAGAATCCCTGGTTTGCATACTTGTGGAACGAGATGTAGTACACGGGGTACCTCCACACTGGCTTAGGCAAGTCGTGGGGCAGCCGGAAGAACCCCCCGTTGAGCATCATCACTCCCTGAATCCCTGCTCCGGTGATGATCCCCATCAGGAAGTCCGGGACGACGCTCGCCACGATCATCATCAAGCCCTCGACAAGCATCATGCACATGAACAGCACGAGCACGAAGTAGAGGAAGTGCTCCGGCGAACTCCGCAGGCCGACTAAGTAGTAGGCCAACGCGCCCGGGATCACGGAGATGAGGGCCAAGTATGGAGCTGCGGAGAGGGTGTTGGCGATGGTGAAGGCAGTTGCGCCGTAGTGCCCGTTCAATCTTTCTCTTCCAAATATCTAGTTAAGGATCGAGTTGAAGGTGAATTCAGATTGCTAGCTCCTTAATTACTATGAATTATGAGCGCAAGAACTAACTGACCTTCATGTCCTCTACAAAGGAAGGGAAACCACCAATTGCCATGAAAGTTAAGAAGGCAGCTATGAACATGAGCATAGAGACTCTGGCCTGGAAACAACGAACAGAAAAAGAGTGAAGAAAAATCTGATATTTGGGTTTTGGAATTCCACGAGTGAGTCTGTAGATACCTGGATTGATCCAAAACTGTGGCCTACATCATAAAATATTGTGCCCAAACAGAGGCAGAGGGCGATATAAACTGCAAATCTCAACCAGTAGTAGCCGTGTACATGTTCACAAAGGATCTTCTTGTGAGCACCAGTGACTGAGTCGTGAAGCTTGCTTGACTCCTCTTCTTCACCAAGGCTCCTCTCTGTGCCAAGTAGCTAGTCGAGTAATTATAATGCTTAACGAAGATTATAAGTGCTAATGTTTGTCGTCGTACGTGTTTACCTGATCTTTGATTTTTGCAATCTGTTCTATCGCTTGCTGTGAGTTGAGGGAAGATCTGTAAGCTTTTACGAGGATTTCAATAGCTTCAGAAGCGCTTCTTGAGTTCGGCTCGAGTTCCTCTTCTTCCTTATCCTGACATTGATTGAGTTCGAGATTTAGAAACTAGTTTCCTTTGTTGGTTTATATAAGCTGCGAAGAAGAAGAAGCACTGACCGTATCGAAGTCTTTATTGATTGTTCTGAGATAATGATCGGAAGGATTGCGCAGAGAAAGACAGGCGAAACCGTTGGAAGCAAAGAACTGTAGAAAAGTTTCAGCAAGGCTGAATTTCCATAGGTCGAAAGAGAGAATTGAAGTCTTAATTGAGCTTTGAGATTGAGTTGGTACCTCGGCAGCCGCCGGAGCAGGGCCGAAGAAGACGGTGCTGCCATAGGCGAGGAGGCAGAGGCGATCGAAGAGGTCGAACACCTCGCTGCCGGGCTGGTGGACGGCGGCGACAACCGTCATCCTCTCGCGGCGGGCGAGGCGCGCGATCCGGTGGACGACGTGATAGGCGGCGGCGCTGTCGAGGCCGCTGGTGTTGGAAACAGAAATTATGGGAGAAGAAAAAAGAATTATAGAAAGAAAAATATGGAAGAGGAGAAATAACTCTATGTGGAAGAGGAGTAGAAGAAAATAGAAAACTCAACTTGTTCATTCATGAAAAAGAAGTACATATTTATAGGCTTATTGGATAAGCACTAATATGAGATAATCATGATATTTAAAAATAAATAAATAAATAAATTCTATCTCCACGAACTCTTATCAATTCATCAAGTTCTATCTCTATCCTATTTCTAGTCAAAACTTGCCACATCACCATTTTATCTCCATAAAATTTTATCAACTAAAAACAAGTTTAATTTTCAACACCCCCTCTTAAACTTGATTTTGTGACTCCAAGCAAATATCGCATTTTGATGAAGTCTTCAAATTTGAGTGGCTTGGTAAAAATATCAGCAACTTGATCTTGAGACTTTATGTATTCCACTTGCACCTCTTTTCTTGTAATACATTCTCTGATATAGTGAAAGCGCGTATCGATGTGCTTGCTTCTATCATGGAAGACTGGATTCTTTGCTAGTGCTATTGTAGACTTGTTATCAACTCGTATCTTGGTTGCCTCTTCTTGTGGTAAACTTAACTCATTCAATAAATTTCTGAGCCAAACAGCATGACAAACACATGAAGTCGCAGCCACATACTCTGCTTCACAAGTAGAAAGTGTGACAATAGGCTGCTTTTTCGACATCCAAGTAAAGGCTGTATCTCCCATAAAGAACACAAATCCTGTAGTGCTCTTTCTATCATCTATATCTCCACCCCAATCACTGTCACTATATCCTTCAAGTTTGAAGTGGTTAGATGTTGAATAAAATAATCCAAAATCTATCGTACCTTTGATATAGCGCAAAATTCTCTTAGCAATCTTAAGGTGGGTAGTAGTTGGATCTTCCATGTAGCGACTAACAAGTCCAACAGCATAAAGAATATCAGGCCTTGTGCACGTTAAGTATCGTAAACTTCCAACCAAACTCTTAAAAAATGTTGGATCAACTTTTTCTTCTTCATCATGCTTTGATAGCTTGACTCCACATTCTACTGGGGTATTTATAGACTTACTATTATCCATCCTGAACTTCTTTAATATCTCTCTTGCATAACCTGCTTGTGAGATGAAGCTTCCATCTTCCCTTTGGTTCACTTCAATGCCCAGATAGTATGCCATGAGCCCAATATCAGTCATTTCAAACTCTTTAGTCATCACTTCTTTAAATTCTCCAAACATACTTGGATTGCTTCCTGTGAAAATCAAGTCATCGACATATAGGCATACAATTAAAACATCTTTATCCTTACTCTGAATGTATAATGCATGTTCATAAGGACATTTGATGAAGCCTTTCTCTTGCAGGTGCTTGTCTATTCGGCTATTCCATGCCCTTGGTGCTTGCTTCAGCCCGTAGAGAGCCTTCTTCAATTTTAGAACTCTGTCTACTTGTCCTTTAACTTCATAACCTGATGGTTGCTGAATATAGACTTCTTCTTCAAGAACTCCATTTAAAAAAGCAGATTTTACATCCATTTGATGTATTTTCCACTTATTTTGAGCTGCTAAAGCAATGATTAGTCTGATAGTTTCTAATCGAGCAACGGGAGCGAATACCTCATCATAATCAATGCCAGATCTTTGACTGTAGCCTTTTGCCACCAATCTTGCTTTATATCTTTCAACTTCTCCTTTGGCATTCTTCTTTATTTTGTACACCCACTTCACACCAATCGCCTTATGTCCTTTAGGAAGTGTCGTTAACTCCCATGTGTCATTCTTCTCTATCGCCTTGATTTCTTCATCCATTGCATCTTTCCACCTTTTGCTTTTTATAGCTTCTTGGAAATCTATAGGCTCGCAATCCGCAAAGAGACAAAATAGAGTAAGATTATCTTGATTTTCAGTTACCTCATAAATTTCCCGTAAGCTTCTAAAGCGTGGTACTCTTTCACTTGAAGTTGATGCAGATAAATTCTCTTGAGTACTTGATGTTGGTGTTACTAGTGGAGTAGTAGGCTCCTCTCTTATTTGCTCTACCCTTGGTTGCTCCACCCTTAGTTGCTCCACATCTTCTTCTTCAAAGCACGGGAAAAAGTTATAATCTTCATTTCGAGATTCCCAATTCCATTCTTCTTCTTCATTAAATATGACATCTCGGCTGATGATTGTCTTCCCAGTATCTGGATTGTATAGCTTATACCCTTTTGAGTTAGCATCATAACCAATAAAAATAAACTTCTTACTTTTATCATCCAATTTGCTTCTTGATTGATCAGGCACATGAACGTGAGCTATACTTCCAAAAACTTTTAGATGAGAAATCCCAGGCTTCCTTCCGCTCCATGCTTCTTGTGGTGTCTTGCCCCACACACTCCTTGTTGGTGATCGGTTGGATAAGTATACTGCACATGCAACCGCTTCTGCCCAAAGTTCCTTTGGTAGCCGCTTGCTTTTGAGAATGCTCCTTGCCATGTCAAGGATGGTTCGATTCTTTCTTTCCGCCACTCCATTTTGTTGAGGGGATCTTGGAACTATCAAGGGTCGTCGTATTCCGTTGGCTTCACAAAATTCTTGAAACTCCTTTGAGGTAAATTCTCCTCCTCGATCAGAACGCATAGCTTTGACCTCGAGACCGCTCTCCTTTTCTATGGTAGCTTTAAATTTCTTGAATATGCCGAAGGCCTCCGATTTTTGCTTCAAGAAGTATACCCAAGTTTTCCGAGAAAAATCATCTATGAAAAGAATGAAATAATTACTCTTACCAAGTGAACTTGGCTTTATTGGACCGCAAACATCTATATGTATAAGTTCAAGAGGCTTTTGAGCTCTGGAACTTGACTCCTTTGGAAAACCTCTTCTAAATTGCTTCCCACGTAGGCATGCTTCACATACTTGATCAGGATGTTTGATGTAAGGTAGTCCTCTCACCATCTCCTTCTTTGAAAGCAGTTCTAGTCCTCCGAAATTCAGATGTCCAAATCGAAGATGCCATAGCCAAGTGATGTCTTTGTAACAAGCTTTGAGACAGTTGACGACATCATTTTGAATATTAAGTAAGAACATTCTATTTTTTGACATAGGCACCTTAGCAATTAAGCAACCAATATGATCTTTCAAGATGAGCATACCATCTTTTAGATGAATATCATACCCTTTTGCCAAAAGTTGTCCTAAGCTTAGGATGTTGCTCTTCATATTTGGTACAAAGAAAACATTTGAGATAAATTCATGTTTTCCATTCTTCAAACGGATGAGAATGTTACCTTTGCCTTTTACCTCAATCTTTGATTCATCTCCGAAGGATACATTACCACCAACTGATTCATCAAGCTCTACGAACATATTTCTTTTCCCACATATATGATTGCTTGCACCAGTGTCGAGATACCAAATTGTATCTTCTTCTCTTTCATTATCTTTATATGCTAGCAGTAGGGTGCCATCTTCTTCTTTCCTTTCTTCCATATAATTTACTCTTTCATATACTTTATTCTTGGGCGATCTACATTCTTTTGCATAATGTCCAAATTTGTCACAATTGTAGCACTTAACTTGAGATTTATCGTACCTCGAGTTTGTATACTCTCTTCCACGTCCTCTTGTTGAATGTTCTCCTCTTTCATTGTTGTTGTTGGAGACCCATCCTTGCTCATTAGAACGACTTCGTCCATATCCACGACCTCTTCCTCGTTGACTTCTATTATTACTGGAGCTTTCATCTTTCTTTGTCGGTTGAAGAGTCGTCTTTAGGAGTTGTTGAGTAATTTCTTCATTTATCTTCTTCTTTTCTTCATGGGCTTGTAATGAACCCAGCAGTTGCTCAATCGTCATGACTTGTAGATCATTGGTCTCTTCGATGATGGTTGTAATGCTATCAAATTTTGAATCCAATGATCGAAGAATTTTCTCAATAATAGTTACTTCTTCTAGTTTCTCACCATTTCTCTTTAGTTGATTGGAAATGGTAGAGACTCTAGAAAAGTAATCTGATACTAACTCACCTTCTTTCATACGAAGAGCATCAAATTGACTTCTTAATGTCTGAAGTCGTACCTTTTTTACTTTTTCTTCTCCTTGATATGAGACTTGGAGCTTTTCCCATGCTTGCTTGGCTGAAGTAGCACTTGAAATCTTCTCAAAACCATCCTCATCTAAAGCTTGATAAATGAGGAAGAGAGCCTTCTTGTCTCTCTTTCTTAAATCTCTCAGACTGTCTTTTTCAGTTGAAGATAACGTCGAGTCGTCACGAGGCTCAACGTAGCCTTTTTCTATAACTTCCCAAACATCATGAGCTCCAAGAAGCGCCTTCATCTTGATACTCCAATTGTCATAATTACTCGCTTTGAGTACTGGAACTTGGAAGGGAACCATACCTCCATTAGCCATAGCTCTGATACCACTTTGTTGGAAACAGAAATTATGGGAGAAGAAAAAAGAATTATAGAAAGAAAAATATGGAAGAGGAGAAATAACTCTATGTGGAAGAGGAGTAGAAGAAAATAGAAAACTCAACTTGTTCATTCATGAAAAAGAAATACATATTTATAGGCTTATTGGATAAGCACTAATATGAGATAATCATGATATTTAAAAATAAATAAATAAATAAATTCTATCTCCACGAACTCTTATCAATTCATCAAGTTCTATCTCTATCCTATTTCTAGTCAAAACTTGCCACATCACCATTTTATCTCCATAAAATTTTATCAACTAAAAACAAGTTTAATTTTCAACAGTTGGTGGGCTCGTCGAGGAAGAGGAGCGGCGGCCGGGTGAGGAGCTCGACGCAGATGCTGACGCGCCGCCGCTGACCACCGCTGATGCCTTTGACGTGCCACCCGCCGATTCTAGTGTCCATGGCGGCCGCCAATCCCATCTCCCTCATCGTCGCCTCCGCCCTCGCTCGCTTCGCAGGCGTCGACATGGAGTCCGGCAGCTGGAGCTGCGCCGAGTAGCAGACGGCCTCCCTCACCGTCAGCGTCGTCATCAGCACGTCGTCTTGGGTCACATAAGCCGACGTTCCAAAGGCAAGCTTCTGTTTCTGGCCATTGATCAAGATATCTCCTTTCTGAGTCATGCCTGAACCCAACCTCCCTGCTAACGCATCGAGAAGGGTTGACTTTCCGCATCCGGAAGGTCCCATGATAGCCAAGATCTCTCCGGGGTTGGCATAGCCGGTGACGTCGTGGAGGATGGAGACGGCACCGACTCTGCGAGCGGCGACGGAGACCGAGAGATCCTTCCAAGTAAGGAAGACGCCCGCCTCCGCTACGCCGTCCCCAATGGAAAAAGAAAACTCGCCGCCACCGCCTCCGGTGGAGCCGCCGTGAATTTCGATGCCTTCATCATCGGCGCGTTGCGGATCACGGAGGGGGCGGCTGGGGCTTGGAGTGGGAAAGGACGAAATCCATGTCTGGGCGACGCTGCTACCGGAAGCCATAAACGATGTAGGGAGCAGAGACTAGATTTATTAGCTGGATTCGCTCGCAAAGCCAGACTGGTCAGCGGAAGGAGCCTGCCGCCGATGTTTGACCAGAAATGAAAATTTACTAATAACTATAAAAATGTGTAGCTGCTATAACTTAGATTTATTCATTTAATATTTATATTTTATTGTTACGAAATTGTGATGTTACAATTTAAACTTTCATGTTCAATAATATTTACATTGTACAATTACAACTTCGTAATTACTGTAAAACTACAAAACAAATTTATACCGTTCATACAATTAATTGATGGGATCGAACGATAGACACGATAACAATATTAAAGAGTATACAGCACTATTCCTATTATTTTAGGACAGAGGTATCCTATTATTTTAGAAGGGATTTTTTATTAATTAAAAATAAAAAAGCAGATGAACAATACTATTGATTTACTTGAACTGACTAAGGGTAAAAGATAATTATAAAGAGAAAAGGAAAAGAGCATGAAAGTCTTATCTTAATTTTTGACTGTCTTAATTAGTTTCGACGATAAAATAAAAAATAAGAGTTGCTTTTTATTAAAGAGGACAAAGGATTAGGATTTTTGATAGACTAAAAACACAAAGAACGAGTGGTAAGAAAAAAAAACGAGAGAGGCCTGCGGTCCAGAAAAAAAACAGGAACGAAGCCTCTGCACGGAGGTTTTTATAGCCGTCAGCCGTAGCGAATCGGGATGCCAAGTTGGTTGGCACGTGGCATATTCTCTTGAGCTAGTGTAGGATCAAACGTCTCCTCATAGAATGACACTCGATTTTAACATATCTTTTTCTGATGTTTAAAATAATACAAAAATAGTTAAATATAGAGGTTTATGATCGTGTTCGCTTATTATTGCGGTCATTGAAACTTCTTCAATGTTACTATTTTTAAATAGCAATCATTATAAAATAAAATTTATGATAATATAATAAAAGTACATTGATCGTGGTAGTTGTTGGGGTGGTTTTAGTTTTAGTTGTGAAAATATTTAATTAATTGTTCGAGGAAGCCACTACACGGTAAATAAAGTTTTTTCTTAATTTAAAAAATGGTAAGTGTAACACAAGAACTTTTCAAAGAATCATTCAACCTAATATTGTTCTCGTTTAGATACTCTTAACTTCTGATGAAATTTGATATATTAATGCTGGTATGATCGCCAAACACACTTAAATAAGTTGAGTTCATAAAGATTTATGGAACTTGTTTGATAGTCTAAACTGAATTAAACGGTTGAAATGATGGTTTAACTTTAATTTAATTCTTTTTTATAAGCTTAGTTGAATTTAAATTAGAACTAGATTCATTTATATGTTATCAAAGTTTCCATTCAAATTTATTTGATTATTTAATTTTTTATATTTAAATTTATTTGATGGGTTTTATAATATAAGTTTATTTATTCATTTAAAAAATTATTTAGTTATTTATTTATAAGATTGATATTTGTGAATATTAACCATCAACTGTTTTTTCATGAATAAGTTCACAATACTATCCACAAATATTAACAAATTGAATATATGTTTACATTTATTTATTTATTTATTTTAACGAGTTATTTAATTTTATTTATTTAATTAATCTTACGTGTATCGATAAGAATATTAATAAGGGCTGGAAATATAATTAAAATTTCACATTAAAAATATATGGAGAAAAATATGCGTTTATAAAATAGAAGATATTTCTATTGATACGAGACATTTTAGGTATAATTCAAAAATAAATCCATATATCAGAATTATGGCTCAGATCGAAACAGGTCAAGAGTGACCAAATACTTAAAAGGAGAGCTGGAGTAAATTAAGAGTGACTACTGTTGGTGCGATTAGCACTAACGATCTAACTCAGATTTTGATGAATGACAAAGTATATTAAGTTAATTTCATTGTGATCTAACACTTTAACTAAGTGTGCAGGAGAAGTCCAGACTGGTCGACGAATTGACCGGATGTCTAACACGAAGTCCAGCTAGGTCAACGAGTCGACCTGATAGTTGGCACGAAGCCCAGACTGGTCGACGGGCTGATTGGATGTCTGACACGAAGTCCAACTAGGTCGACGAGCTGACACGAAGTCCAGACGAGTCGACGGGTTGACCGGACGTCTGGCAGATAAGTTAAGATACGTCACTAGAGGGGAGTGACTTGGTGAGGACGCGTTCCCGGTTAGGGAACTTAGGCACAGATCCAACTTAGAACCATTTCAGAACTCTAAGTTGAGATCTTGACTAGATTCCGATCTCGGTAAGATGAAATCTAATTACTACTCTTCTTCTATTGTGCTAACTTCTGTTTTGCAGGGTAGTTTAAACTATTATTTTTGCTTTGGGCTAACTTTTTCTTGTAGGAGAAGGACATTCTGGAGAAAGGTGGTCCGGGTGCCCGGAAGGGATCCGGGCGCCCGGAGTTGGTTCGGGCGCACGGAAGGTAAAAATTTATCTTGTCGTCACGAGGAGCGCGCTGATTGGCCGAGCTTACGTCACGGTCCGGGCGCCCGGAACATCCTATATAAGGAGGTCTCGCCCTAAAGCAAAATACAACAACGACATCTACTCTACTGCGTTGTGCCCCCTGTGACGCTGCAAAGCTTCTCCGACAACGTGCTCTTTTTCCTTTTTTCTATTGTTGTCGATATTTCTTATTTAAGGTTCTTATACTTTCATTTGTAATATTCTTGTAAACTATTAGTGATTGCTCAACGAAAGCACTCGACGAGTGCGGGCCTTGGAGTAGGAGTCGACCAAAGATCCGAACCAAGTAAATTGGTTCTTGTTAACATTGCTCTATTTTTTTCCGTTGCATACTCTCTACGAACGTTTTCGATCGATATTCACCCTTCTCCCCCTCTATCGACTTTCACGATCCAACAACTACATGCTTAAGGGGTGACCCAGAGCAAGTCAAAAGTGACTGGATACTTAAGAGGAAGTTCGAAATAGGTCAAGAGTGACTGAATACTTGAGGGGATGCCTCAAGTAGGTCAAGAGATCGGATATTTGAAGGGAGGTCCGGAATATGTCAAGAGTGCCTGGATAAGGGGAGGTTCGAAGCAAGTTAAAAGTGATTGGATGCTTAAGGGAGGTTCGAAGTAGGTCAAGAATGACTAGATATTTGAGGGGATGACTGGAGTAGGTTAAGAATGATCGGATATTTAATGGGAGGTCTGAAACATGTCAAGAGTGATCGAATACTTAAGAGAAGGTCTGAAGCAAGTCAAGAGTAACTGGATATTTGAAAGGATGACTGAAACAGATCAAGAATAATTAAATACTTAATTTAAAAGATGAAAAATATCTTCATTAATACGAGACCGATACACTTTAAAAATAAATCTATAAGAATTTAAATTTAAATAGATAATATAAATAGGACGGTCTCTCACATGGCTTTTAATTAAGTATTTATATTTTATTTATATTTGTGTGGGGACTTTAATTAAGCAGTATGTTGTTTATGAAAAATTTGAGGAACATTTTTTATCATTATTTGTATCCCAACAACAAACTAAGGCTTCCCTATAAAAAAATTATTTTAATTTAATATTATATTTATTTTAGTAAAATAAAAAATAAAAAAATATATTTTTTAACATCGTCGGTCTAAAATATTTATAGAAACTTTTTTGATCATAGTGTTGCCAATTCTAAGATATGAGACTAAAGAGAATTATATTTTTTTTATATAAAACAATCAGAAAAAATTAATGATGAGAAAAATTCATAATAATACGCTGTAGCTGAGTCTCGAACTCTAGATCACTGATTGTTTCGCTTGTGGAATTACTAATAAATTTTGGAATTATTTTTAATGTGAATAGAAAAAAAGACATTAACGTAAATATGTTTTAGGCTTCATGAGTTAGTTAATAAAGGGGGGGGAGATTTTTAATAAAATAGTAAGATGTGGTATGATTTTATATTTTTTATAATTTATTAAATATAAAATAAACGTGTAGTTGATAAATGAATGGTTTACTTCTCTTCTAAGGAAAATAAACGTGTTCACTACTCTTGTCGACTGATCATCAATGATCTATGGAAATCTAGTCACATTAAATGTATCAACTCCATATTTAAGGGCAACTACTATGTAAATTTTATTTTATCCTTCTTAGTGGGTGTAATCAAGTTGTCATCTGGCACAATTTGCTACTCAGATATGATTTGATTTTCGATAAATATGATTTTGGATTATCTCATGCCTCTTATTTAGAAAGACCGACTAAGACTCTCATGATTTCGGATCGGACAATGATATGCACAAGGAAAAAAACTCAATGAAAACCTCAAGGATAGACACATAAAGTCATGACCCATCATTTCACTTTTTGTGGGCCCCATCACTTTATGTGTTTATCCTTGAGATTTTCATTAAATTTTTTTCTTTGTGCATATCATTTTTTTAAGCCCCGCAACGTACTCTATTTCAAAGTACGTGGAGTTGCTATGAAAAGATTACTACAGTGACGGCTTCATATTTTTTTTTTATCAATGGTACAATATAATTTTTCTGAGAGAGGGTTGTGAAATAAAAAAACTCCAACAATTGTGGGCACTTTTTTATTTAAAAAACAACCATGAAATTTCTAACCTTCTCGTTTTCTTTCCAAATTTAATGTAATAATAATTAATGTTGGCCTTTTATCTTTGTTTTTTTTAAATAATTAATGATTTTTATGCAACGGTCAAAATAATTGTTTGTAATTAAATTATAAATTAAATCAATATATTAAATGAAAATTTTAAATAAATTAAATTAAAAATTATAATTAAATGAAAATTATATATGAATAATAAATAAAGATACGTGATTTAATAATGCAGACCTAAAAAAATTTATTGAGACGTTTTTTTTATAACCAAGAGAGAAATAGATTTTCATATTTTTTAATATGATATATTAGAGAATAAAAAAACTTATTTATAACTTGTTAAATAAAGAGAGGTGCCCTTATCCAAATCTATAGAAAAGAGAAAACTTATTATATTTTTTCTTTTTTTAATATCAAATCAAGGTTTTAGGAGGATGTACATGAAGTATTATAAAATATTTTACTAAATGAGATGATTTTAATATAGGACGATCTAAATAGCTATGTTAGAGTGAAAAATGAGAAATATGAGAAATTGACTTAAGGTTAAAAACACAATTTGATATGGAGATCAAATTGATATTTAGAAAATGCATGAGACCTTAGTCTAAGATAACCTAAACTCATATCTCACATCAAAATTGACTTGGATGTGTTTGATACACCTTAGATGTGTGTGAGATATTAGGATTATGAGTTAGGATCAAGGTGCATAGTTCTTGTACCTAGATGAGCCTAATTCGAAATTGGGGATCATAGGGAAAGCTTGTGTACAAGTCATGTACATTTAGCCCAAAGATTGTGGTCCTAAATTGAATTGGTTTAAAATCATTTCAAAATTGATTTGAAAAACCTTGATGAAGCTTTTCTAGTGATAGCATTCATCATTGAGCAAGTTGATACAAAGTTGAGGTAAACTTGAACTATTTCAAAGTTTTTAAACTTTGTATCAAGATTTGAAAATGGAAGTTATTTTCATAGAAAACTATTTTTACTTGATAGTATATGTTATGAGGAATGTATCCTCAAAGTTTTACAATTTTTGGAATTTTCTGGAATTTTCTAGGAGTTTCTGAATTTCGGGAGGAAAATCAGAAATTCTGATATCAGTCTTGTGGACCGATCAGAAAGGATTCTGATCGGTCCAGGAGAGTGTGGATCGGTCTGGTGACCGATCCAGTGAAGGCTGATCGGTCTGGTGACCGATCAGGGCGTGCTAACCTGCTGAATTTCGACTGTTTGTTTGAAATTTCAGCAATGAAGTTGGTGTTTTGGATTTCTAAAGGGTTGAAACTCTCCAAGATATTATTGGTGCAATGGTCAAGGGGGAGTTGACCTTTAGGGGGAATTTTACCTATTAGTCAAGGGGAGTTGACTTTTAGGGGGAGTTTTTACTCCTAAAAGACTTAGGTGATATGGGATTATCACTAAGTTGATTGTTGACTCTAGTGTGTCAAGGGGGAAATTAAGGGTTTCAATGAAAGGTATGGGACTTTCATTAGGAAGAAACTCTTGACCTTGATTCACTCTTTTTGATGTGTGTCAAAAAGGGGGAGAGTAGAAAGGAAAATGGAGAATGTCTAGAGAATGTTCAGGGAAGAACATTGGAAAACCTAAGTTAGGTTATTGGGTTAACCTAACTTGATTATGGGTTTGATTATGGGTTTTGTCAAACATCAAAAAGGGGGAGATTGTTGGTGCAACCTTAGGTCAAGGTTGACCTGGTTTACCCGACTCGAGTTGACCTGACTCGAGTTGTATTTTGATGTTTGACGAAAACAGAAGAGTTGCATTTTGATGAGAGATTGTTGGCGCGACCCGTGGTCAAGGTTGACCTGGTTGACCCGAGGAGAGTTGACCTGATTCGGAAAAGTCCAAGCAGGGAGCTTGACACGGGAAAAGTCCAAGCAGGGAGCTTGGCATGGGAAAAGTCCAAGCAGGGAGTTTGGCATGGTGAAAAGTCCAAGCAGGGAGCTTGGCACGGGAAAAGTCCAAGTATGGAGACTTGGCACGGAGAAGTCCAAGTATGGAAGCTTGGCACATGGGAAGTCGGAGAGGGCTCGGTAGCTCGTTCTCCGGACTGTGGTCAAAGAGGGCTCGGGAGCTCGTTCTCTGGACCGGATGGAAGTCGGAGAGGGCTCGGTAGCTCGTTCTCTGGACCGGATGTGGAAAGACCTGGTGAGTGAAGCCAGGCAGACGGGAAAATCCTGGTGAGTGAAGCCAGGCAGTTGGGAAATCCTGGTGAGTGAAGCCAGGTGAAAATCCTAGTGAGTGAAGCTAGGTGGAAGTCCTGGTGAGTGAAGCCAGGCAGTCGGAAAGTCCTAGTAAGTGAAGCTAGGTAGTTGGGAAGTCCTGGTGAGTGAAGCTAGGCAGTTGGGAAGTCCTGGTGAGTGAAGCCGGGCAGATTGGAAATCCTGGTGAGTGAAGCCAGGTGAAAACCCTAGTGAGTGAAGCTAGGTGAAAGTCCTGGTGAGTGAAGCCGGGCAAGGAAAAATCCAGATGGATCAAGGGTGATCGGACATCTGGTGTTGAGAAGGTCAGGTAGGTCAAGGGAGTGACTGGATACTTGACACGAAGAGAAAAGTCTAAGTGGGTCAAAGAGATTGACCGGACACTTGGTGGGGAGTCTTAGCAGGTCAAGGGAGTGACCGGATGCTAAGCATGATGTACCAATAGGTCAAGGTTGACCGGATATTGGTTTGGACTTGGTTTGGGCAAAAACCAAGACCTGGATCGGTCTGGTGACCGATCCAGTGATACTGTGGGTTCTTGATCGGTCTGGAGACCGATCAGAAAGCGATCAGTGCCTCTGTGAGCTTACTGATCGGTCTGGGGACCGATCAGCATGAAGCCTGATCGGTCCCCGGGACCGATCAGGGCACGCACAGAGAGTTGCGCAAACTCTCTGTGAAGTGTGCTGATCGGTCTGGGGACCGATCAGCATAGGTCCTGATCGGTCCCCAAGACCGATCAGAGGAGGTCTGGACCGATCAGGAGTGTGCCTGATCGGTCCAGGTCCTAGCCGTTGCGACACAACGGCTAGTTTATGTGTCTTCTTCTTCGCAGGATATATACCGAGGTCGAGGGTCTCTACTGTAGTTCTTTTTCTGGTTCTTGCTCCTGCGATCTGAGCTTTGTTGAGCTCCCCATTGCTGAAGCTTCGTGTGAGCTTCCGTCGGCTGGTTGTCTAGCTGCTGTGCTTGAATCCGTGAAGTTGTTGCTTCATCAACGGACTTCAGTCGACAACGAGAAGGCAAGAAAACTTGGTAGTGTTTGTACATTCGTATTCTTCTTATTTGCTTTCTCTATTGTTGTACTCCTTATTGCTGTTGCAAAGAGATTGTGGCGAGGCTTCTCCACCCAGAAGGAGTTCATCTTAGCCGGTTATCCAGGGTCTCATCCACCGACGGATTGATAGGCTTCGTCCACCTTACGGACACGCCGAGGAGTAGGAGTCTCATCTCCGAACCTCGTTACATCTCTGCGTCTAAGGTTTGATCATCTTCGTTTCGTTTCTATTGTTTTATTTCCGCTGCGCTAACCCTAATCGTAGGAAGAAACGCGAAGATTTGGGGTCGGCTATTCACACCCCCCTCTCTAGCCGCGACCATCGGTCCTAACAATCTTTGGAGAAAATTTAATTACCCAACATAGGTTAGTAGTGTTACATATACATCTCAAGTATAATATCAGTAAAAGAAAAATATACACAACTCTAAGAATTAAGTGGTGAAGTTTAAGGATGGGAAATAAAACATATTTAAGGAGAAGATAAAAGTAAAGCAATAGGTGAAATATATGATGGTTTTAATACAACATGAGATAAGATGATATTAAAATTAAAAATAATAGTCAAGAGTGTACTCGATAATTCAAAGAGGTATGTACCACTAAGTAAGAAATATTGTGTAGGATCAAAAGAGTGCGATAGAGGGGGGGAGTGGTGAATATTGCGCTTTTAAAAACTTTTCTTTTAAGCATTTAAATCAAAGTTGTGCAGCGGAAAATAAAGAACAGGTTCGGTTACTTGGTTTAGAGCCTAGGCCGACTCCTACTCCAAGGTCTGTGATCCTTGATCAGACCGTTGGGCAATCCATTAAAACTCTTCTTTCCGAAAACCTAGGAAAGAAGCAGTGTGTACAATATGCAAGAATATAAGATAGTAACAATGTACTATCTTATGTGAGTTTAAGTACAATGCAAGCTTCTTAAAATAAAAATAAACTGACACTTGTATGGAAGATGATGCTCGGTTGGCGCTTGAACGAAGCAGTTGCTTATGTGAAGACGAGTTGTAGAGCAGTAGTACGAACAGTAGCAGCTAGCACATAGATGAACTTCGAACCCACAAGATTTCGTTACCTAGCCTTGACCTTGAGCTCACTTTTATAAGAGTCGTCGACGTTTGGTCGATCGATCCCTAAGTTCGGTCAACTGAACTAGCTCCCTTCCATCTTCGTTGAGCTCCGATGCTGATTCTATCTTAGGCATTTAATGACATTAAGGTGTTCGGTCGACCGATCCCATTTTTCAGTCGACCAAACAAAGAATTTTCCTGTTTACTGAGATTTACACTTAATGCTGAATTGATGAGGTGTTCGTTCGGTTGACCAATTGTTGGTGCAGCATGACCGGCAAGAGGGGGGTGAATTGTCTGCAACTAAAAAATATACCCTCCTCAAGAACTTTCAACTCAAAAATGCAGCAACAATAAAAAACAGTAAATAAAATAAAAGAAAAGCAGGAAGACTCAGGGATTAACTTGGTTACAACCAAGAAGGTTGTTAATCCAAGGTGGAAGAAAAAGCGCACTAAGAAAGTCTCCTTTACTGTAGGCGGAGAAGACTTTTTACACTGAGAAAGCTCATAAGCAGCTAGGAATTGATTACAAAGTTGAATACTTGAATGAATGAATATTTCCTAGCTCCAGGGGCCTTTATATAGCTCCTGAAAAGTTTATCACGAGGGTCCAAGCTGCCTCCAACAAGATTCAAGGCGCCTCTAACCAAGTCATCGGATAAAACTTTATCCGCGCTCAAACGGTCAATATTGACCAAATGAAGGTGCCTTCATCAAGTCTTGAAGGCGCCTTCAAGGTGAAGGCGCCTTCAAGCTATGATGAAGGTGTTGGTTAGTCCTAAGAAAACGTACCGATTCCACTATACAAATTTTTTTTGTACAAGTGTAGAACCTTTCTTTAAATAACCTATTGTGTTCTTTAGAAGTTAAATTAGAAATCGCAGACGGAACTTAACATCATTGATTCCAAATTTAACTTATCTGTTCTTAATGGTTTAGATTTGAATCGCAAGCGGAACTTAACACTATTGATTCAAATCCACCTATGTTATTAATTCCATTAAATATTAATTTTCAAAATTGACTTCCAGGACTGCATGGCGAGGCACATGGCCTTCTTGGATATGGGAGCAACCAACACCGCCTAGACAAAGCCTTTTAAGGAAAGTTAATATTTAATTTCCTTAAATAACTCTAGGTTAACCAAAAAGAACAATCGAATCACAAATTCGAAAAAGAAGAAAACACAAACTCGAAAAATAAATTCGATAAACTAGATCTAATTGCCTCTTGTATTTAAATTCTAACAAAGAAAATAACTAGTATGATGCGGAAGAAAACTACTAGTTATACCTTCTCTTTGTAAGCTAATGACCTCAAGATCTTCTGCCTCCTCGTCTCGCCTTGGACGTCGTGTGGGCGACGATCCTCCAAGATGAACACCACCTAAAAGCTTCTTCCTCTTCTTCTAAAATCCAGCCACCACCACCACCAAGGAGAAGAGAGCAAAAGGGAAAAGAGAAGAGAGGAAGAGGGTCGGCCACTTGAGGTTCTTCAAGCAAGAGAATAAAAATTGTGTCTTATGAAGCCTCCTCACCCGTTCTTTTATATTAGTTGCCCAAGACAAATAAAGGAAGAATTTTTACAAAAATTAAAATCTTCCACTAATTTTCCTTTTCCCTTTTTATTTTTCCTTTTCTTTCCTCTTGATTAAATCAATCACCAAATCATTGACTTGGTTTAATCCTATTGGCCAGCCCCTTGCTTGGGCACCAAGTAAGGTGGTCGGTCACCCCATCAAGAAAAAGGAAATATATTTTTTAAAATTTTACAAGAAGAAATCCTCTTATAAAATTTACAAGCTCTCTTTCCTAAAGTGGATGTTAAAAAGGAAAGCTTTTTAAAAATTAAAACCATGTTTTAAAATTTAAAACTTCTCTTCAAAAATTTCCTTTTTTAACATGAATAGAAAATTTTAATTTTTAAAACTTCTCTTCCTTTTTCTAAAACCATGAGGATGGTTAAAAAGGAAAGTTTTAAAACTTTTAAAACTCTCTATTAAAACATGTGGCCAAATTCAAATAAGGAAAGTTTTTAAAAAATTAAAATCTCTCTTTTAAAATTTATAGTTTTCTACAAAGAGAAGATTTTAAAAATTTAAAACAACCCTCCTTGTTTGAATTATTGTGGCCGACCCCTACTAGCTTGGTCACCAAGCAATAGGGTCGGCCCCTATAGAAGAGGATGTGGCTGGCCCTTGCTTGGTCACCAAGCATTGGGCCGACCCCCTTCTTGGACACCAAGATGGGCCTTTCTTTGGATGGACTTGAGCCTTTAATGAGACTACGATAGGGACCTAGAGGAGAAATTAGTTTTGGTCTTCCGATGAGCTTGAGTATCCCGTGTTCGCCCCGAACACACAACTCAAGTTCATCGATAATAACTCATTCCACTAGAGAGTTATTATCGCACTACCGCACCAATCCCAAATTACATTATGGGCTCCTTCTTATCATGAGTGTGTTAGTCTCCCTGTGTTTAAGATAACAAATGTCCACTAATTAAGTAAGTTACTGACAACTCACTTAATTAATATCTAGCTCCGAGAGTAGCACCACTCAACTTTATTGTCATGTCGAACTAAGTCCACCTGCAGGGTTTAACATGGCAATCCTTATGAGCTCCTCTTGGGGACATTTTCAACCTAGATAACTAGGACACATATTCCTTGTATAATCAACAACACACACTATAAGTAATATCATTTCCCAACTTATCGGACTTATTGACCTATCGAGTTAAATCTCATCCATTGATAAGTCAAAGAAATAAATACTAAATATATGTGTTTGTTATTATATTAGGATTAAGAGCACACACTTCCATAATAACTAAGGTCTAGTTCTTTTATAAAGTCAGGACAAAAAGAACTTACCTAAAATGCTCCTACTCAATACACTTGGAGTGTATCAGTGTAATTTATTAGTTAAGATAAACTAATACTTAATTACACTACGACTACTTCAACGGTTTATTCCTTTCCATCTTAGTCGCGAGCAACTGTTTATAATTTATAAAAAACCGACAACATGATCTTCTGTGTGTAACACCACACACCATGTTGTTTACTATATAAATTAATTGAACAAATTACATTTAACAAATAAATATAGATATTGACCACTGTGATTCTTTATTTCTAAATAAATGTTTATACAAAAGTTAGACTTTTAGTATACACTTTAACAATCTCCCACTTATACTAAAAGACTATGATGCCATACATTTGATTCCCAACTATCCGGTAGTAAGGTCGGGGGACCCCCTCGGGAGGGGAGTCAACGCCACGTAGAGGTCAAGAGTCAAAAGGGTCAGCATGAGGTTCGGCCAATCGGAGAAGGGGTGGGTCGACCGGCCGAACGGGTCCGAGCGGAATCAAAGACAACCCGACGGGGAGTCGGGTTTCCGACGCTCATGGTGAACAGGGTCGTCGGGCCGAGCGGCTAGCCCACTCGGCCGAGGCGTAAAGCATCAATGCTGTGAAAGAACAGTCTCAGCCGAGCACCTGGTCGGACCGATACCTACGCCTGGTCGGACCGATGCCTGTCGAGTGGATGGACGCTCGGCTCGGGGAAAAAGGAGACAAGGACAAGGGGACATTGGAAGACATCTTCTGACAACAGGCATGTTCAATGACCAAGCTATGCGCAGAATCTTACGATAGAAGCTTCTACCGTCCCATCAGAGAGGTGCTCGGACTGTAGCAGTATAGTGTCAGGCATGTTCCTCTGACAAGCTCATACTAAGGTATGGTAAAGGGCACGTGTACGCCTCGGTAGGTGTGCATACGCCTCCCCACAGCTCTATATAAGAGTCCTCAGACTTCGACGGAGGTACGCGATCTCTCATCTTCGGAGTCACTTCCTCGTTTTCCTCTTGCCTGACTTGAGCGTCGGAGGGTCGTCGCCGGGAACCCCTTCCCGGCCCGACTTCTTTGCAGGTTCGCCGGAGATCCATACGGCCGGTCAGAGATCCACGTCATCAGTTGGAAGAGCGCCACGTGTCCAGCGTCCATCGCCTCAGCGTTCGGACAGGATCAAATTGGCGCCGTCTGTGGGAACGCACCTGCATCCGAGCGGAAGAGATGGACGAAGCTGGACGACCGCACACCGTGATGCTCTCCCAGGAGGAGCTCGACGCTCTAATCGAGGCAAGAGTAGCTAAGCTCGTGGAGCAACAGAAACAGAAGGCGCAAGCCGAGCGGCTGGAGCAACAAGCGACGTCAGCGTCAGGAGGCCGAGCGGAAGCACCGCCTGCCACAGTTTCATTTCATCGAGCCCTATTCCGTACGCCTCCTGAAGTCGCAACAGTTAACCGTGATCGAGGATCTTCATCCGACGAGGCGCCCAGGCGAGACAACAGAAAAGGAAAGGCTCCCCGAACGGACGCCTCCCCCGAGCGGATCAACCGGCAGTTTTCAGACGCCATCCTGCAGGACCCTCTGCCAAAGCATTATGTGCCCCCGGCGATCGGGGAATACAACGGAACCACCGACCCGGACGACCATCTGGGTAAGTTCGACAACACAGCTACCCTACATCAATACACAGATGGAGTGAAATGTCGGGTGTTCCTTACCACCCTCTCGGGATCGGTGCAACGATGGTTCCGGAGGCTGCCGGACAGATCCATCACCAGCTTTAAAGAGTTCCGAATCGCTTTTCTCCATCACTTTGCGAGCATTCGGCGTTACCAGAAGACCAGTGTCAGTCTATTTGCCATCAAACAAGAGCCCAGGGAGCCGCTCCGAGCTTATATCCAACGATTCAACTGGGTGGCCATGGATATTCCAACGGCCACCTCAGAAACAATGATGAATGCATTCACGCAAGGCCTCGTGGACGGTGACTTCTTCCGTTCACTTATTTGAAAGCCGCCCTGAGACTATGATCATATGTTACACCGGGCCAACGAATACATTAATGTGGAGGAAGCCCAGGCGGCCCGAAGAAAAGAAACTCCAACTGAGCGACTAGCCCCTGCCGAGCGGAAGCTGCTCACTGGCCACCAGCCGCCCAGAGGACCGCGAGTCGAAGCAGTCCGCCCTCACCACGCAAGGTCCCACGCCGTCCAAGAGGTAGCCTCCTAGAGGCCCAAACCAAAAAAGAAGGTATGGACCCCCCATGTTTTGCTCATTCCACCGGACTGACACGCATAACACACGAGATTGCCGAAGCCTTCCCCTGATCGCCCACCCCGCTCCCCGGAGTGGTCGTCGTCGATCGCCATCATTCGACAGGCGACAGGCGACAGCGACACCATGAAGTCGATCGGAGGATATCCAGAAAGTCTCCCGAGCGGTATCATCCTCAGGAGCACGAGGACAATCCCCGGGTATCTAAGAAGCGGCCCAGGCCGTCCGCCCGGGAGGAAGAAAATAGAAGCAACACGTCCCAGGGCGAAATCAACATCATCGCTGGCGGACCGACCGGAGGTGACTCCAACAGAGCAAGGAAGGCGAGTGTCAAGCAGCTCCAGATCCATGCGGTCGGCTGCAGTCAAGAACAGGCGAGCGGGCCTGAAATCAGCTTTAGGCCCAGGGACCTTGAGGGAATCGAAGTGCCACATGACGACGCCCTCCTCATTAAAGCGGTAATAGCTAACTATACTATTCACCGTATTTTTATCGATACAGGCAGCTCGGTCAACATTATATTTAAAAAGGCTTTCGACCAACTGCAAATTGATCGAGCTGAGTTGCTGCCCATGACAACCCCCCTCTACGGGTTTACGGGCAATGAAGTTATACCGGTCGGACAGGTCTGACTGGCTATTTCGCTGGGAGAAGAGCCGCTCAGAAGGACGCGGACTGCCAATTTCGTCGTGGTCAACTCTCCCTCAGCATACAATGTTATCTTGGGGAGACCAGCGCTCAGTGAGTTCCGAGCGGCCGTCTCCACCTTCTACCAGAAAATTAAGTTCTTGGTCAAAGATAAAGTTGGAGAAGTGCGAGGAGACCAGCTGGCGGCTCGGCGATGCTACGTTGAAATGGTCCGAGCCGAAGCTAATTCCGTGCGGAAGACGCCACGGATCGAGGTGAACGCCATAACCGAAAAACCACCATCTTTGGTTTATGAAGAAAAGGAGGAGGTGCAGATCCACCCGACCCGATCGGAGGCCACCACATTCATCGCGACCGATATGGAGGCAAGCCAGAAAAAGGAGGTGATCAAGTGTCTCTAGAGAAACTGCGACGTCTTCGTTTGGTCGACGCATGAGCTGCCGGGAATTTTGCCAAGTATAGCACATCATGAACTTCACGTCCGACCGGACGCTCGACTGGTGAAGCAAAGGAAGAGGGACTTTAGCGCCGAACAAAATGCCATCATCCGAGCGGAGGTCGAGAAACTCCTGGAGGCCGACCATATAAGGGAGGTCCAGTTCCCGAGCTGGCTCGCAAATGTAGTGCTAGTCTCCAAGCCGGGCAACAAGTGGAGGGTTTGCATCGATTTCCGGGATCTCAACAAAGCATGCCCAAAGGATTTCTACCCTCTGCCCCAGATTGATCAACTGGTGGACTCCACAGCCGGGTGCAAGCTGATATGCATACTAGACGCCTACCAAGGCTACCATCAGGTGCCGCTCGCCCGAGAAGATCAAGAGAAGGTCAGCTTCGTCACAGCCGACGGCACTTACTGTTACAATGTAATGCCGTTCGGACTAAAGAACGCGGGAGCAACCTACCAGCGCTTAATGAACAAGGTATTCAAGGAGCAGATCGGACGCAATTTAGAAGTGTACGTGGATGATATTCTCATCAAGTCTGTCCGAGCGGCTGATCTTTTTACAGACATGGAGGAGACCTTCCGAACGCTGAGGAATTCACTACAAGAAAAACCCTCATAGACATCGGTGGAACAACAACAGTTTTAAGCAAAAACTGATGTCTTTGAATATTTTACACCGGTTTTTCCAAAAACCGGTGCCTATGAGCGCAGATTTTCGCTCATAGACATCGGTTTTTTAGCCGATGTCTATGAGTGCCTTTTTTTTATTAATAGACATCGGTTTTAATAGCGGTTTTTAAAACCCGGTGTTAATGAACCAAAAATAATAATTTAATTTTTCCACCAGCCAAAATTTACAACACTTCACAAAGTTCCCTCCAAACCTAAACTAATATCGCGCCACTTCTCTCAGTCTAAACCTAAACCTAAACCTCCACCATCAGCCTCATCTCCCTCTTGATCTCTTCCCCTTCTTGGATCTTGGATCGATGAGGAAGATCAAAACCACCTGCTTCTTCTCCATGCTTGCCGGCACGATCTGGCCGGGCCAGTCCGACGGCTCCGGCCTCACCGGCACCCACGGGGGCTCCGTTGAAGGCTCTTGCTTGCTCAACGACAGTGGCAAGCTCGTGTTGAGGCAAAAGGAAGCAGAGAACAGGGATGCGTCTCCTCCATTTCCTTGTTGCTGCTGAAGCTCGAGAATCGATTCCTCCAACCTCTGAGCAAACTCCTCCACATTATCCTCCTCCGCCCGACCATCATCGACGCCGCCAGAAGGAAAGCACTCGGTCCTGGCGCCAAAGGCGCGGCGTCGTAAAAAGCCATGTCCAAGCGGCTGCCTTCCTTTGCCTCCCCCAACCTCCATCGACCGAGTCCGCAGTAGCCTGGCCGATTCGCCAGCCCCAAGGAACGTGCAGCCCACGATGCCCTTCCGCTTGCCGGACCCAACGGTGGAGATAACGGCAGCGAAGACGGCGGCCTACGATGGAGTCGTGGAGGTGGACCACGTCCCAGCGACCTGAACACCCATCTCCTCTCGACGTCTCCTCCGCCTTTGTGCTTTCAATGAAGTCAAACCTTACCTTTTCGTGACTGAAAACGTAGGCCTCCTCTCACCCTACCCGCCCATGGAAAGTGTTTATCAAGAACAATACTAAAACCGAACACTATCGCACGGTCTGGCACCAAGGAGATCTAGTGATATTTTGCTAAAGAGCAAAGTAGATACGTGCTAAGTTTGATAAAGAAACTTCCTATTTGTTCTCTGGGGTTTTGCAAGTAAGGAATAGACACATGGTTTTCCTTGTATTCTTTAAAGTTGCTTGTGAATTTTTGACCTGAAACCATTATAGACTTTGTATCTTTTGGGGGAAACAGATTTAACAATGTTTTCTTTTGATAATCGTGTTTATGCCTTAGTACAAATAGTCAGGTTTTAGCTTGTGCTGTACTGACATGTTAGATACACCAAAGGAAGCATGGGTTGTAAAAGCTTGTTTTGTCCATCAACAGAATGCCCAAGACTCCAGACACATGTTGTGAGACAAGAGGAGAAGGAAGGTAGCAAACTGCCTTCAAACCTTGAGGAATTTGAGGATCATGTTTTGCTACTTGCTTTGTCCACTGCTACTTGTTTTCTTTTCTTCCAGTACTTATTACTCTTTATTATGCCTTCCTACCAAGAAATATTGGAGCCAGAACTATCATTGTTGAGACTATTCAAAAGGATAGTTTATGCAGCACAATGATTTTCTTTTTCCTATGTTAGATATTTCTAGATCAGAATTTGTTAGTGTATAGCATATTGGTCATGTGAATTAATTGATGCATTCTCTATATTGTGGAAATCAAATGCGCGATCAGAAAATATGCCTTTCTGTTTTTTTTTTCTCAAAAGGTCTCATTCTTCTTGAAGATTTATTTCACATTTTATATGGTTTTAGTATTTGTTATCTACTCTAGAATGTTAATTGTTACATGGATAATTAGACCTTTGATGAGGTATTGACATCATATCGTGTCAGCTATAAAATGTATGTATATATGTCATGGATATCCTTTACACAAGACTCTATTTTTATTATTCTTTGTGTGGGTTTAGCAGTCAGTAGAGGCATTGTACTATCAATAATCTTTTCAATTTTGGTGAATGTTGAAGTTTACACCTGCTTTCTTTTTCAGGAGAATGTGGATATTAAAATTTTAACAAATGATGATGTTCTAGGTGATGCAATACCTTATGATCAGCAAGATGCAATGCGCCACCTCTGTTACCAATTCCTTGATTTAATGCCACCTACGGTATGGATACTTCACCTTGTAATAGTTGTTATTTTTTCAATTATATTATCCACATTAAATGGTCATTAAATAATATTGCATCTGTAATAGGAAGTTGCTGCAATTACACTGGAATTTTAGATCATAAGCTCTACTTTTTTTTTTCCTTCTTCTAGCACCTCTTGATTTATGATTCAGTTTTTTCTCAGTTTGCCACTTTTCTTTTATGGTCTTTCTTTATGAATTTTATTTTTCAAACCTTTATGAATCTGTTATACATAATCAGTCAGGGAGCCTCTGTTATTTATTGATTCACAAGTACCTGTTATTTTGGTAACTAATATAGTTATACTTTAGATCCAGCCCTACTAAAATTTTCAATTAACAGTCACATTTTCACAATGCGATTTGGTCTTATTTGCTGTGGTTTTATTTGATCGTATTAACTCATTTATAGTTTATTTCTTATTAGTTCTCTGTTTCTTATTCTTGGTTATTAGGGAAGAACAAACCCACAATTTTCTTGTTCACATCCAGTTTCTCTTAACAGGTGTGTCTTTATCCTTGTCAATATATATATATATATATATATGTGTGTATATATATACATACCTTATTTATTTAACATCTTTAGCCTGACGTGAAAGACAACTAGTAGTTCATTGTGTTTCAATGTTCAAATCTGCAAAATTATGAATGTATATTTGGATTTTTGGAACAAACAATCTATTGGTTTACATATATTGTGTTTCCATCTAATATTCTTTCAATGAGTTTGTGTGGTTTTGCCTTTTGTTATTGAGGGTATCCAACATGCTTATTCATTGTTTGCTGCATGGTCTTTAGATTGTGTGTTGGAATAAGCCAGACATGTCTCCCTATATGAATCACAGGGCAGTATATCTTATAATGATATGGCATGGCTTGTCTTTTGAGTACCTAGGAAATCTTCATGCTAAGTGATATTGTTGAATACAAGTTTATTTGGTCATAATTTATTTTTCTCTTTTAGTTATCTCCACTTCTCATTAAGTAGATTTACTTCATGAATCAGACATTTTGTGAGTTGTCCTCTGGGGGCGCAATGGCATGAACAGTCTGCAAGAATCACAATAGGGGTGTGTGCTTTTCCATATTCATTTTTTGCCTACATTATTTTAGAAATTATAAGTTATTTGTACAGCATACAAACACACATCTGATCACTTTTCTTTTTATTTAAAATTTATTGCCAGAAGTATAATTAGTAAGGATGCACATTTTCTTTGTTGGAGCTCCTAGTTATTCAAATTTATTTATGTTAGAAAAGACACTATTAACACTCATTTTTAATCAATATTATGTTATCTGCAGAGATAATCTGCAACTACTAAGACAAAGATACTACTATGCTACATGGAAGGCTAATGGAACCCGCTACATGATGTTCATTAACAGTACGGGGTGCTACCTAATTGATCGAAACTTCTGTTTTCGTAGGGTTCAAATGCGGTTTCCCCTAAAGAATGCTACTGAGGTACACCTTTTCTGGCTTTATAAGTGTCTGAAGTTTTATAACTCATATAATCTGTATTTATGCCTAATCTCTCTATTTTTCATGAAAAGAGTTTCCAGAATGAAACGCTGATTGATGGGGAAATGATTATCGATCAAATTCCAGATGTAGGACAGAAGAGAAGATATTTAGCATTTGATTTGGTTGCATTAAACGGTTTCTCCGTTATGAAGGTATTGCCACTTTCCATATTCTGCTCATCATTCTGAAAGCTGCTTAATTGACTGTCTTATCTGAAATGGAATAGCACACTACTTTTTGCGTCATTTCCCAAAGACAGTCATTTGTGCATACATAGCTATCGGAGAATAGATGGAAGACGGATGAGAAAGGAAATTTAATTCATGTGATAAGCAGCTTAAATTCCCATGTAACCATGTTTTGGCTGGTTTGCATTTTAGAATGAGCAACCAAAAGCTTTTATCATTCCTTCCCTTTGAAACATTGATGTAAAAGATGTATTTTAAAACATCTCCAGATGTCTGTAACTTTGTGTATTACTATATTTTGCTATGACCTTACTGTTCTAGCCTATGACCTATTTAGTTATCATCTAGTCTCGTGCCATACAGTTTTCATTTTTATCCTTCTCTACCAGCTCAAATCCTATTCTTTTCTAGTGATTACAATTTCAATACATGTCTGTGTCATGAATTTCCACTGTATATGCCAAGTGTGTCAAGAGTTATCTCATGTTGCTTTTTCTGGGTGGTGTAGTTGCCGTTTTCTGAAAGGTGGAAACTACTTGAAGAAGAAGTAATTCGACCAAGGAATTATGAGAGAAAGCAATTAGAATCTGACAGCAAGGGACATCCCATTTATAGATATGATATGGAGCCATTTTCAGTATGTAGATGTCAAGATACATGAGTTAATTAGTATGGCATGTTATAGATATTAATTAGTATGGCATGAGTTAATTAGTATGGCATTTTCAGTAATAAGTTGGGAATTTTAGGCAGGATCATGTTTTGGGTGTTGGAGGATTTGGTAGAGTTTACAAAGGTTTGATCAGTGAAGATCTCAGGGATGGGCTGCAACCCCTTCAAGTAGCAGTGAAAGTCCATGATGGTGATAACAATCATCAAGGTCATAGGGAATGGCTGGTATCCATCTCCAATAACTCAATTGTTGGTTCTGTCTCATCGCTTCCGATTCCTTCGTCAAGGTAACAGCATCGCACTCTCGGTTCCGGTTCCTACTTTAATCTCTTTTAGTCTTGATTTTGATCATTTACTTGCATTGAAATCATTAAACTATTCGTGAATTATCGATCTGCTGTAGTAATGCTGGTGAACTTGATGAAGGACTTGTTTTTATGAGGTCTTGTTAAGTGATGAAACCTTCTACATTGCTTTAAATGCAAGCAGTTGGTTGATTATCCAATTAGTGCCCTGTAATTTGTATACGGTTCATTAGTACCACAATGATTATGCGAGCATAAAAATGAAACAATAACATATTTTCCAACTTGTCCAGTAATTTTTCATTCTTTAATTTGTTGGATACAAGTTCAATTGTTAATTAACTTCCATAATAGGGGAACAAATGGCCATCTTTTGGATTTGCAACTCTGTTTGACGTCAGCTATCATATTACTAAACTTTCATTCTGATAATGCCAAGGCACAAAACTTCCATATTGCTAGTTTTTTGTTTTCTCTCTATATATTTTTTTCATGGATCATGAGTTACCTTGGACTTTTTTTTATCAATAAACTCTTGCAATCTCCTCAAATACTCCTTATTATGTTGTTATGTATGTAGAAATATGAGCGGACAACAGGAGAACGTTGCAGCTCCAAAGTTGAATGAAAGGATATTGTCGTCATTGTCCAAGAGATCAGTGGCTGCCCATCCTTGGCATGATCTTGAAACAGGTAACCGAAAACGAAAGAAACAGTTCCACTAATATTTACACATCTATTAATTTGATTTGTCTCAGTATCTGTTTCTGAACATGAATTTGTCTCCAGGTAAAGAGGCCCCTGTTGTGTTCAATGTGGTAAGTGTACTTTTTTCCTTTTAACTGATAAAATGTACAAAATAAAGTATCAGAAGTGATATTATTTTTTACAAATGCAAACTAATTTTGAGTAAATCATCTTTTTGCTCATTTATCAAATTAGATTGCCTCCCAAAAGGATGCAAGGGTTAGATTTGAACTTGTTATTCATAGATCTATCACTATATGATGTGGTTGAGATAATTGATGAATGTTTATCTTTTTAAGCATTCCAATTAGTCATCTTGTTACCTGGTGCTCTTATTGCATTTTCAACTATGATCTTTGGTCTTGGTTTACTAATATATTATTTATGTGTTTTTACAGTTTACAAATCTCAAGTACTCCAGAGTTGAAATTGATGAAGTGCGGTTCGAGTGGGCTGAATGCATGCTAGATTACATTTGAAGTGCGGTTCTACCTTGATGTGTTAAAAGAATGTTCTACCTTGATTTTGATATCTATTAGCTAGCTTTTGATTTAAAAAGAATGTTTGAGTATTTTATGGATACTGTTGTAAGAAGATTATTTATATAATTTGTGAATATTTGTGTATTTTATGGATATTGTTGAATGAAGAATATTTGTATAATTTGTGAATATTTGTGTATTTTTTTTTATTATTGTCGGTTTTTCATTGTTTCAGAAATCAAATTTGTGCTGTTAAAAAATATACATATTACATCGGTTTTCCACCGCTGCAAAACCGATGTTATTAACTAATATTACATCGGTCATTTACCGCTGCCAAAACTGGTGTTATTAACATACAATATTACATCGATTTTACACCGTTGATGAAACGGTGTCATTAAGTGATACTACACCGGTTAATAACCGATTCGAAGACCGGTGTCGTTAAGTGATACTACATCGGTTTTAACCCGATGTCTAAAATGGCAGACTTTTAACATCGACTTCATAGACATCGGTCGAAAATGAAATAGACACCGATGGAAAACCGATGTCTATGAGGATTTTTGTTGTAGTGGAAGTATGGAGTCAAGCTGAACCCTCAGAAATGTCTGTTCGGAGCAAAAGGTGAGCGTTTCTTGGGCTATATAGTGACCGAGCGGGGTATAGAGGCAAATCCCAGCAAGGTAAAAGCGTTGCAAGATATGCCTCCCCCAAGAAATCTAAGGGAAGTACAGCGCCTGACCGGGCGGATAACTGCATTGTCAAGATTCATCTCCAAGACTGCCGACCGGAGTCTCCCTTTTTTCAAGATCCTACGCAAAGCTACTAAGTTTCATTGGGATGAAGAATGCGATCGAGCGTTTGAGGAGCTGAAGACATACCTGAACTCCTTGCCCGTGTTAGCCAAGCCAGCTGTAGGTGAGCCGCTCTGTATTTATTTATCCTCAACCGAGCGGGCAGTAGGCTCGGCATTAGTGAGGACAAGCGGTGAAGAACAACCCGTGTACTTCTTGAGCCATATTCTAAAAGATGCTGAATCTCGCTACACTGGGCTCGAGAAGCTGGCTTTTGCTTTGGTCCTCGCCGCTCGGCGACTTCGTCCTTATTTCCTGGCACATACAATCGTCGTCCGGACAAATAGCCCATTGGGAAGAGTACTGCTGAATCCAGAAGCGTCTGGACGGCTCATCAAATGGACAACGGAGTTGAGTGAATTTGACATTCAGTATCAACCCCGTTTGGCGATAAAGGTGCAGTCCTTAGCAGATTTTGTTATCGAAGTGCAAAATCTCGAACCCGAAGCTATCTGGAAAATATTTGTGGATGGATCGTCCACTCGGCGCGGGAGCGGAATTGGTGTGCTATTACTCTCCCCCCAAGAAGAACGGATGCACCTATCCGTCCGGCTGGACTACAAAGCCACAAATAATGAAGCGGAGTATGAGGCCCTCATAGCTGGCTTGCAGGCAGCCCGGCATGTAGGCGCCGGTCGGGTGACACTCCATTCAGACTCCCAGCTGGTCGCTCAGCAGCTCTCGGGCACTTTTGAGATTAACAACGCTCGGCTCAAGCTCTATGCTGAGGCCTTCGAAAAGCTCAAGGCCCACTTCAGAGAAGTCATTATCCAGAAGATACCCCGAGCGGAGAACCAGGTGGCAGATGAGTTAGCCAAGCTCGCAAGTTCAATATCACCGGTCATCATACAGCATCTAATCGAGCAAGTATCCTTGGTGGTGCACATTGACCGGATGGAGGGCCTCGCATTCCCGAGCGATTGGAGGGCAGCCATCATAGAGTTTTTGCGCTCGGGTGCGACACCGTCCGATCGGGAGGAAGCCCAGCTATTGAGGAGGAGAGCCGGTCGGTTCACGCTCGTTGGAGACCAACTCTACAAGAAGTCTTTCTCCCGCCCACTGTTGAAGTGTGTGAGCTCGGAGGACGCGGAGTACATCCTCCAGGAAGTGCACCAAGGATCGTGCAGAGGACATTCGGACGGACGATCGCTGGCTAGGAAGATCCTGCTGGCTGGGTACTTCTGGCCAACCTTGCAAGCAGACGCCGCTCGGACCGTCGCGACGTGCCTCTCCTGCCAGAAGTACCACAACGTCTCCCACCGACCGGCGGAGGAGATGAAAGCATCTACTGTGTCCTGTCCATTCGATCAGTGGGGAATGGATATCGTGGGTTCGTTCCCTATGGCTACCGGTCAGCGGAAGTTTCTTCTAGTGGCGGTCGACTACTTTTCCAAATGGGTGGAGGCCGAGCCACTGGCCAAGATCACCGAGCAGATAGTCAAAAGGTTTATCTGGCAGCATATAATCTGTCGGTTCGGCATTCCTCGCTGGCTCATATCGGGAAGCAGCTCGAAGAATGGTGCAAAAGTTATGGCATCGAACAACACTTTACTTCCGTGGCGTATCCCCAGAGCAATGATCAAGCAGAAGTAGCCAATCGGGAGATTCTTCGCATTCTTCGGGCTCGGCTCGACCATATGGGAGGAAGCTGGTGGACAAGCTGTCGGGCGTCCTATGGGCTATCCGCACGACCCCAAAGGAGGGAACGGGCGTCACGCCGTTCCATTTAGTGTACGACGGCGAAGCAGTTATACTAGTTGAAGTTGGCGTAGAGTCCGTCCGGATCCAGAACTATGATGATGACAATCCCGAGCGTAGGGAGATGGAGTTGGACTTGATCGACGAAGAGCGAGCCAAGGCGTCCGTCCGGCTGATGGCGTACCGGGAAAGAATGAAGCAGAACTACAACCGGCGCGTGATTCCTAGAGCATTCCAGGTCGGCGACCTAGTGTGGAAGAAAGTAAAGCCGGTCGGGGACGTTGGCAAGCTGGAGGCTCCTTGGGCGGGCCCCTTCAAAGTCATCGAAAAGCTCCGCTCGGGTGCCTATTATTTGGAGGATGAAGACGGACGACAGCTGGATCGACCATGAAGCACGAACCACCTCCAGCCTTACCGGGCGGGGTGAAAGGTGCGCCAATTTAATGTATGCTGTATACTTTCCATTCGGTTGTATACTTGAAATGCAGGAGAAAAAAAGTCAGAAAATTAGCGCAAGTATAGGGCATCGTCAGCCGAATCGGAAGACCGTCGAGCTCCGACGTTAAATATCGAGAGTCGAACCGGCGACTATAAACCCTTCGGTCGGAAGACCGTCGAGCTCTGACGTTAAATATCGAGAGTCGAACCGGCGACTATAAACCCTCCAGTCGGAAGACCGTCGAGCTCCGACGTTAAATATCGAGAGTCGAACCGGCGACTATAAACCCTCCGGTTGGAAGACCGTCGAGTTCTGACGTTAAATATCGAAAGTCGAACCGGCGACTATAAACCCTCCGGCCGGAAGACCGTCGAGCTCCGACGTTAAATATCAAGAGTCGAACCGGCGACTATAAACCCTCCGGTCGGAAGACCGTCGAGCTCTGACGTTAAATATCGAGAGTCGAACCGGCGACTATAAACCCTCCGGTCGGAAGACCGTCGAGCTCCGACGTTAAATATCGAGAGTCGAACCGGCGACTATAAACCCTCCGGTCGGAAGACCGTCGAGCTTCGACGTTAAATATCGAGAGTCGAACCGGCGACTATAAACCCTCCAGTCGGAAGACCGTCGAGCTTTGACGTTAAAAATCGAGAGTCGAACCGGCGACTATAAACCCTCCGGTCGAAAGACCGTCGAGCTCCGACGTTAAAAATCGAGAGTCGAACCGGCGACTATAAACCCTCCGGTCGGAAGACCATCGAGCTCCGACGTTAAAGATCGAGAGTCGAACCGGCGACTATAAACCCTCTGGTCGGAAGACCGTCGAGCTCCGACGTTAAAAATCAAGAGTCGTACCGGCGACTATAAACCCCCCGTCCTGAAGACCGTCGAGCGGCGACGTTAAACGCCAAAGTCATACTGGCGACTATAAACCCTCCGGCCGGACGAAGACAATAAAGAGGTCGGCTTGTGAGTCATTTGGCCGATTGGCCAAGTAACCAAAGGTACTTCGTGAACATTTATCGGGAATCCCATTTAAAGAAGTGGGGGCGTTCAGACGAGCATCCCGGTTATGTAGAATACTTCGTGAAACGCTTAACGAAAAAGAAAGAAGAGGGAGATGCGAACAGCAGTAATTTGCAAGCCGATCATAAGACACAAGAAAAAGATTAAGTTGCTGAAAATATGGCATATCTTCATTACAATGTAGGCCCTTATGGCCGATCGAAAGGGTTACAAGGAGCACTACTCGAGAAAATCATAAACGGTCTTCGGGATGGAGGAGAGAAGCGCCACATAGTCTTCGACCGGGATAGTTGTGGAGTCGGGGAGCTGAGCCTTGGACTTCAGGTAGTCCGTTGTGGCGGTGATGGCAAGCTCAAAAGCATTATACATCCGCTCGCATACTTTTTCTGAGAATTCAACCGAACGGATGTAATTTAGCCTCAAGGCGGCGACCCGGCCTGGCTCAGCCTCTTGGTATTCTTTGAGGGCCGCTCGGGAGGCGTCGGCGGCTGCTTGGTGTTCTTGCAAGGCAGCCTCAAGCTTCGTCACTTCATCCGATCGGGCCGCCTTCTCACCGGCCAGCTGATCCATCAGCTCCTTAACCCGTTGCTCCAGGCCCCGCGCCTCGACATTCTTTTTCTCCAGATCGGAGATAGCCGTTTTCTTCCGCTCGGTTGCTAGACTTATCTTCTGATTGAGCGTCTTCACTTGTCTTTCAAATTCTCCCAGAGTATAGGCCTGATCAGTCGTCTTCTTTTGCTCAGCCGCTAGCAGATCTTGGGTTTTCTTGAGCTCTTTCTGCAGCTCGGCGTATGAAGGACCCTAGGAGGGCGCGCCGCTCGAACTCCTTAACCTTTTTAGCTCCTCGTCCACCATGGCCAGCCGATTGGAGACAGCGATCTCCTCCACCCATCTCTGACATAAGCAAGATTGTTAGTGGCCGATCGGAAAGAATGCGTAAAAGACTTCAAAGAAAACATACTTACCCCAGTGGTCTGCTGCATATGGCTGTTGGCCAGATTGCTGAGTGGAATCATAGCGACACGTGCCCGAGCGTCGGCCCACATTTCAGCTAGAGGCCCCTTCATTGTGATCATGTGCTCGGGCGCGGTTGGCCGATCGGACTCTGGCATCAACTCTTCGGTGGGGAGATGTAGGGAGACCCTGATGGTATGGTGCCGACCGGGAGTCGTCTGAGCGGAAGCTGGGGAAGGATCGGAGGCCGGCGCAGAAAACTGGGACAAAATGGCCGAACGTTTGACTCAACGGGGAGCGGGCGGAAGGGCGCTGACAGGAATGGCCTCGAGGGGATCCGCGGACGCCTCCAGCTGGGATGGGGTCCGATCGGACGAAATCGCCTCAACCACTGGGGCTTTGCCGCGAGAGTTAGCGGTGGTTCGTTCGGGTGGCTGGACCGCGGAAGTGGCCGAACGAAGTGGTGTCTCGGTTCGGCGCCTCTTTTGTCGGAGAGGGCGCTCTTCCTCCTGAGCGGAGCCTTCCTCTTGGACAGTTGGTCCCCTGCTGGGGGTGGCGCCTCTTGCCACATCTTGGGGAGATGCCTGAGCGGCCGACTCCTCGTGAGTCCCGCTCTCCCCTTTGTGTGAGCCGACCGGCTCAATTCCAAGCGCTTCCATCTCCTTGGCAGCTGCAGCCTCGAGCGTCGCCGCTTTCCTCTTCAAAATGCCGGCCATCACGGACTCCATGACAATGTTCGTTGCAAAGGAAAATGGAGAAAATCAGTTAGAAATCAAGGCGAATGTACAAGTAAAATTCTTACTGAAGCCGCTCGGGAGGGGGGTCCGGATCGGACTCAGGCCAAATATGTACATCACCCCTTCAGGTAAGAATTTGTTGATGTCGAACTTCAGACCGGCTAACATGTTAGCAACGTGAAGATAGTCCGGTCGGGTCTTGAACCTCTTTAGCTCAGGGGAGGTTGGCGGTCCGACCTGCCACTGGGTTCGAAAAGTGGCCCATTCGGGAAGACGCAGATAGAAGTAATACTCTTTCCAATGTTTATTGGAAGAGGGCAGTTTATTAAAGAAGACTAAATCGGGCCGAGCCTGGAACATGTAAGTACCCAACTCGGACTGTTTAAGGTAATAAAAATAATAAAAGACCTTCGGTCGGAGGGGAATGTTGTGGATTTTGAACAAGACAACAACGCCGCATAGAAGGCGGAAGGTGTTAGGGACTAAGCTTCCGAGCGGAATGCCGAAAAAATTACAAACTTCTACGATGAAGGGATGGATTGGAAAGCGCAGACCGGCTATGAACTGGTCGCGGAAAACACAGAAAGCTCCGCACGGCGGTTTGTGTGGCCGAGCGGAGGGGGAGGGTAAGATAATTTCAAAATTAGAGGGGATGTCAAAATTGTCCATCAGAATATCGACGTCGCGCCGATCGAAGCGTGACTCCATGGTAGTATACCACGGGCCGAGGGCTTGGTCTTGAGGCTGAGAGGAACTGGCCATTGTCCGAACGGATGAAACCACAAAAGGCGAAGAAAGGCAAACGATAGAAGGAAGAAGATGACAAACAGTGCAGTGACCAGAGAGCGAGAACTCGACAAAAAACACGAGAGTAACAGAGAAAGGGTGAGGACCTTACAAAGAAGCAGACGAAGATCGAAGGAAGAGTGTGAGAGGTCGCCGTAAGAAGCAACAACAAGATCACCGGAGCAGGAACAACAAGGAAAGCTTCTGGGCACGCGAAAGCACAAATGTGGCGAGGAGGGGGAGAAGGCGAAGGCTTTATAGGGTTGAGCAAAAGGGTCAGCATGAGGTTCGGCCGATCGGAGAAGGGGTGGGTCGACCGGCCGAACGGGTCTGAGCGGAATCAAAGACAACCTGACGGGGAGTCGGGTTTCCGACGCTCATGGTGAATAGAATCGCCGGGCCGAGTGGCTAGCCCGCTCGGCCGAGGCGTAAAGCATCAATGCTGTGAAGGAACAGTCTCAACCGAGCACCCGGTCGGACCGATACCTACGCCCGATCAGACCGATGTCTGTCGAGCGGATGGACGCTCGGCTCAGGGAAAAAGGAGACAAGGACAAGGGGACATTGGAAGACATCTTCTGACAACAGGCATGTTCAACGACCAAGTCATGCACAGAATCTTACGACAGAAGGTTCTACCGTCCCATCAGAGAGGTGCTCGGACTATAGCAGTATGGTGTCAGGCATGTTCCTCTGACAAGCCCATACTAAGGTATGGTAAAGGACACGTGTACGCCTCGGTAGGTGTGCATACGCCTCCCCACAGCTTTTTATAAGAGCCCTCAGACTTCAACGGAGGTACGCGATCTCTCATCTTCGGAGTCACTTCCTCGTTTTCCTCTTGCCTGACTTGAGCGTCGGAGGGTCGTCGCCGGGAACCCCTTCCCGGCCCGACTTCTTTGCAGGTTCACCGGAGATCCATACGGCCGGTCAGAGATCCACGTCATCAGTTGGAAGAGCGCCACGTGCCCAGCGTTCATCGCCTCAGCGTTCAGACAGGATCACCAACCATTCAACATGCCCATCAAAAGCTCTTGCCTTAAGGACCTTAGTGAAAGGATCTAGGTCATCACCTGATGCAATCTAGGCGGCAACAACTTCTCCTCATTTATACGATTTCTCGTATTGGGTGGTACTTGCGCTCTATTGTGTTTACTTGCCTTATGGACTTATGATTTCTTCGAGTTTACTACTGCACCACTATTATTACAATAAATTGTAATAATTTTTGGGCAAACCAAAAAACATGTCTAAGTCTATCATGAAGTATCTGAGTCATACAACTTCTATGACTGTCTCAGAGGCTGTCACTTACTCAGCTTCTATGGTGGAGTCCGAAAAAACACTTTTGCTTATCACTCTTCCATAGTTATGACTTCACCTCCCAAAGTAAATACAAAACCCCGAGGTCGACTTACTATTGTCCCTATCCGATTGGAAGTCAAAATCCATGCAACCCACAGGGACCAAATTATCTGCCTTGTAAGCTAGCATATAATCTCTAGTGCCTCTAAGGTACTTCAATATATGCTTTACCGCAGTCTAATGTCCTTGTCCAAGGTTACTTTGATATCTGCTAACTATGCCCTCAGCAAAACATATTTCTGATCTCATGCATAGCATACATTAGGCTTCCGACAACCGAAGCATAAGGAACTGCCTTCATTTCCTCTATCTCCTTTGATGTCTTCGGAGACATCTCTTTAGATAAAGTTACTCCATGCTGAAAAGGTAAGAAACCTTTCTTGGGGTTTTGCATGCTTAAAACGAGCAAGGATTGTTTCGATATATGAAGCTTGGGATAAGTAAAATATTCTTTTCTTGTGATCCCTTATTACTTTGATCCCAAGAATATATGCATTCTCCCAAGTCCTTCATATCGAATTGTTTGGACAATCATACCCTTACTTCTGATAACACTTTGATATTGTTTCCAACTACCAAAAATATTATCTACGTATAGTACAAGAAATACCACCACATTTCCATCACACTTCTTGTATACACAAGACTCATTCGGTTATTAAATAAATCCATAGGTCTAGATTACTTTATTAAACTGGATGTTCCAAGACCTTGGAGCTTTACTTCAGTCCATAGACTGATTGAGCTTACACACAAAATGCTCTTTGCTCTTTGCAATGAACCCTTCTGGTTGCTATATATGGATGTTTTATTCAAGACTTCCATTAAGGAAAGCTATCTTGACATCCTCTTGCTAAATCTCATCGTCCATATGAGAAGTAATAGATAAAAGAATCTGGATAGACTTAAGCATGACTACCGGTGAAAAAGTTTTCTTTTTCATCAAGCCTTGCTTTGAAAGTTTCCACCTTCCTGTCTATCCCTCTTTTCCTATTATAGAATTTTCACTCAATTGCTTTTACACTATTTGGTGATTTTATAAGCTCTCAGACTCTATTAGAATATATATATTCTAATTCTGTATTTATTGTTCTTTGTAAAAATGTTGCATCTTTATCTTGGAGTGCTTCGTCATATGTCCGGGGATCAGGTTCATGTCCACCAGGGATCAAGTCCAAAGACTCTCCCAAAATATGAATCTTTTAGGTTGCCTAACAACCCTCCCACTACGACGAGACACTTTCTGCAATTATGTATCATTTGTGATACGTGTTGCAGTTTCTTGTGATATTTCATCTTGTACAGTTGGTACTAGATTAGACGTGTCCTTTAATTTCCTTAAGAATAATTTTTACTCATGGGCTTGTGGTTCATAGTATAGTCCTTTTCTAAAATCGGGCATTGGTGCCAATAATGACCTTCCGATTTTAAGGACTATAAACCTCTTTTGTGCAAAATAGGAGATTATAAGAGTGCAAACGAATTATGGAGCAATTTGGCCAAGCTCCAGAATTTCCACTCTCAACGGAATGTAACGAGAAAGGAAAAGAGGGAAACTCTTTATTTCAAATACAAGAGGATTCAAAGGTTGAGAGATGCTCAACATTCGAGAAAGTACTTGAAGAAGCATCCACCTCAAAGATTGAGGGGGAGAGATCATTGACATCAGAACAATAAGAAGCTTCATCATCTAGGGTCAATGAGAAAGAAGATGGTTCCATCTCCATAAGTTAACAAAGCACAAATTGTGAAGGTATATCAATATCAAGTTGTAAAAACAAAAATCACATGATATGCTTTGAGTGTAGGAAAAAAAAGACACTATAAGAGGAAATGTCCTAAATTGGTGAAGAAGAAGGCTCAAATGACTCTCAAGATGAAGGAAAAGCCAAAAGAGGTTAGCCCCATGATACGAAGAGGCAAGGAGCACATTGTGTAAGTTTTTTGCCTATCAGAGTCAATGTTCAAAGGGGTGAAATCCGACTAAGAAGAAATAAGAAAGCTCAAGTCAAGGGGGAGCTTCCAAGGGTAAGACTAAGGTACCACTAATTAATGGTACTTATTTAAATTATGATAAAAGACATACTAGAAATAATTTCTATCATTTTAATGTCATATATCATGAAAATAGAAAGCATGAAAAACCTAGAGAAAATTATAAATCTTTTCATGCTAGGATTACCATACCTAACGATAGGAGGATAGAAAATGGATTAGGCAATACATCTAAGGAAATTATATATGTGCCTAAAAATAAGAATATCCAAGACAATAAGGAAAAATCCAAATTAAGGATTTAAGAATAGAAAATAGTCTTAAGATCGAAACTTGATAAATTAGAGAAGACCCCCTTAAGAAAATGACAAATGAAGTCTTAGGGTCTAAGAAGCAAAACCTAAGTTTAGGAAAGCTAGAGCCATCCAAGGGCATTTGGGATACAAACCTAAGTCCAAGGAAAAGGTGACCTCATACTCCAAGCCAAGATTACAAGGGAAACTATCCCTCGAGACTAGAGTTGACTTGGAGGAAACTAGTGTGACCAAGACTTCTAAGAAGCTTAAAAAGGTTATTAGGAAGGTATCAAGGGAAATTATCCCTAATGAATACCTAAAATATCGAAGGAGAACCAATAGATTTTGGATTCCTAAGAGTGTGTTCTCTACTCCCTAGATGAGTTTAGAGTGTGTGAACTCAAATTGGAAGGGTAGTTAACCCAACCGTGATAAAGTTGACACTCTAGAATATTTTCTAGGTATTGTTACACATTGAAAATGAAAAGTTAACTTTTACTTTTAAAAGAGTAATATGTGCCAAAATTTGAAGATTTGAGTTTAATTAAATTAGCACAACTAGGATAGAAGTCAAAGAAATGCGAAGTTGGGATTTTAGCATCTTCTAGAGAAAGAAGGGCAAACTTAGACTTATTTTTAAATTTAGCGATTAGTTAGTAATACTTAAATAGAAAATCTAGGTATTTTCTTTATGCTAAAATTGTCATGATATCACATTCCATAACATTATATTTTATATTATATTCATATGAAAGATATTATATATCATGTCATACATGCATCATTTAGATATGATAGATTTCTTTTGGAAATATGCATTTGATGTATGTTATAATCATTATGATGCATTATTTTTAAATTCTTGTAATTAAAGACAATGACATAAATTAACATCCTAGGTTAGATGATCAAAGTTTAAATTCCTAGTTAGAAATGCATAATCTTTTAGTTTAGGAAAAACCTATTATATATCACAAGACCATAGGTTTGACTTATATGTGTTTTTGAGACACATTAAATACAAGTGAGATGTTAGAAAAATGAACAAAACTCAGGATATTGATTTAGTGCATCCTTTTGAGTTTTAGGTTCATGAAAATAAATGATTATGTAAAGTCCAACCATGGGGAAAGCTAATGTATAAGACATACGCATTTAGCCCAAAATCATAGTTGGAAATTTAGTCTTTAAAATTATTTCAAAATCATTTTGAAAAACCTTCGTGAAGTCTATCTTTTAATAGGAATCACCATTGATTGTTAGATACAAAGTAGAGTGAAACATTAAATTTTTTTAATAGTTTTTAATTTTATATCAATCTTTAAAAATGAGAGTTATTTTCATAGAAAATGATTTTTTTCCTAATAGTATATGATATAAATAATGTCTACGTAAACTTTATAATTTTTTTGATAATTATAAAATTATTTATGAGTTTATAAAATTTGATTTAAAATTGAATTTAGAAAATCAGAAACTCCAATTGGTGATCGATTGGGACATGTTAATCAGTCAAATGATCGATTGATAATGGGATTTTGACGATCAGAAACCCTCTAGATAGATCAATTGATCGATTAAGGTGGAAGTACTCGATTGAAACCTAACTTCAATTGATTAAGAAATGCTAGAATCGATTGATAGCTAAAACCAATCAATTAGGAAGATTGATTTTGGTTTAAGTGGTCTGATAAGTATTTAAGGGTTTAAGTTGAGAAGGTCGATTAGGAAGTATTTCAGTCAAGTGGTTTAAGTTGACTAAAGCTTGAGTGGATTCGGGTTTGAGTTTCGATGTTTGGACAATATATGAGAAGCGGTCAAGTAGGTCATGGTTGATCGGATACTTGACAGTGTGTGAGAGAGAAGTCAAGTAGGTCATGGAGGACCGGATACTTGACTGGGAAAGTCCTAACTGGAGGTTAGGCAAAGTAAAGTTCTAACTCGAGGGTTAGGCAAAGCAAACTCCAAGTGGGGTAAGAAGGATCAAATGTTGACAAAGAAAAGTTCTAACTGTAGTTAGGTAAAGAAAAGTCCAAGTGGGTCAAGGAGGACCCAACGTTGGTAAGGAAAGTCCAAGTATGTTAGGGAGGACCGCACGTTGGCAAGAGAAAGTCCTAACTGAAGTTAGGCAAGAGGAATATCCAAGTGGATGAAGAAGGACCACACTTAGTGACCAAAAGTCCGATAGAAAATTGGAAATGGAAATTTTGAGTTGGTCAAACATTGATCAGACACTTGACGGTGTAAGTCCAATAGGGAGTTGACATGAAACGAGGAAGTTCTAACGTAGCAAACTTCCGAAGATCATAACTTTTGACTCGAATATCGGAATGAAGTAATCTTGGATGCAAAATGAAGCTCATTTAGAGCTCTACGCATTTTACTACTTACTAATAAATTAGATAATCGATTGGGGGGTCAATTGATCGGATAATTAATTGGTTGATGAAGCATAGTACAGAAAATATCTTAATCGATTAGGTAATCAATCAAGATCTTCTCCAATTGATTGGGTAATAGATTGGAAGAGTTTGTGAGTGAATAAATTGAGAGTGTTTCTAAATTGATGAGCAGTGAGTTTCTAAATTGATTAGGTAATTAATTGAAGTTGTCAATCGATCATGTGATCAATTGAGAGTGTTTCTTTGCGATGAACAATGAGTTTCCCAATCAATTAAGTAATCAATTGGGAGGAGAAACTCATGATAAATAGTGGGCTTCTTAATCGATCAGGTGATCGATTTAAGCCGTGTAATCGATTAAGAGAAGAAGAAAATAGTCGTTGTGAGGTTTAGATGGCTGGATTTGCTCGGATCTAACGTGGTAATCGATTGAGGGTAAGACCAATCGATTAGGAGCCCTAATCTATTGATATAATGCATTCAAAAGGATTCAAATGAACTTCTTCTTCTCCACTCTTCATTGCCAGTTCTTGAATCTTCTTAGAGACAAGTGTTGTTGCACTTTCCAAGTATCAAGAGGCAATTACAATAACAAGAGATCAAGAGCAAAGGTCCTTTATTGTTGTATTTATTTCTTTATTCTTATTGTATTTATCGTATTTGCTTGTGTATTTGCTTGTATGAGGCTTCTCCTCCTCTTAGAAGGAGATTTTCATATTATTGTGTGAGAGAGGAGAGTGGATCCTTGGATTAGCCACCTCAAGGAGGTGGATACTAAGTAAAATCAAGGGTGTTAGCATTGCTTCAAAATTTCTACTGTAAATCATCAACAAGACAAAGCAATTGGAGCTAATCACCCCCTCCCCTCTAGCCCCTTGAGTGTCCTAACAGTTATATGATACTGAATGTTGGGCTATGATTTGACATATAAGTGCAAGATGAGAGTTGAAGAAATGAGGATGTTAATGTGGATGTGTGAACATATGAGGATGGATAAAATAAGAAATGAGTGTATTAAAGAAAAAAATCTTAATTACATCTATTGAGAGAAAACTCTAATAGAGATATTTAAGATAGTACATATATGTACTTAGATGGTCAATGAATGCTCCAGTTGAGCGATGTAAAACTATAGCAAATACGCATATCAAACAAGGAAGAGAAAATAAAAAAACTTGGTTAGCAATAATAACATATGATAAAATTTATTAAATTAAGTATAGATGATGATATATAGTAGTGAGAGTTCAATAACAGAAAAATTCATATAGCCGACCCCACCTAGTGGGATATATAAGATCATATGCACATGGGAGGGGAGAGAATTAAGTATAATTTTAAAAACTCCTTTGTTAAAAACAATTATCAAAAATTGAGTGCATAGTGGAAGAAAACCATGTTAGGGTCGATTTGTAGCTAGGGGGGTGAATAGCTCCGTTCGCTTGATGATGAAGTTGTTGCAGTGGAAGACACTCAAGCAAAAGATAACATTAGGATTTACTTGGTATTTACCTCAAGAAAAAATGGCTAATCCAAGGATCTACACATGACACGCTCTCCACTATAAAAAATACTCCTTCTTGGTAACTACTGAAGGTGGAGAAACCTCATACAAACTCACATAATAAGATACAACACATGCAAGAAGAAAATACAAGAATACAAAGTAAAAACCTCTTCTTGCTTGACCTTGTCTATGTAGATCACATCTTGAACCTTGGAAGTGCAATAACACTTGTCCTTAAGAGCTTCCAAGAACTGGTGGAGAGTAGGCGGAGAAGGTCGTGTGCTGGAAGAAGGCTCGAGAAGAATCGTGTAAGCGTGCTAGTCGAAGAAGATAGCTAGCCACGACTTTATACTCGATACTTCTAGGGCTCCCAATTGATTGCCATGTCAGATCAGCCCTAATCGATCGACCAATCGATTAGGGATGCTTCTGTGCTCGCGATTCAGGCTTCCAATCTATCGGCTGATCGATTAAGTTGCTACTTATCGCAACACTCTCCCAATCGATTGACTGATCGATTGGGCTTTGGTTCAATCGATCGGTTGATCAGTTGACCACCCTTGACTTGCTTAACTCAAGCTCAAGGGTTCTCAAATTCAACATCCAGTCAACCGTGACCTGTTGAAACTCCTCATGCCTAGCATCTGGTTAAACTTGACCTGTTGGGACTTCTTCACCAAGTGTCCGGTCAATTCTTTGACCGACTTGGACTTTTCTCCTCATGCCAAGTGACTGGTCAATCTTGACCCACTTGGACTTGTTGTCTCATGCCAAGTGTCCGGCCCTCCATGACCCACTTGAAATTCCTTCCACCAAATATCCGGTCACCCTTGACCCATCTGGATTTCCTTGTGCTAAGTATCCAGTCACTCTTTTGATCTACTTGGACTTCCCAACACTGGGTGTCCGGTCAACCTTGATCCGCCTAGATTTTCACGTGTCGGCTTCACTCACCAGGTCTTTCCATTTGTCTAGCTTCACTCACTAGGACTTTATATATGCATGGCTTCACTCACCAGGACTTTCCATCTGCCTGGCTTCACTCACCATGACTTTCACCTAGCTTCACTCACTAGGGTTTTCACTTGTCTTTACTCACCATTGTTGGTGCGGGAAGCATCTAACGATCGAACCTAAGTTTTGATAATGGCAAAGGATTCAAAGTTAAGGTGAGTTGTGATCTAACATATTAAATGAGTGTCTCAGGAAAAGTCCTAACTGCGGTTAGGCAGAGGAAAAACCCTAGGGGGTGGTAACCCTAGGTCATAGGGGGTGGTAACCCTATGCGGAAAGTCTTGGCAGGTCGATGGCTTCAGGCAAAAGTCCTAGGGGGTGGTAGCCCTAGGTGAAAAGTCCTGGTGTCGCGAACCAGGTGAAAGTCTGGACTAGCCGGGAAGCGGACGTCCAGCAGAAAGTCCGGAAGCGTCGAGTGCCGAGCAAAAGTCCAGTCGATCTGGAGGATCGTACTGGCAACAGGTAAATCTCCTGAGTGGAGTAGGTGAGGATGCGTTCCCCGTAGAGGGAACAGTAGGCGTCGGGTCGACCTAGGGTTTCCGGCTGGAAACCTGAAGTCAGACTCGGACAGTCCGGAGACTGTTAATACTTCATTTATGATATTTGTTGTATTATGTGATAACTTTGTGCTGCAGGGTAGTATTTGGGACTAACGTATCTTGCAGGTGCAAAGGAGCAACTTAAAGCCTCGGATGAACAGTGTCCAAGGCGCCTCCATGGATCTTGGAGGCGCCTCGGATGCAAGGCTGGAGCTGGCTGCGAGAAGCTGCTCAAGGCGCCTTGATGAACAGTGGAAGGCGCCTTGAACAGCTGAAGGCGCCTGGTGAACAGTGGAAGGCGCCTGGTGAACAGTGGAAGGCGCCTTGAGTCTGTGATAAGATTCGACCAGTTCGCTCCTCATCTCCCCGGCTGACTCGGCTGTTCAAGGCGCCTTGGTGAACAGTAGAAGGCGCTTTGAACACCCTTTATAAGGGGTTTCGACCAGCAGCTCTGCACAACAACTTCCAAGCGATCTTTCTGCTACAAGCTGCTCACGAGACGATCCCGAAGTGCTGCTACGAGACACCGACGACCCGGAGCTCCGAAATCTTCAGATTACGATATTGTCGTCGGTATAACTGTACTTTTTCATTATACTTAACTGTAATACTTGTACTCTTGTCGAACTTATAGTTGTTGCCCACGGAAAGCGATCAAGGATCGCGGGCCTTCGAGTAGGAGTCGTCACAGGCTCCGAACGAAGTAAATTCTCTTGTCTTTCTGTGTGGTTGTTTACTTTCCGCTGCGTTACTTCTCCGATAGTTTTTACGATTCCGATAATTGAACGATTTTAGCCACGAGCGCTAGTCACCCCCCCTCTAGCGCGTCTCGATCCAACAATTGGTATCAGAGCGGGGTTGTTTTAATTTGGTGCAACCACCATTTAAAACATTTTTTTCGTGGTATTTTGTTCGGAGTTGATCAGAATTTAGCTTCATAGCTATATTCTAATTGCTTTTCACGAATCGGTGTTGCTCAAAGTTGGTCAATTCCACTTGGGCTCGTTTTTTCCCTTCTCTCGCACTACTAATCCAAGACTCAGTCTTGGAATAGATTTTGTTGTTTTTTTTCTTTTAGATCTAAAATGGCCCAACAAGAAGGATATAGCACCGTTCGTCCCCCACTATTTTCCGGAGAAGACTTCGGGTATTGGAAGGGGCGAATGGAGATATATCTGAAGATCCAGTTCGATACCTGGATGATCATCAAAACAGGACTGGAACTGCCAACTGGTACCGACGGTAAGCCTACACCCTGTGAAAATTGGGAGCCAGCATTTATCAAAAAGGTGGAAGCTGACGCAAAAGCCACCTGCACCATCCAATGTGGTCTTACCAAAGAAGAGCTCAACAGAGTCGGTCCATTCTCCTCCGCAAAAGAACTATGGGAGAAACTAATCGAACTACACGAGGGCACCTCGAAACCAAGGTAAGTAAGCGTGATTTGTTACTTAATAAATTATATAATTTGAAAATGCAGGAAGGCGAGACAGCAAGTTCTTTACACGCTCGAATTCAAGATATCTTGAATTCCCTTCATGGAATCAGGCAGAAAGTAGAAAACAGAGACATAATAAGGTATGCTCTTAACTCATTTCCTAGGAGTTCATTGTAGGCATCAATGGTAGATGCCTCAAAGTCTCTAAGGATTTGTCTTCCATAAAATTAGACGAATTATTTAGTGAATTTGAACTCCATGAATAGACTAATGCGACCATCCGAGAAGGGCATTGCTTGGTTGCAGTACAAGTCGAATAAGGAATCAAGAGGACAATAAAAGTTGAATCGAATCAAGACGAACCCGATTAAGATTCGAAGATGAAGCCAATGAATTTGTGAATCTTGTAAAGAAACTATACAAGAAGAAGAAGGGCTTCAACAAGAAAGATCTGAAGAAGGCAGTTCAATCCAAGGAGGCTCAACAAAACTCAAAGACGAAGTTCGAAGTCACTTGCTACGGGTGCAACCAAAAGGGACATATAAAAGCCAACTGCCCAAATCAAAAAGAAGCCAAGAAGCAAAGAAGAAGGAAAGTCCTAAAGGCAACCTGGGACGAATCCTCTTCGGAGGATGAAGACGACGAACTCGACCAAACGAGTCTACTCGCATTGATGGCCCGGGACCAGATCAGCGAATCCGAGAGCGAGTCAGAAGCCGACTCCGAGCAAAGCCATGGATCCGCATCCGTTTCCGAAGGGCCAGACTCCACTGAGTTGGATCAATGGGTGTTGGATAGTGGATGCTCCAGACATATGACTGGAGATAAATTGAAGTTTTCAAAGCTCAAACTAAAAAATTTAGGATCAGTTGCATTCGGCAACAATGGTTTACTTAAAGTAATCGGAAGAGGTAATATCGAACTCAGCTCCAATTTTGTTATCAAAAAGGCTCTGTTAGTTGAAAATTTCAATTTCAACTTACTAAGTATAAGTCAATTGTGTGATAGCGGATACTTAGTTACTTTTGACAAAGCTAGGTGTTTAGTCAAAAATATTGAAAATCCTAAAATTACACTTAAGGGACTTAGGAAAAATAATATGTACTCAATTAATCTACCCACATCCTCAATAAAGTGTTTAATAACACAGGAAGAGGAAACTGACTTGTGGCACAGAAGATTGGGTCACACTCACACAAGACTCATTTCAAGAATGAGTCATAATGGTCTAGTTAGAGGTTTGCCCAAACTAAAATTCATTGAAAACTCAATCTGTAATGCTTGTCAACAAGGTAAACAAACTAAGTCTACACACAAATCAACAAATGTAGAAAGAACCAACTCGGTACTTGAGCTCCTTCACCTTGACCTATTTGATTCACATGGAGCCAAGTCACTAAGCAAGAACCAGTATTGCTTAGTAATAATTGATGACTACTCTAAGTTTACTTGGGTAAAATTTCTAAAAACAAAAGATGAAACCTATGAAATATTTAGGAATTTTTGTAACTTAATTGAAAATGAAAAAGATACTAAAATTAAAAGAATAAGAAGTGATCACGGTGGGGAATTTGATAATCAGAAGTTCACCCAATTTTGTAAAATAAACGGATACCAACATGAATATTCATGCCCTAGAACTCCCCAACAAAATGGACTAGTAGAACGTAAAAATAGAGCACTACAAGAAGCCGCTAGGACAATGTTAAACGAATATAAGTTAAGTCACCAATTTTGGGCTGAAGCGATAAATACGGCAAATCATATTCAAAACAGAATCTTAATAAACAAATATCACAACAAAACACCGTATGAACTCTACTATCATAAAATTCCCAATCTAAACTATTTAAAAGTATTTGGTTGTAAAGTTCACATTTTAAATACTAAAGATTACTTAGGAAAATTTACACCAAAATCTAACCAAGGAATATTCTTAGGATACTCCTCTACCAGTAGAGCCTTTAGAGTATATAATCAAAATACATTAAAAGTTGAAGAAACAACTAATGTAATATTTGATGAAGAAAATAACCTACCTAATATAAATGAAAATATTAGTCCAAGAGATGTAGATGATGATGAAATCCAACCTAATGTTAATGAGTCTGAAGAATCAGGTTCTGACTCACAAATAAGACCAACTAGAATAAGCACCTCTCACCCACCTGACCAAATTTTGGGTGACCCAAACCTAGGAGTCAGAACTAGATCATCCTATAGAAACCTTAGTCAGATCGCTCTAATTTCTAAAATTGAACCTAAAACTATAGAAGAAGCCCTTCCTGATCCAGACTGGATCATTGCGATGCAGGAAGAATTAGCCCAATTTGAGAGAAACCAAGTCTGGGACCTTGTACCTAAACCCATAGATAAATCTATAATAGATACTAAATGGGTCTTTAGGAACAAGTTAGATGATCACGGTGATATCGTAAGAAACAAGGCAAGGTTAGTAGCCAAAGGGTTTAGTTAAGTCGAAGGCCTAGACTATGATGAAACCTATGCTCCAGTAGCTAGGCTTGAGTCCATTAGGATGTTATTAGCCTATGCAGCCAATAAAGGATTCAAATTGTACCAAATGGACGTCAAGTCAGCCTTTCTAAATGGCTTTATCAAGGAAGAAGTCTACGTAAGTCAACCTCCAGGGTTTGAAGACATAGACTACCCTAATCACGTTTTTAAATTAAAAAAGGCACTATATGGACTAAAACAAGCCCCTAGAGCATGGTATGAAAGATTATCTAATCACTTAATATCCAAAGAATTTAACCAAGGACAAATCGATCCTACTTTGTTCGTAAAAACTATAGGTAAAGACATTTTTATAGCCCAAATCTATGTTGATGACATAATTTTTGGCTCAATTAACTCAAAATTTCTAAAAGAATTTATTAAGTTAATGGAAAGTGAATTTGAAATGAGCATGGTTGGAGAACTCAATTTTTTCTTAGGTTTACAAATAAAACAAACTAAAGATGGAATCTACATATATCAAACTAAATATGCTAAGGAGTTAATTAAAAAATTCAGCATGGAAAATTCTAAAATTATAAATACACCAATGGCAACCAACATAAACATTGATTCTGACCCCGAAGGGAAACCTGTAGACCTAAAATACTATAGGAGTGTCATAGGTAGTCTATTGTATCTAACTGCAAGTCGACCTGACATACTGTTTGCAGTAGGTATGTGTGCTAGATACCAATCATGTGCAAAAGAGTCACACCTAACATATGTTAAAAGAATACTTAGATATATTAAAGGAACTCTAAATGTAGGACTTTGGTACCCAAGAACTTGCACCTTTGACCTTTATGGCTATTCTGATTCAGACTATGCTGGGTGCAAGTTAGATAGGAAAAGTACAAGTGGAAGCTGCTAGCCTAGTAAGTTGGTCAAGCAGAAAGTAACATTGTGTTGCTCTATCCACTACAGAAGCTGAATATATAGCTCTAGGAGAATGTGCATCCCAATTGTTATGGATGATGCATACACTAAAAGACTATCAACTAGACTATAAAAATACTAAAATCTTTATTGATAACATCAGCTCAATTAATCTGACAAAAAATCCTATACACCACTCTAGGACCAAACACATAGAGGTAAAACACCACTTTGTAAGGGATCATGTAGCTAAAGGTGAAATTGCACTCAACCATGTTGAGTCCAAATCAAACTTAGCTGACATCTTCACAAAACCCTTACCTGAACTTGAGTTCAGTGGACTTAGAAGGCAAATAGGAATGTGCTGGGTAGAGTAGACATCTTACCATAATTTTTTTTTGTCTTTCAAATTTTAGGAAAAACAATTTTCAAAATTCCAATCTCTTAGAATTTTCAACATTTGGATTTAGCCTAAGTTTTCCCCTAGAAATCATGTTCCCCTAGAATTAAGCCAGAGCATCTCACAAACACCTAGGTTTACCTTGATTGTGATTGACACACATAGAACGGCGTGAGATGCATAGGGTATTGCCTGGACTCAAGAATGCTTATATCTGTGCATCAATATGAGTCTGGGCGTTAAATATGCAATAAACATTAATCAAGTTAAGTTCTCCAGCTCTAGTCAAGTCTACCTGGATCAAAATAACTCAACTTGACTAACCAAGTGAAAGTTATTGTCCTATAGACAATCAGCAAGTAACTTAAAGTTAGACAGTTGGTAAAGGATACTCAATCTTTTAGTTAAGAATATTCCGTTCCTTATGGCTCTGATACCTAATCAACACCAATTTACTTGACTCATGTTTGGACTTAAGGACCAACTGAATAAATTACCTAAATTAAGATTCTAGCTACTCTCTCTCTTCAACTTAAAAATTAACAAGGTTTGTATTCAAAATTAAGCTAAGTCTCTTTCACTTAAGCTACATTCTTCAAAGTTCAATGTTTACAAAAGGCTTAGCTAAGTGATTCATATAGCAACTTTCAGCTTTTTTTCAAACTTAGCCAACTTTTTCAATTTTTTTAAGCTAAGTTACCTTTCAGATAGTTTTGCAAAACTTTAACTCAGTGTCTTCAAAATTTTAGGTGAAGATTTACTTTTTTTAACTTAGCACTAATCTTGTTTTTTGAGAAAAATTGAAACTGGCTTATTTTTTTGATAAATGGAAAAGGGGGAGAGTAGGAAATTCAAAAGTAATTCAAAAGTAAAAATTTAAAAAGGGAACCCTGTATCAAGGGGGAGCATCACAAAAGTTTAAGTGTTAGCTTAAGTTAGGCGTTCATTTGAAATTATATACTTAAACTTGCTCAATTACAATTTTTTTTTTGCTACCTGTGCATCTGTTTTTACTTAACTTTGAATTTGAGTTGCCATAATCAAAAAGGGGGAGATTGTTGGTGCGGGAAGCATCTAACGATCGAACCTAAGTTTTGATAATGGCAAAGGATTCAAAGTTAAGGTGAGTTGTGATCTAACATATTAAATGAGTGTCTCAGGAAAAGTCCTAACTGCGGTTAGGCAGAGGAAAAACCCTAGGGGGTGGTAACCCTAGGTCATAGGGGGTGGTAACCCTATGCGGAAAGTCTTGGCAGGTCGATGGCTTCAGGCAAAAGTCCTAGGGGGTGGTAACCCTAGGTGAAAAGTCCTGGTGTCGCGAACACATGTAGGAATGTCCAACACAAGTAAGGTTCGGCAGAAGGTCAACCGATCCGGAGGATCGATCGATCTACCGGAGGATCGGTGAGAACAAAGCTAACTTGGAGTAGGTATAATTCTAGACTAAAATAGAGTTCGATCAAAGTTTGATCGGTTGACCGAACCAGATCATCGATCGACCAAACCCTGATGATTCAGCACATTTCAGATTGATCAGAAGTAGAAGGAAAACATGCTAATCGGTTGACCAAGCCCATGGATCTTGGTCGATCGGGTGCAAGAGATGTAGTTCAAGGCGCCTTGATGAACTGGAAGGCGCCTTGAGCAGATGAAGGCGCCCTGTAAGCGATGGAAGGCGCCTTGAGTCTGATAAGATTCACCAGTTCGCTCCTCATCTCCCCGGCTGACTCGGCTGTTCAAGGCGCCTTGGTGACAAGGCGCCTGAACACCCTTTATAAGGGGTTTCGACCAGCACTCTGCACAACAACTTCCAAGCGATCTTTCTGCAACCAGCTGCTAACAAGTGCTGCTACGAGACACCGACGACCCGGAGCTCCGAAATCTTCAGATTACGATATTGTCGTCGGTATAACTGTACTTTTTCATTATACTTAACTGTAATACTTGTACTCTTGTCGAACTTATAGTTGTTGCCCACGGAAAGCGATCAAGGATCGCGGGCCTTCGAGTAGGAGTCGTCACAGGCTCCGAACGAAGTAAATTCTCTTGTCTTTCTGTGTGGTTGTTTACTTTCCGCTGCGTTACTTCTCCGATAGTTTTTACGATTCCGATAATTGAACAATTTTAGCCACGAGCGCTAGTCACCCCCCCCTCTAGCGCGTCTCGATCCAACAACCATGACTTTTTCATTGCCCGGCTTCACTCACTAGGAATTTCACCTGCCTGGCTTCACTCACTAGGACTTTCACCTAGCTTCACTCACTAGGATTTTCACCTGGCTTCACTCACCAGGATTTTTCCACTGTCCGTCTTCACTCATCGGGACTTTCACCAGCCTAGTTTCACTCACCAGGACTTTCACCTAGCTTCACTCACTAGGATTTTTACCTAGCTTCACTCATCAGGATTTCCCACTGTCCGGCTTCACTCACCGGGACTTTCACCACCAAGCATTTGGTCAACACTGACCCACTTAGATTTTCCTTTCTTCCAACATTCTTATTGGACTTGCCTTTTCCTAATCTTTAGTTAGGACTTTTCGAGTCAAGTAACCGGTCAGCCTGGACCTACTTGACTCTTTTTCACATCAAACTGGTCAAACATTGACCAGAGGAGAATTGCATCAGCAATCTCCCCGATAAGATGATTGCACCTGTAATCTCCATATATTGTCAAACATCAAGACTCAAGCTTGAGCTAATTCAAGCTTAGTTAACTTGGTCAACCTTGACCTAGAGATATTGCACCAACAATCTCCTCCTTTTTCATATTTGACAATATCTTTAAGTTAGGCTAATCTCATAACCTCAACTTCTTCTATATGCCAAAGCATGAATGAGGGTTTTCATCATTTTCTCCCTTTCCTAGAGGGCAAACTCCCTCTTTAGGTAATGAAGGTCTAACTTAAACCCTACATTCTTCCCCTTTGGCACACATCAAAAACTCTTCCCCTGAAGAATTACTCTTACGTTGTTCACAACTGAACATGGTGTTCACAACACTACAATGAATGTTGCATACCCTTTATTATATCCAATGTTCACCCTTGAGCATTAATCCACCTCACAATGCTCATCCTAGAGCATTTTCTCTAACAAAGGTTAACCACCTTTCAAAGTATTAAAAAAAAATTTCATGTCCTTAAAGAGTGGCTCCCCCTATAGACATGCTCCAAACTTCTATCATTGCACCAACAATGACTTGGAATCCCTAAATCTTTAGGAAACCCAAAACTTGAAGTTTTGAGGTTCAAGTATCAATATTTGAATATAAACCTCAACTTACACTTCAACTTAGTCTACTTTTAACCAAACCATTTTTGTTTGAATAAGAATATCACCCTTAAATATATATAAATATATTCCTAGGGGTTAGGAATGGTTAACAAGACTAAAAATGACTTAAAATACTGAAATCAGACTTCTACAGCCAAATTCAGCCTTTTCAATCGATTGGGGGTTGGGACTCAATTGATTAGGTTCGTATCAATCGATCCATTGGTCGATTCCATGAGCTTCTATTCACGGAGAAACTGCTTGAATCGATCGACTAATTGATTGAAGCTCTGATTTCCTGAAAATGAATTACAGCCAAAATTCAGAAATGCCCTAAAAATTCTATAAAATTTTAAAAATTATGAAAATTCTTATAGACATTATTTAGCTCATATACTATCATAGAAAAATAGTTTTATAAGAAAATACACCTTTACTTTCAAAGATTGACACAAACTTAAAAATTCTTGAAAATTTCAATGTTTTCTTTTAGTTTGTGTTTAACTTTTCAATGATGATTACTATCAAAAGATAACCTTTACCAATATTTTCCAAAGTATATTTAAAATAATTTTCAAAACTAATTTCCAACCATGTTCTTTGGGCTCAATACACATGACTTGTACATTAGCTTTCCCAATGATTAGAACACACATAACTATGTGTTTTGATGAAATCAAAACTTAAATAGATGCACTCATTGTCCTTAATTATAAGAAAGTTAAAACTAATGCATGATTGTTTTATGGCATATATCAAAATAAGTAATTTTTTAAAAAAATATACTATAACTACATTATGTATGTATGACATGACATGATATTTTTATTTATTTTCTATAATAAGCATGAATGTAACATATGATGTCATGACATATGATGAGCAAACAATCATGAAAATTTAGCATTAATAAATATACCTAGATTATCTATCTAAGTATTCTTAAACCTTAGCTAAACTTAATAAAATCATCCTAGGTTACCCCTATTTCATAAGAAAATACCAAACTCCTAACTTGGCATTTCTTTTGGTTTTCCTCATTTGTGTCAATTTAAATTAAATCAAATTCCTCAAGGTTTGACACATTTTACTCTTCCAAAGAGTAACCAATTAATCTTTTTCATTTTCAAAGGTTAACAAAAACCTTGAAAATGCCTTCAAGTGTCAACTTTATCAAGGTTGGGTTAACTACCCTTTCAATTGGAGTTGACACTCTCCAAACCCATCTAGGGTGTAGAGAATATGCTCTTAGGAACCCAATACCTATTGGTACTCCTTGGATGTTCTAGGTATTCACTAGGGATGACTTCCCTAAATACCTTCCTAGTGACCTTCCTAAGCTTCTTAGAAGCCTTGGTCACAGTTGACTCACTTAGGTTAACTCTAGGGATAACTTCCCTTGTAAGCTTCTTAGTGACTTTCTTTGACTTCTTAGAAGTCTTAGTTACATTGGTCTTGGTAAAACATACTTCTAGGGATAACTTTCCATGTATCTTTGACTTAACCCTTAGACGTAGGATTGATTCCATAACTATATGAGACGCTATGGTATGAAGCCACATCCTTCTTATCCTTAGGTTTGTATCCCAAACCTCTATGGTCATATGATGGCTTTTGTGTTCCTAAACCTAGGTTATGCTGATTTTGCCCTTTTAGAATATTTTTCATTCTTTTTAGGGTATTTTCCAATTTATCAAGCCTTGACCTCAAGGCTTGGTTTTCCATCTTTAAATCTTTAGTTTTGGATTTTTCATTTTTCCCTTGAACATCTCTATTTCTAGGCTTATATCTAAAGTCCTTAGAGTTATTACCTAGTTTGTTATCTATCTTTCTAACCCTAGGTGTGGTAGTCTTAGCATGATAAGCTATATAATTCTCTTTAATTTTATCATGCTTCCTATTTTCATGATAAATAGCATTAAAATGATATAAACTAGACTTAGCATGCTTTTTTATCATGACTTAAAGGAATAGACTCAATAAATGATACCTTGGGTTTGCTCTTGAGAGCTCCCCATTGAGTTAAGCTTCCTCCTTTGACTTTGGCTAGTTTCTTCCCCTTAGGACATTGACTCTGGTAATGTCTTCCTTGATTGTACAAGAAACACACGATGTATTTCTTGCTCTTCTTTGTCATGGGGCTAACCTCCTTGGCCTTCTCCTTAGTCTTGAGTGTCACTTGGCTCTTATTCTTGATCAATTTAGGACACTTATTCTTGTAGTGCTCTTTTTCCGTACACTCAAAGCATATAATGTGATTTTTATTATTTAAACTTAAACTTTCTAAACCTTCGCTTGTAGGGGTGACATTTTCTCCTTTTGATCCGAATGTAGAGGCTTCCTCTTGATCCGACAATGATGATCCTCCAATTGATTTTGCTTGTCTTGTGGAGGTGGCGCCATCTTCCTCTTCATTTGACTCGGAGGTGGAAGCTTCTTCTTGCTCCGGTGTCAATGAATAATGTTCCCCCATAATCCTAGAGGTGGATGCCTCTTCATCTTCATCCTCTTGTACATGAAACAAAGAGTATGCTCTCTCCTTGCCTTTGCCTTTGTACTTTGTGGAGGATGACACTTCTTCTTCTTCTTCCGATGTTGAGCACCTCTCAACCTCGGAGTTCTCATCTTCTTGATCCAATGAGTCACCCTCTTTGGATTCTTTTTGGTTTTGTGCAGTGGAGGGGACCTCATGGATTTTAGCCAACTTGCTCCATACCTCCTTAGCATCTTTGAATTCCCCAATATCGCATAAAATTATGCTTGGCAATAAACTAACTAATAATTTCGTTACCTTGTCTTTTGCCTCGCACATTTGAATTTTCTCCTTACTCCATTTGCTTTTCTTGAGGATTTTGCCTTTCGAATCCATTGGAGCTTCAAATCCCTCCATTAGAACAAACCATTGCTCTATCTCCATCATGAAAAAAAAATTTATTCTTGATTTCTAAGAATTGAAGCTTGCCATTGTGAATGGTGGAGGCACCCTTGTGTCGTATCCAAGTCCATCTTGGAATTCCATTTGAAGTTGAGCTCTTATGAAGTCTTTGACTTTGTTGAACTCGCTTCAACTTTTTCTCCCTTTAGCTCGTTGCCCTTTCCTATGATGATTCTGGTGAAGAACGACCATAATTCAATACCAATTATTAGGGTCGATTTGTAGCTAGATGGGAGGGGTGAATAGCTCCATTCGCTTGATGATGATGTTGTTGCAACGGAAGACACTCAAGCAAACACTAACACTAGGATTTACTTGGTATCCACCTCAATAAGAGGTGACCAATCCAAGGATCCACACACGACACACTCTCCACTATGAAAAATACTCCTTCTTGGTAATTACCGGAGGTGGAAAAACCTCATACAAACTCACACAATAAGATACAACACATGCAAGAAGAAAATATAATAATACAAAGTAAAAACCTCTTCTTGCTTGACAGTGTCAATGTAGATCGCCTCTTGAACCTTGGAAGTGCAACAACACTTGTCCCCAACAGCTTCCAAGAACTGGCGGAGAGTAGGCGGAGAAGGTCATGCGCTGGAAGAAGGCTCGAGAGGAATCGTGTAAGCGCTCTAGTCGAAGAAGATAGCTCGCTACAGCTTTATACTCGATGCTTTTAGGACTCTCAATCGATTGGGCTTACTCCCAATCGATTGCCACGTCAGATCAATACCATCCCAGCCGTCCATCGCTTGGTACCTATGGAATAGTCATATCCCAATCGAGTGGTCAATCGATTGGGGAGGCTTGAATTGATCGGCTGATTGATTCAGAGCGCCTCTGTGCTCTCACTGAAAAAGGTTTGAATTGATTGCCTGATCAATTTAGCCTTCCTCGCATCACGCAAGAATTCCAGCTCCAATCGATCGACCGATCGATTGGGGATGCTTCTGTGCTCGCGATTCAGGCTCCCAATCGATCGACCGATCGATTAGGCTGCTATTTATCGCAGCACTCTCCCAATCGATCTACTGATCGATTGGGCTTCGGTTCAATCGATCGGCTAATCGATTGACCACCCTTGACTTGCTTAACTTAAGCTCAAGAGTTCTCAAATCCAACATCCGGTCAACTGTGACCTGTTGGAACTCTTCATGCCTAGCATCTGGTCAACCTTGACCTGCTAGGATTTCTTCACCAAGTGTCCAGTCAATCCTTTGACCGACTTGGACTTTTCTCCTCATGTCAAGTGATCGGTCAACCTTGACCCACTTGGACTTGTTGTCTCGTGCTAAGTGTCCGGTTCTCCATGGCCCACTTGAACTTCTTTCCACCAGATATCCGGTCATCCTTGACCCATTTAGATTTCCTTGTGCTAAGTATCTGATCACTCTTTTGGCCTACTTGGACTTCCCAACACCAGGTGTCCGGTCAACCTTGACCCACCTAGATTTCCACGTGCCGACTTCACTCACCAAGTCTTTCCATCTGTCTAGCTTTAATCACTAGGACCTTTCCATCTGCCTAGCTTCACTCACCAGAACTTTCCATCGGCCTGACTTCACTCACCAGGACTTTCACCTAGCTTCACTCACTAGGATTTTCACCTGTCTTCACCTATTAGGATTTTCCCATTGTCCGGCTTCACTCACCGAGAATTTCACCTGCCTGGCTTCACTTACCAAGACTTTCACCTAGCTTCACTCACTAGGATTTTCACCTGGACTCACTCACCAGGATTTTCCCACTACTCGGCTTCACTCACCGGGACTTTCACCAGCCTAGCTTCACTCACCAGGACTTTCACCTACCTTCACTCACTAGAATTTTCACTTGGCTTCACTCACTAGGATTTTTACACTACCCGACTTCACTCGCTGGGACTTTCACCACCAAGTGTCTGGTCAACACTGACCCACTTGAATTTTCCTTTCTGCCAACATTTTTGTTAGACTTGCCTTTGCTTAACCTCCAGTTAAGATTTTTTCAATCAAGTAACCGGTCAGCCTTGACCTACTTGACTTTTCTTCACATCAAACTGGTCAAACCTTGGCTAGAGAGGAATTGCACTAATAATCTCCCCAATTTGACGATTGCACTTGCAATCTCCATATATTGTCAAACATCAAAACCCAAACATCAAGATTCAAGCTTAGTTAACTTAGTCAATCTTGACCCAGGGATATTGCACCAACAAACCAATTAAGATAAAAGAGTAGCACACAGTCGGTTACTTGGTTCGCAGCCTTACAACTACTACTTTAAGGCTCACTCCCCCTTAGGATATTTCCGACGGACAATTCACTAAGATTCTCTCCCAAAGAGCCTTCGGATAAAGAAAGTGTAACACACTATACTTTCCTATGCACGTATAATAATAATAATCAATAATTAACTGTTTTACCGACAATAGGAGATCGATGTCAATATGGTTCTTGTTGTAGAAGTTTGCTCGAGCGTGAGTTTATCACAATAAGGTTGCAACACAGTAGTTGCAAGGTGATTGTGTAGAAGAATTGAGTTGAAACTTGTTTCAGAATTGATATTTTGCACTGTTTCGGCCAGCTTCTTTTATAAGACATTGTGGATGCCTCAGTTTATCTAGGGTGCCTACATTTGTGTTGATCCAATTTGATAACATCAGTGTTTATCCTATTCTAGGTGCCTCCAATATCCCCGGACGTCTCTGATGTGCTGATGTTTATCGTTGTAGCTTATCTAACGCGAGACGACTCTGCTCATCCGAGGTGCCTCCAATCATTCGAAGCACCTCTATTCACCTGAGGTGCTTCTGTTCACTCGAGGCACCTCCAACTAACTGAGGCATCTAGAGGACTGTTCATTATAGTTTGACTTTTCACTTCAAGCTTCTGCAAAACATACTAGTTCAATAACAAAACTACCTAGAAAATATAGTCAGCATAAATACATGAACAATTATATATTTATGAATTAGATCATATCTAACCGAGGCTAGGATCTAGTCTTGATTTCAACTTATATTTTTAGACTGGATCTAAGTTGAACCAATACTTATAGTTCTATTGAGACTAGTCACACTCTCTCCAATTTCTTAGTTCCACTTACCATTTATAGACTTGTCACTTTGACGTTTGATCTTTTAACTCACCAAGACTGCCTGCCAAATACCTATATGAATTTTAGCTAGTCATCTGGTCCTGCTAACCCATCTAGACCTACTGCTATATATATGATCTTCTCTGACCTATCTGTGTTTTCTACTAATTATCTGGTTCTCTTGATGTAATTGGATTTAATGTCTGATATTTTGTCCTTTAAACTTGTCAATTCTTTCCGTTTGTACATTTGCTAAACATATTAGATCATAACATGATATAATTTTGAATATTTAATAATATCAAAATATTGGTTTGATTCTGATGCTCTCGATAGTAATCTGATAAAGTTTAATTATTATTATTATTATTATTTTAGATTTTAAGATGAATTTTGGATGATCCAAATCTAAGTGAATCAATTTCTTTTTCTTTTATAATTCCAACTTAAGTGAATCATTTTTTTTTTTTTTTTAATTCCAACCTAAAAGAGAAAAAGTTTTGGAAACTCTACCGAATCAACTTTTTGTTCTTAAAATTAAGAAGCCGTCAATTATAATAAACGAAGCAGTTTTAGTTCTTGAAATTAAAACTTATTTTTCTTACCAAATCACGAGGAAGTCTGCGTTTTTGCCGGTTAAATGCAGACTAGAACTTTGACTCTGATTTTAAGCGAATATGTAGCTTCATATGACCTCCATCCTTGACAGTTGTAATCAACTATTTGAAAAGTCAAGGGGCCATTAGACTTCTTAACTTCTTCCTAAATCCTTGGCGTCCGTAAATACGCGTTTATACCAATGGCTTACCGCTAAGATGATTGATGAATACGACAAGACATCCGCATGGTCCCTCATGGTAGGAGATGGTCTAGATTTGTCCGGCGCATGCATTCTACGGCTTAGATGAAGCTCGTCAAAAACTAGGAAATTATAGTAATTAAGCACCAGAGATTGTTATACGTCAGCGAGGACGGAAGTTAGGCACTTACCCGGATTCCTTCCAAGCTTGTGCGACAGCCGTTGCGAATTTCAAACCGTCCAGTTATGAATGGATGGCGGACATATCTTTTTCAGAAAATCGGGTGTATGTAGGTTCACAGCGGATCCAGCCTAGCAAAGACGCGTGAACGAGCTGCCACGAATCCCTCGACCATCCACTTGCAGCGTCGGTGGCCGTCCGATCGTAGATCAACGCCGCCCGCTGTGCCGGAAATATTCCAAGTCCGCAGTGGAGAACAAATTGTGTGGCTGGAAAAAGGAATCGAGCCACCCTCCCCGGGCACGGCCTCCCTCCTTCCTCTGCTTCCTTTCTCTTTCTCCTCCATCGATATGCCGTTTGGTTTTGCGAGGACTCCTCGCTATAAATGGCGTCCGACGCCTTCTCACACAACTCGTACTTCCACACGCAGTTTCAGTATTGCATATGTCTCAAAGGTCCAGCGTGCCACACTCTTCCTCCGTCGCCTTCGCCCTCCACTCCCATCTCTTAGTTTCCAGCGATTTGAGCCCCAACTGGTTTTAGCTGAGCTACATTTCCCAAGTTTTCAGGCGAAAGCTTGGATTTTGAGGCCTAAAGAAGAGAGCTTGGATTGATTGAGATGGGGCTGAAGGGATTCGTTGAAGGTGGCGTCGCCTCCATTGTGGCTGGGTGCTCCACCCACCCACTTGATCTCATCAAGGTACGGATGCAGCTCCAGGGCGAGTCCCTTAGTCCGGCTGTCTCCGCTCTCCGCCCCGCCGTCGCTCTCCATAGCGGCGCCGGCGTGGCCGCTCTCTCTCACCCCCACCCTGCTCTTCCGCTGCCGCCGCGTCGCCCTGGGCCGATAGCGGTGGGGGTGCAGATCCTACGAACCGAGGGCGCCGCGGCGCTGTTTTCGGGGGTCTCTGCGACTGTCCTCCGACAGACGCTGTATTCCACCACCCGGATGGGGCTCTACGACATGCTGAAGAAGAAATGGTCCTCGTCGAGCGACGGCGGATCGCTGCCGCTCCACCGCAAGGTCTCTGCCGGCCTCATCGCAGGCGGGGTCGGCGCCGTGGTGGGAAACCCCGCTGACTTGGCCATGGTCCGAATGCAGGCCGACGGGCGTCTTCCTCCGGCCGAGCGCCGCAACTACAAAAGCGTCCTCGACGCCATCGGGCGTATGGCAAGGCAGGAGGGCGTCGCGAGCCTCTGGCGCGGGTCGTCGCTGACGGTGAACCGAGCCATGATCGTGACGGCGTCGCAGCTGGCGACGTACGACCAGGCGAAGGAGGCAATCCTGCGGCGCCGAGGGGCGGGCTCGGACGGGCTGGGGACGCACGTGGCCGCGAGCTTCGCGGCGGGGCTGGTGGCAGCCGCAGCGTCGAACCCGGTCGACGTGGTGAAGACGCGGGTGATGAACATGAAGGTGGAGAAAGGGGCCGCGCCGCCCTACGCCGGAGCGCTGGACTGCGCCGTTAAGACGGTGCGGGCGGAGGGACCCATGGCGCTCTACAAGGGCTTCGTGCCCACCGTGTCCCGCCAGGGCCCCTTCACCGTCGTCCTTTTCGTCACGCTCGAGCAGGTCCGCAAGCTCCTTAAGGACTACTGAAATCAAAACGACGACGGCACTGAGTGAGGACGATATCGAGTTATACTACGACGATGGCGATAAAAGAGTAGATTTTGCAATAATTTTGACGGTTTAGAATCCTCTGTGACGATATACATTTATTTGAAATGAAAATCTGAGGCTTTTCCATAATTACAACAGATCAAGTTTTGCTTAAGTTTATTTATTCATCATTATCTCCTCCGTTTCTGTGGTTCTTCTTCTAAAAGATGGCAAATTCTGGATAAAAACAGATGAAGACGACTGTAGCATCAATGTCAGCTTCGTAGTTTTTCCGATGGAATAAGTAATACAAGCTAAAAAACCTAAAGGAAATGGCAGAATAAAAAACGGTTATGTGAAGCAAAGGTGCACACAGAGGAGACAAACTTTGAGGCTAACTTTATTAATGTTCATTGATAGAATTCAGATGCCTGGTGCCGGGTACTTCTATAATACCTATGGTCGAGCCCTCCTCGTAGCCTCCGTATCTTAATAATAGAATTATCCTGTCCCAGCATGTGCCTATGATGCTTAAGTTAGATTTTGGAAAAAAGAAAGTAGAAATGAGCAGAATAAACGAGAATGTTGATGAGAAAGAATATGAACTCAATTCCCGAGCATCGGCTACTTCCGAACCCATTTCCCCGAGTACCTCCAGGTTCCGAGTCTGCTTTACCGAGCTCAAGCACTAGTCACCTTCATTTCCCGTGCCCCATTGTGCTCGAAGCTTAGCATTGAGCCCAATAACATCCGTTAATCCCTTCCTTTTGGGTTCGACCCATCCAAACCCACTGCCTCCTTTAAATGTAGATTATTAAGGATATAACAAAGCTCGAATAATATCTATAAACACAACTTATGAACCATATTAATGTATTTTATCACACTTTAACAAATAAAAAAGCTTTTAAAGAATAAATAAATTTATAATATCAAACTTATTAATTAACCAAACAAATTTAAAAATATAAAAATTTTAAACAATCAACCAAATTCGAATTAAAACCTCGATAACATAACCGATCGTGTTCAAAATGGGAGAAGATGATACACTGGGTAAGTAGCTTTGCAGCTGACCGTGAGAAGAATATGAGTTAGAAGGAGATGACACTGAGCGACCCTTTCTGCGCACATCACAAAGAGAGCAAACGAAAATTTCAAAGCGAGAACCAGGGAGGGGGTTCTTGACACAGGCACTCCGACGTTCAAGTTAGAATCGTAGCGGAATGGAGAAGAAGATGAACAGTAGTACTGATGTGTGTGTGCGCACGTGTGACCGTAGCGTGCATGACTAACAGAGAGAATTCTTTTTTATATTGACCCTCATAACTTTTGCAATAATGAAGTGTCAGCAAATGTCTGATGTCAGAATATAGTGATTAGTTGTTATTCTCTGACCTGTAGTTGTGATTCTTTGACAGTGTTGGCTCTTAGAAGGAGTCCAACCGGCTTTAGAGTCGATCGGTTGTATGCTAGGAACTTGCCTTTGAAAAGTTAGGAGCTAAGTCCTAGAAGACCGACCAGCTATTAGGCCAATTGGCTGTATCCTGGGGTCATATCTTTGAAGAGTGGGAAGCTAAGTCCTGGAAGTCCGACCCGCTATTAGGCTGGACAGTTATATGCTGAGGTAATACCCATGAGAAATGGGAAACTAAGCCTTGAAAGTCCGACCGATACTGGAACCAACTGGCTATATGCTAGGAGATTTGCACTTGAAAAGTGGGAGCTGAGCCCCGAAGGTTTGACCGACCCTGAGATCGACCGACTGTATGCAGAGCCGGCTCTAGGCCAAGGCTACTAGGGCTCCTGCCCAGGGCCCAAAAAATATCAAGGGCCCAGTATTTTTAATATATGTATATCTAAAAATAACTAAGTCTAGTATTTTGTGTTGGTACAATATCTCGTAGGTCAAGGTTGACCAAGTTGACCAAGCTTGAGTTGGCTCAATCTTGAGTCTTGATGTTTGAGTTTCGATGTTTGACAATATATGGAGATTGCGGGTACAATCATCTGATTGGAGAGATTATTGGTGCAATTTTCCTCTGATCAAAGTTTGAGCAGTTTGATGTGAAGAAGAGTTAAGTAGGTTAAAGTTGACTGGATACTTGACAAGCAAAGTTCCGATGAGTGAAATCGGGCAGTGGGAAAATCCTGATGAGTGAAACCTAGTGAAAGACCTAATGAGTGAAGTTAAGCAGTTGGGAAAGTCCTGGTGAGTGAAGCTAGGTAGGTGAAAGTCTTGGTGAGTGAAGCCGGACAGTGGAAAAATCTTGGTGAGTGAAGCCAGGTGAAAATCCTAGTGAGTGAAGTCATGCAGATGGAAAGTCCTAATGAGTGAAGCTAGGAAGATTGAAAGTCCTAGTGAGTGAAGCTAGGAAAATGGAAAGTCCTAGTGAGTAAAGCTAGGCAGATGGAAAGACCTGATGAGTGAAGCCAGACGCGTGGAAATCTAAGTGGGTCAAGGTTGACCGATTATCTGGTTTTGGGAAGTCCAAGTAAGTCAAAGGAGTGACTGGATACTTGACATAGGGAAATCCAGATGGGTCAAGGGTGACTGAACATCTGGTGGAAGGAAGTCCAAGTGGGTCATGGAGGACCGGGCACTTGGCATAAGACAATATGTCCAAGTGGGTCAAGGTTGACCAGTCACTTGGCACGAGGAGAAAAGTCTAAGTTGGTCCAAGGATTGACCAGACACTTGGTGAAGAAATCTCAGCAGGTTAAGGTTGACCGAATGCTAGACATGAGGAGTTCCAACAGGTCATGGTTGACCGGATGTTAGATTTGGAAACCTTTGGACTTAATTTAAGTAAGTCAAAGGGAGGTCAATCGATCAACCAATCGATTGAACCGTAGTCCAATCGATCAGTTGATTGATTGGAGGTGTGTTGCGAGTGAAGGAAATCGATCGGTCGATCGATTTGGAGACTTAATCGCGAGTATATAAGCCTCCTCAATCGATCGGGCGATCGATTGGGGTTGGATTTCTCGCGCAGATGCGAGAAAGCTGAATCGATCGGTCGATCGATTCAGACTTTTCCAACGAGAGCACAGAGGTGCTCTGAATCGATCAGGCGATCGATTCAAGCCTCCCCAATTGATTGGGATATGACCATTGCACAGGTAGCGAGCTTTGGACGGCTAGGATGGTGCAGATCTCATGTGGGAATCAATTGGGAGCAAGCCCAATCGATTGGGAGCCCTAGAGGCACAGAGTATAAAACTGTGGCGAGCTTTCTTCTCAGTAATCCTTTGCTCGAGCCTTCTTCTAGCACACGATCTTCTCTAACACTCATCGCCAGTTTCGGAAGCTCTTGGGGACAAATGTTGTTGCACTTCCAAGGTTCAAGACGCGATCTGTTGGTGCGGGTAGCACTAACGGTCTAACTCAGGTTTTGATGAATGACAAATCAGGTTAAGTTAGTTTGTTGTTGTTTAACACTTTGATCGAGTGTGTAGGAGAAGTCCAGACAGGTCGACGGGCTGACCAGATGTCTGGCACGAAGCCTAGCTAGGTCGATGGACTGACCGGATAGCTGGCACGAAGTCCAAGCGGGTCGACGGGCTGACCGGACGCTTAGGCACGAAGTTCAGCTAGGTCGACGGGCTGACTGGATAGCTGGCACGAAGTCCAGATGGGTCGACAGGCTGACCGGACGTCTGGCAGGTAAGTGAGGTAAGTCACTGGAGGGGAGTGACTGCGAGGACGCGTTCCCGGGAAGGGAACATTAGGCGTCGATCCAGCTTAGATCCATTTCGGATATCTAAGTCGAGATCGTGACTAGATTCCGGTCTCGGAAAGACGGAATCTAAATCATACTCTTTTTGCTAATTCATACTCACTTTGCTTATCTATAAAACTGTGCTAACAATCTGTGTTGCAGGGTATATTTGCCTCGGACTAACCTTTTCTTGCAGGAGAAGGACTTTCTGGAGAAGAGGGGTCCGGGCGCCCGGAGGTCCTGGCGCCCGGAAGGGATCCGGGCGCCCGGAGGCAAGTTTTATCCAAGCCGAGTCGTCGCCACGTGGAGTTCGCTGATTAGACTTGCCACGTCGCACCAGGGCGCCCGGAAGGGATCCAGGCGCCCGGAGCAGCATATAAAAGAAGCCCCAGGGGTGGAGCTTCAACATCAACTCAGAATCTACTGCTTGCTCTGCTGCTCTACGCTCCTGCGACGCCGCGAGGCTATTCCGACAAAGCACTTTCTTAAGCCTAATTCTTCTTCTCTTGTCGGTATTTTATTTCTGTCAATTCTTGTACTTAATTATTTTGTAATCATCATTCAAATTGATAGTGATTGCCCAACGAAAGTACTCACTGAGTACGGGCCTGCGAGTAGGAGTCGTCACAGGCTCCGAACGAAGTAAAATTACTGTGTCTTCTCTTTTAAATTCCGCTGCGCTTAACTCTTTTCAATGTTATTTTTCGAATTGATATTCACCCCCCCCTCTATCGACGTTTCACGATCCAACAAGTGGTATCAGAGCAGGTACCGCTCTGATTTGGTGCAACCACCAATTAGACAGGGGGTGAAATATTAACTTTTATTTTTCGATTTTCAGTTTTACACTTAATTCCAATCTGGTATTATTACCTGGTTTGGAAATTTTTTACGTTGCAATTAAATCTAAATTGGTGCAACACCAATTTAGATACTTCTATTATTTTTTTCCCGCACTGCTAATCCAAGACCAAGTCTTGGGATATTTTTTTTCATTGTTTACTTGTGCGCAGGATGTCTCAACTAGAAGGCTTCAGCACAGTACGTCCTCCCCTATTCAACGGGGATGACTTCTCGTACTGGAAGAAAAGAATGGAGGTGTACCTAAAGACGGACTACGATCAATGGCTCAGCGTTATAAAGGCCTATCGAGCTCCAGTCGACAACTCCGGAAATCTACTAGACCCGGAACAGTGAACTCCGGACATGAGGAAAAAGGCATCGACGGAAAACAAAGCAATCAACACGCTACACTGTGGTCTAACACGAGAAGAGCTGAACCGGGTCGGACCGCATCAGAACGCTAAAGAATTATGAGACAAACTGATCGAGCTGCACGAAGGAACGAGCGATGCAAAGGTAACAAAAAGAGACTTACTTTTAAATAAAATATTTAATATAAAAATGCAGGAAGGGGAAACGGCAAGTCAACTGCACGCGAGGATCAAGGACATCCTCAACGGACTCCACGTGATAGGCCACCAGATGGAAAACAGAGACTTAATAAGTTACGCACTAAATGCTTTTCCACGTAATAGTTTGTGGGCATCGATCGTAGATGCCTACAAAATTTCTAAAAATTTATCTAAATTAAAGTTAGACGAGCTTTTTTGTGAGTTAGAACTGCATGAACAAACTAATGCTGGAGCTGAGAAAGGTGTTGCTTTATTTGCAGGCTCCTCCAAAGAAAAGAAGAGCAAGAATGAATCTAAAGAAGATTCCGATCAAGATTCCGAAGACGAAGAATACCTGGTGAACTTGGTAAGAAAAATGTTCACAAGGAGAAAAAGGAGCTTCAGCAAGAAGGACCTTCAAAAGATCAGTTCTCCCGCGGAACAAAAGAACGTGACTTGCTTCGGATGCAACAAAAAGGGGCACTACAAGAACGAATGCCCAAGACTGAAGTTCGACAAACCGAAGCCGACCAAAAAGAAGGCCCTTGAAGCAACGTGGGACGACTCCTCGGACGAATCGGAGGTAGAAGAGCAGATCGCGCTGATGGCCCGCGAAGCTGAAACGGAAGACGAATCGGGAGATGAATCGGAAGACGGGTCCGAACCCGAATCGAGCTACGAGTCCGTACTCGTTTCCGAAGGCCCGAATGAGGTATATTTCAATTTAAACAATTTTTTTAAAAAATTATTTCTTGCTTAAATAGTAAATTGGTTAAAATAGAAAATGAAAATAAATCACTCCTTGAGGAAAATCAAGACCTCAAGGAATAAATCAAAAATTCAAATCCAACTCAAGATCTAACACTTGAAGAGAATTCATCATTAAAATCAGAAATTAATAAGTTAAAAGAAATGCTAGAAAAATTCACTACAAGATCAAAAAATCTAGACTTAATCCTGAATAATCAAAAGGCGTGTTATAATAAAACCGGACTCAGATACAAGTCGAACTCAAATAAAATTTTTAAATCATTAATAATTCAATACAAATCAACTAATCAAGCTTGGGTTCCGAAAGCGTGTTTGACCACGCAAGTAGGACTTAATCAATATTATATACCTAAAGAAAAAATATATTATATAAACTCGAATAAACCAAATCAAAAACCAAAATACAAACCTAAATCAAAAAATTCAAAATTTAAACATTTTAAAACTCAACAAAATATAAATTATCACCAAGTTAATTATAACTATAAAAGAAATAGACACAAACCTAAAACGAAAAGTTAAATTAAAAGCCAATAATTCAGGGGGAGGCTCTAGAATAGCTGACACCTCCAAAACTAACTTACCCGAAAGGGTAACCCAAATAAACTAACCCGGCAGGGTAATTAGGATTAGTTAAAAAGGGACCCAGTTTAACTTGAATCATGGTACTGGTGAAGTTTTTTGATGATAGTACGTTGGGGGAACCTTGGGCATCGCATGTCTAGAAAGATATGGCTTCAATCTGGTGCATTTGGCCAAGTGGAACCGACCGAAGCTACCTTTAAATGGATCCTAACTAGTTAGACCAAGGTTTAGTACTAAGCTCCGTGGATAGGACTATTCGGAAAACCTCGAAAGGTTGGTTACTTCTAATGACGTCCAAGTGACTCACCAAACTTAGAAGTTTATCCGAAGAATGCTTATTTGTTGAGACCAAAGCTAAACCTGAATCTAACACAAGTTAAACCAAACTCTATAATTAAATCTAATTCATCTCACAAAATTATAGGATTCCCTGATTGAAAACTTAGATCGGGTGAGATGACTAAAGATCAAAATTAACTTTCAAATCAAGTTAATTAAATTAAATTTCGAATTAAATAACTAAAATGAATTACGACTAATTTATTTTTAAAATTAACTTAACTTTAAATTTATTTATTTTAACTTTAAAAATTATTTTAAAATTTACTTTGAAAATTATTTTAAAAATTAAATTAACTCTAAAAATTATTTTAAAAATTAAATTAACTTTAGATTTTTTTTAAATTAACTTTAAAAATTATTTTAAAAATTAAATTAACTTTAAAAATTATTTTAAAAATTAAAATAACTTTAAAAAAATATTTTAAAAATTATTAAATTAACTTTAAAAAAAATATTTTAAAAATTATTAAATTAACTTAAAAAATTATTTTAAAAATTAAATTAACTTTAAAAATTATTTTTTTTAAAAAAATATTTTAAAAATCATTTTAAAAAATTAAAAAATTCTTTCAAAGACTTTTTAAACAATTACTTTAAAAACTATTTTAAAAATCTTTTAAAAACTATTTTAAAAATCCTTTAAAAAACTATTTTTTAAAACTATTTTAAAAATTCTTTTAAAAATTCATTTAAAAATTATTTCAAAATTATTTTTAAAAAAAAATTCTCTCAAAATTATTTTAAAAAATACTTTCAAAAATTATTTCAAAACTTTTAAAAAATCAATTTTAATTATTAAAAAAAAAATCTAGTTAAAAATTATTTTAATACTAAGGCACTTAAATTAATTAAAACTTTAAAACTTAAATATAAAACTTAAATTTAAGACTTAATATAACTTAGAATTAAAACTTTAAATTCATACCTAAGATAAAACTTAAAACTAAAAATTTTGACTTTAAACTTAATCAAGTAATTAATAAGTAGAACTTAACTGTTTAAGTTTAACTTCATTTGAGAACTAAAATTGACTTGAATTAAACCTTACTTAACTGTGTCTAATAATTTTAACTTCATGCTAACTTCAAACTAAATTAATCCCACTTAAAAGGAAGTAAATAAAAAAATAATTATAACTAACACTTTCATTGACCAACTCAATCAATTAATATGAAATTTAAATTATTTTATTAAGTATTAAATTATTAAATCAAGTAAAAATTAATCAATAAATTATTGATAATGGCCAACTGTTTTTTATTTAATAAAGTTTATCTTATTAAACCTTAAACTGAAGCTTAAGCGCCTGAATCTAATATTAATTATTGATTAATCAAACTCAAATAAACAATTATATCAAGGATACAGAAATAAATATGTAAATAATATAAGTGTTACCAAATACCCTAGAACACTTAGGTAGACAAATGTGCTAGGGCTTGAAATTTAACACACTCAAACCTTAGCATTATATTAAGGGGGAGTAATAAATAAGGAGATTAATAAATTAAAGGAGTATCAAATTCAGGGGGAGGTTTATTTTTTAATTATCTCCTTAAGTGTTATTTTTTAATCTTCTCTTTAAAATCTCTCTAGAAAATTCTACCTCAATTTTTTTTTTAAAAAAAAAAATTCTACTTTGAATATTTTTAGTAAATATTTTCAAAATTTTATGTCAGGTTCAGGGAGAGTAATTAATTAAAATTTTCCCTTTATTTAAAATATTTTAAAATTTGTGTTTGAAAAATGTTTTCTTAAAAATTTCTTAAACCTATTTTTGAAAACTAACTCTTATAAAACTAAGTTGTATTTAAGAATTGGGTTTTACTTTTTATTGAAAATTGATTTTGAAAATTAGATTTAACTTAATTTTGAAAATTGAATTTAAAAATCTAGTTCTTAAAATTTGATTTTACTTAATTTTGACAATTTGATTTGAAAGTTAAATTTTACAAAAATTAGTTTTAAAAATTGCTTTGTTATTGAAAATTGTGGAAATTAGATTTTTCAAAACTTAAGTTTACAAACTAAGCTTCTCAAAATCATTTTCCTTAATTTTGAAAATTGAATCTTTTACAAACTTAGTGTTGAAAAATAAATTTCAATCAGTTTTGAAAAATAGATTTTTCAAACTTAGTTTTGGAATTTTGATTTTGAAGACTTATGTTTGAAAACTTGAATTTTTAACTTTGACCTTAAAAACTATACTTGAAAAATTAGCTATCTTTCAAAATTACAAAGTTATAAATCATCTATCTTTCAAGACTTAGTTTTATTTCAAAGATTTAAGAAATAAAAGCAAAATAATCTATGTTTTAAACTCCCCCAGATTAACTTGACATTATTTCTTTCTTTGTCTGAGGTCTGTATTTATGCTTACTTAATCCATGCTTACTTTTGATGAATGCCAAGGGGGAGGGTTAGGTGGTTAAGTTAGCTAAACCAATTTGAAAACACAAAACTTAACTTAAAAACCATTTACTCGTTTTTACTTTTTCTTGCATCTGTTTCACTAACTTAACCAGGTTGTTATTCCATCAAAAAGGGGGAGATTGTTGGTGCGGGTAGCACTAACGGTCTAACTCAGGTTTTGATGAATGACAAATCAGGTTAAGTTAGTTTGTTGTTGTCTAACACTTTGATCGAGTGTGCAGGAGAAGTCCAGACAGGTCGACGGGCTGACCAGATGTCTGGCACGAAGCCCAGCTAGGTCGAAGTCCAAGCGGGTCGATGGGCTGACTGGACGCTTAGGCACGAAGTCCAGCTAGGTCGACGGGCTGACCGGATAGCTGGCACGAAGTCCAGACGGGTCGACGGGCTGACCGGACGTCTGGCAGGTAAGTGAGGTAAGTCACTGGAGGGGAGTGACTGCGAGGACGCGTTCCCGGGAAGGGAACATTAGGCGTCGATCCGGATTAGATCCATTTCGGATATCTAAGTCGAGATCGTGACTAGATTCCGGTCTCGGAAAGGCGGAATCTAAGTCATACTCTTTTTGCTAATTCATACTCAATTTGCTTATCTATAAAACTGTGCTAACAATCTGTGTTGCAGGGTATATTTGCCTCGGACTAACCTTTTCTTGCAGGAGAAGGACTTTCTGGAGAAGAGGGGTCCAGGCGCCCGGAGATAAGTTTTATCCAAGCCGAGTCGTCGCCACGTGGAGTTCGCTGATTAGACTTGCTACGTCGCACCAGGGCGCCCGGAAGGGATCTAGGCGCCCGGAGCAGCATATAAAAGAAGCCCCAGAGGTGGAGCTTCAACATCAACTCAGAATCTACTGCTTGCTCTGCTGCTCTACGCTCCTGCGACGCCGCGAGGCTATTCCGACAAAGCACTTTCTTAAGCCTAATTCTTCTTCTCTTGTCGGTATTTTATTTCTGTCAATTCTTGTACTTAATTATTTTGTAATCATCATTTGAATTGATAGTGATTGCCCAACGAAAGTACTCACGGAGTACGTGCCTTCGAGTAGGAGTCGTCACAGGCTCTGAACGAAGTAAAATTACTGTGTCTGCTCTTTTAAATTCCGCTGCGCTTAACTCTTTTCAATGTTGTTTTTCGAATCGATATTCACCCCCCCCTCTATTGACGTTTCACAATCCAACACGATCTACATCAACAAGAAAGCAAGAAGGTTTTTCATTTGTATTCTTTGTATTTTTCTTCTTGTGTTGAGTTATGCTTGTGTGGGTGTTGTAAGAGGTTTCTCCACTCCGGTAGTATTGAGAAGGAGTTTCTTTCTTAGTTGAGAGTGCTCGTGTATGTGGATCCTTGGATTAGTTAACTCATCTTGAGATAGATACCAAGTAAATCCTTCGTGTTAGTGTTGTAAGTGTGTTTCGTGTTTCATTCTGCTGCATATCATCATCACGAAGCAAGACAACGAACGCGATGAGCTATTCACCCCCCCCCCCTCTAGCTACAAATCGACCCTAACGAGTGGTATTAGAATGAGGTCTCTCTCCACCGGAATCATTGTCAGAAAGAGCAACGAGCTAGAGGGAGAAGAAGTTGAAGCAAGTTCAACAAAGTCAAAGACTTCAAAAGATCTCAACTTCAAATGGAATTCCAAGATGGACTTGGATACGACACAAGGATGCCTCCACCATTCACAATGACAAGCTTCGATTCTTGGAAATCAATAATCAAAGATTTCTTCATGATGGAGATAGAGCAATGATTTGCTTTAATAGAGGGATTTGAAGTTCCAACGGATTCAAAAGGCAAAATCTTCAAGAAAAGTAAATGGAGCAAGGAGAAAATTCAAAGGTGTGAGACAAATGATAAGGTAATCAAATTATTAGTTGACTTATTGCCAAACATAATTTTATGCAAGATTGGGGAATTTAAAGACGCTAAGGAGCTATGGAGCAAATTAATTAAAATCCATGAGGTCCCCTCCACTGCACCGAACCAAGAGAAATCCAAAGAGGGCAACTCATTGGATCAAGACTAAGAGGAAGAGAACTCCGAAGTTGAGAGATGCTCAACTTCCAAAGAAAAAGTCCAAGAAGCTTCATCCTCAAAGGAGTGCAACCAAATAAGCAAAGAGAGAGCATACTCTTTGTTTCATGTGTATGAGGATGAAGATGATGAAACCTCCACCTCTAGGATTGAGGGGGAGTGTCTCGTTTACACTGGATCAAGAAGAAGAAGAAGAAGCTTCAACAACCAGGTCAAGTGGAGATGAAGATGTGGTAACCTCCAAAAATCAAGCAAAATCTAATGGAGGATCATGTGTCACCCCTACAAGCAAAGAATGTATAACTATTTCAATTTTAAATAATAAAAATCACATTATATGCTTTGAGTGTAGGGGAAAAGGGTAGTACAAGAGTAAGTGTCATAAATTGATCAAGAATAAATCATTCCTTTGACCCATGATAAAAAGCATGCTAGAAATAATTTATATCATTTCAATATAATTTATCATGAAAATAAGAGGCAAGATAGAATTAAAAAAAATATGTTGCCTATCATGCTAAGACCACTTTACCTAAGGTTAGGAAGGTAGAAAATAATCTAGGTAAAAAATCTAAGAACTTTAGATATAAACGTAGAAATCAAAATGCTCAAGGATTTAAAGAAAAATTAAAATCGAAGGATTTAAGGATGGAAAACCAAGACTTGACAAATGGAAAAAGATCCTAAAAAGAATGGAAAATATCTTTAAGGGACAAAATGAGCACAACCTAGGCCATAGAGGTTTGGGATACAAACCCAAAGCCAAGAAGGATGTCCCTTCTTATCATTGGGTTCCATATAGTTATGAAACCAACCTTAAGTGTAGGGGTCAAGCCAAAGATATAAGGGAAGTTATCCCTAGAAGTATTTTTGCCAAGACCAATGTGACTATAACTTCTAAGAAGTCAAAGAAAGTCACCAACAATATCACAAGGGAAGCTATCTCTAAAATTGACCTAAGTGAGTCAAGTGTGACCAAGGCTTCTAAGAAGCCTAAGAAGGTCATTAGGAAGGTATCTAGGGAAGTCATCCTGTAACACCCGAAGATTCTCAAACTTTCATTAGAATTATTCTGTGATTTTTCTGGAATTTTAGATATTTTTCTGAAATTTTCCGAGTAGCGGAAGTAGCAAAACTAATTAGAAGAATAAAAAGGCTTTAGCGGGAATCGAACCCGGGACCTCCCGGGTCCGCTAAATCTTTAGTTAGCCTTAGTAACCGGTGAACCCAGCAGGGCCGTGCTGAAAGAGAAGGGAAACATTTATACTTATATTTGAGTTGGGCCTAGTTACCCACTTAATATAAATTAAAAACTTAAGTTGGTTTGAGTTATTTTTATTTGGTTCGGCAACTCCTCCCTCTCCAAACCCTCACCGACGCCAACTCCTTCTTTCTCTCTTTCTCTCGGCGCCAACACCCAAACAACCCTAGGGTTCTCTCCCTAGGACCCTAAGAGCACCTTCCGACAGCGATTCCAACACAAGAACGTTCCCCTCTGCGAGAAGAACGCGTTGGAGCGAGGAGATTATCGAAAGGATCATCTCCACCGGAATTCTAGCGAATAGAGTTGTAAGAAAATTAGCGTACGAGGTAAGAAACCCCTCACCTGCAGTATAAGTAGCTCTCGCGTGTTTGCTTTTATGCATTAGATTAGTTTTATTGAATTTTGTCAGCATACAGGGTGTATTTTAACCCTTCTCACAGATTTAGGGATTAGTGAGCATCTCTAGATGGGCCGAGCACGTGTATCCTCTGTAGATAGGGGTTTAGACGCTGCTGGGTGCCTAGAGGTGGTCTTCCTGATCGAGAGGAGAGTTAGAGAGCGCCAAATGCTCGACAAAATGCCTAGCACAGCCTTATAATACAATGGGCATTTAGTTGAATGCCATAGAACATGTCAAATAGCATGATCAGTTTAATTTCAGCTTTTATGGGACTAGATGTCCAAATGGGTGGGCTCCCACAGTCGCCTCTAGGTTCAGACAACCTAGTTTAAGGTTCAGATAACCTAGATTCAGCAAAATAGTATTAACTATTCAGTATTTTATTTTCAGTGACACTGTACTGGATCAGATATCCATGGGTTGGACTCCCACAGTCGTCCCTAGGTTTAGATAACCTAGTTAACCCTACTAAATTCGGGACTTGCAAACCCGGGTCTAGTTAGGGGTGCGCGCACAGCAAGTACAGTTGCCGGGCCCAAACAGCATGATTATGTATTTTCACTTATATCTATTAGCTTTCAAAGTTTATTCAGATATGTGACTATAGCATCAGAACAGCACTAGTTAGCTCAATTATAGTTCAGTTCCAGTTCAGTTTTCAGCATAGTTTATTCTAGTTAATGCTATGATATGATTACATGCTTAGTTTATGGTGCATGCTATGTTTCAGTGTTTATACCATGTTTCAGTGTGCCATGCTTCAATGAGTTCAATGCATGTTTTCAAATAGCATGATTTCTAAATCATATTTGCATCGCTTGCATGTTTTGTGAGGTAGATGGTTTCTTACTAAGCTTTAAGCTTACAGATACTATTTTTCCTTATACTGCAGATAAAGGTAAAGGAAAGATGGACTAGCAGAGGGAGCTGGAGGATAATGCAAAGGATGGTGTGTGTGGCAGGAACTGGAATAAAAGATCCTCTAGGGATTTAGCACCTACTATAGCATTTTATAGTTCATTAGTTTTAGTTTTCGTGTTTTATGCACTTTTAAACGTTAGAATGTTTAACTCATGGAAGATTGGTTTAAGTTGTTAGTAATTATGTTAGAATACTAGTTTTATGTCATTAGAATGTTCCTCATGGAGTGTATAACTCATATGTGAGATTTTGGCACGCCCAAGTGCTGAAATCAGAGCCTTACTGCAAAATCAGAAACCCCAATCGATCGGTGGATCGATTGGGGGGTCCCAATCGATCAGCTGATCGATCGGGCAAATTGCTCCGCGAACAGTAGGTTTCTGGATCGATCAGCCGATCGATCCAGCAATTTCTGTCGCGAACAGAAGGTACGGGGATCGATCACTGGATCGATTGGTCAGTCTGGATCGATCAGCCGATTGATCCAGAATATCGTTCCGAGCACAGTAGCGTGCTGGATCGATCACTGGATCGATCCAACCTATGTCCCGCGTACAGTAGCCGGCTGAATCGATCCCTGGATCGATCCGACGTTCCAATCGATCAATGGATCGATTGGGAGGTCTGATAACAGCTGGAAAACATTTATTTCAGTTCCTCGACCATAGTGGGTGTAGTACATGCTAGGTATGCTTTAGATTACACCCTTTAGCATGTATAGAACCAAGAAATGTTAGCAGCTTAGAAAATTTCAAACTAGTACAGCTTCCGCATCTAGATTTTATGATGGTCCGCGAGTAGTTAGCACAACATAATGTGACGATCGGCCTTACAGCTTAGCCAGTAGAAGGCGGGTCGTTACACATCCCTAGTGAATACCTAGAACATCCAAGAAGCACCAATAGACTTTGAGTTCCTAGGAGTATATTCTCCACACTCTAGATGGGTTAGAGAGTGTCAACTCTAAATATGTAAGGGTGGTTAACCCAACCTTAATAAAGTTGACACTTGGAGGCATTTTCAAGGTTTTTGTTATCCTTTGAAAATGAAAAGGATTAAGTGTTTACTCTTTGGAAGAGTAAAATGTGTCAAAATTTGAGAAATAACACTTGATTTAAATTGGCACAACTAATCATGAGTAAAAGAAATGTCAAGTTGGGTTTTGGCATTTTCTTGAGAAAATGTGGGCAACCTAGGATGATTTTATTTAGTTTAGCTAAGTATTAAGGATACTTAGATAGATTATCTAGGTATATTTTATTTATGCTAATGTGTTATGATTGTTTATCCATCATATGACATGACATCATATGTTGCATTCATACTTATTATGAAAATTAAATAAAAATACCATGTTATGTCATACATACATCATGTAGCTATAGTATGTTTTCTTTTAAAAATTACTTATTTTGATGTATGTCATAACTCATCATGCATTATTTTAAATTCCTTATAATTAAGGATAATGATATTTACTAACAAGTGACATCCTAGATGGGTGTTCATAAATTAAAATGTCTAGATAGATATACATAATCCCTAGTTTAGGGTAACACTAAAATCTACATCTCACAAAGACTATAAGGTAACTTGTATGTATTTTAGTGCACATTAGATACAAATGAGATGTTAGGATGATGAGGTTGGTTTCAATATTGAATCTTTTAAATCTCAAAACTTCAAGTTTTGAATTTCCTAAAAGTTTAGGGATTCCAAATCATTGTTGGTGCAATGACAGAAGTTTGGAGCATGTCTTTAGGGGGAGTCACTCTTTAAGGACATGAAAATTATTTTTTCAAATACGATGAAAGGTGGTTAACCTTCGTTTAGAGTAAATGCTCAAGGTTGAGCATTGAACAACAATGAAAGAGTAGATATCTTCATTGTTGAGTTATAAATGCTCTAGGATGAGCATTATGAAGCGGATGAATGCTCAAGGGTGAGCATTGGATATAATGAAGGGTATGAGACCTTCATTGTTGGAATGATGAATGCTCTAGGATGAGCATTGTGAAGTGATTAATGCTCAAGGGTGAGCATTGAAGATAATGAAGGGTATGAGACCTTCATTGTGGTGAACAATGCGTGAGGTTGTGAACAATGTATGAGTAACTCTTCAGGAGGAGAGTTTTTGATGTGTGCAAAAGAGAGAAAATATAGGGTTTAAGTTAGACTTTCATTACCCAAAGAAGGAGTTTACCCTTTAGGAAAGGGAGAGAATGAAGGAAACCCCCATTCATGCTTTGGCATGAAGAAGAAGTTGAGGCTATGAGATTAGTCTAACTTAAAGATATTATCAAAAATAAAAAAGGGAGAGATTGTTGGTGCAATATCTCTTAGGTTAAGGTTGACCAAGTTGACTAAGCTTGAGTTGGTTCAAGCTTGAGTCTTGATGTTTGGGTTTTGATATTTGACAATATATGGAGATTGCAGGTGTAATCATCCGATTGGGGAGATTATTGGTGCAGTTCTCCTCTTGTCAAGGTTTGACTAGTTTGATGTGAAGAAGAGTCAAGTAGGTCAAGGTTGACTGGATATTTGACGAGGAAAGTCTCGGTGAGTGAAGCCGGATAGTGGGAAAATCCTGGTGAGTGAAGCCAGGTGAAAGACCTAGTGAGTTAAGTTAGGCAGTTGGGAAAGTCCTAGTGAATGAAGCCAGACAGATTGAAAATTCTAGTGGGTGAAGCTAGATGAAAGTCCTGGTGAGTGAAGTCAGGCAGATGAAAGTTCAGTGAGTGAAGTCGGGCAGTGGAAAAATTCTGGTGAGTAAAGCCATGTGAAAATCCTAGTGAGTGAAGCTAGGTAAAAGTCCTGGTGAGTGAAGTCAGGCAGATGAAAAGTTCTAGTGAATGAAATTAGGCAGATGGAAAGTCCTAGCGAGTGAAGCTAGGCAAATGGAAAGACCTGGTGAGTGAAGCCAGGCACGTGGAAATCTAGGTGGATCAAAGTTGACTGGACATCTGGTATTGGGAAGTCCAAGTAGGTCAAAGTTGTGACTGATACTTGGCACAGGAAAATCTAGATGAGTCAAGGGTGACCGGACATCTGATGGAAGGAAGTCCAAGTATATCATGGAGGACCAGACATTTGGCACAAGAGGGTAAGTCCAAGTGGGTCAAGGTTGATCGGGCTCTTGACACGAGGAGAAAAGTCCAAGTTGGTCAAAGGATTTACCAGACACTTGGTGAAGAACTCCCAGCAGGTCAAGGTTAACCAGATGCTAGGCATGAGGAGTTCCAATAGGTCACGGTTGATCGGATATTGGATTTGGGAACCTTTGGACTTAAGTTAAGCAAGTCAAAGGGAGGTCAATTGATCAATCGATCGATTAAACCGTAGTCCAATCGATCAGTTGATCGATTGGACGTGTGCTATGAGTGAAGGCTACCATAATCGATCGGTCGATCAATTGAGAGCCTAAATCACGAGCACAGAAGCCTCCCCAATTGATCGGGCGATCGATTGGGACTGGATTTCTCACGCAGATGCGAGAAAGCTGAATTGATCGATCGATTGATTCAGGCTTTTCCAGTGAGAGCATAGAGGCACTTTGAATCGATCAGCCGATCGATCCAAGCCTCCCCAATCTATTGGGATATGACCATTACGCAGGTAGCGAGCTTTGGGCAGCTGGGATGGCGCGGATCCCACATGGGAATCGATTGGGAGCTCTAGAGGCGCAGAGTATTAAGCTGTGGCGAGCATTCTTCTCAATAATCCTTCACTCGAGCCTTCTTCCGGCACACGATCTCCTCCGACACTCACTGTCAGTTCTTGAAAGCTCTTGGGGACAAGTGATGTTGCACTTCTAAGGTTCAAGACGTGATCTACATCAACAAGAGAGCAAGAAGAAGGTTTTTCATTTGTATTCTTTGTATTTTTCTTCTTGCATCGAGTTGTATACTTGTGTGGATGTTGTAAGAGGTTTCTCCACCTCCGGTAGTACTGAGAAAGAGTTTCTTTCTTAGTGGAGAGTGCTCGTGTGTGTGGATCCTTGGATTAGCCAGCTCATCTTGAGGTGGTTACCAAGTAAATCCTTCGTGTTAGTGTTGTAAGTGTGTTTCGTGTTTCATTCCGCTGCATATCATCATCACGTAGCAAGACAACGAGCGTGACGAACTATTCACCCCCTCATCTAGCTACAAATCGACCTTAACATTTTGTTTGGTGAAGACTGAAGAGAAACCCTTCGTCTTCTCATCTTCATTAGGCTTCGGTGAATCAACGGTGTCCTGACGATGCTTTTGCCGCCCTCACTGCTCATCTCTACTTCCTTGTCGGTTCTCTTCTTCCCCAACCTGATCAGGTCAAAGCTCTCAGATTTCCTTGTTACCTTGCAAATTCTCTGCTTTCGTTACCGATTCTTCCTAATCAGTGCAAGCAAGGGTGAGCTTTTCTCCTTTTCCTGTTGCTAATGTATTTGATTGGGATCAGTGGTTCTTTAAATAGTTTGTAGATAATTGTTGTAAATAATAAAGAAACTAAAAGGTTAACCAAATCCGTGACTATTCCTCTTATTGATGGATGACAGGTTGTCCTTGATGTTTAGATTTGTCAGTACTATAAAGATGATCAGTGGTTGATTTTTTTTTAACTAATTAAATTGAACAAGAAATGGTTAGTCTTAGTCCTCAACTTGTTTTATCAGTATACAATATGATATGTTATTAGAAAAATTATCATTTGCCATAGTCCACTAGTGTATGTCAACGTTATTATTATTATTATTTTTACCTTGAGCATATTTTATTTCATCTTTTCACAAGGCATCTTGCATAAACTATTTGTTGCTTCATATATTTGAGGCTTTCCATCTCTTTTAATTCTATTTTAGTACTATGTCAAGTTTTTGTAGCAATTTATCTTCATCATTAGTTTTTACCTAGGAAGTTTGGAGGTTCCACTAAGCTACGAAAGTTATCAGATGACCTTAAATATTTATTTACCTTAATATTCTTCTATGTAAACAATTGAATTATTGTGTTTTCTTTTAACTTGTAGGATACCTTATATAAGTGGATTTTGAATCAAAGAAAAAATTTTCATGTCAAGTTTTATTATTCTTTACTTATTGCTTATTGCTCATAATATCTATCATCATGAAATAACTTTCTGGATATCAAAAAAGATTAAAAAAAAAAGAGATTCATTGAATAAATATTTTAGTAAAGAATCACATAACATAATAAAAAGCTTAGTTCAGATTTTAACTAATGAATCAAATGCAAATGAAGATTTTATTGAAAATAAAAATGATAAAAATGAAGAATTTGTGAGAAATGAAAGTGATGGGAATGAAGAGAATACATATTTTAATGATTTGAATGAAACTGAAATTGACAAAACTAAAGATATTAATAATTATTGTGATAATGAACATACAAATGAATTTCAATGTTCGACACCACAATATGATTTGAACATATTTAATCCAAGAGTTTAAGATAATCTTGATACAAAAATGAGAGATTTACTCGTGGAAAAAGGTTTTAAAAGAGAAGATATTCTCAAATTTCCTTTAGATAAAGAATCTATACACTTTTCTCATACTTACTATATTTAAATGTTACCAAATGGTGAGACTCGTGATAAAAAATGGTTAGTGTGCTCAAAGGAGTTGGACAAAGTATTTTGTATTTGTTGTAGGCTGTTTTAAAAAATACACACCAAAAGTAATTTAGCAAGAGAAAGAGTTAATAACTGAAAATATTTATGTGACAAATTTAAACAATATGAAAATAATGTTGAACATCTCACTAATCAGAGAACTTTTGTTGAACTACAATGAGATTAAGGAAAACAATGACAATTAATAAGGAAATGCAGAACAAATTAAAAAAGCTACATAACATTGAAAACCTGTTATGTTAAGAATAGTTGCTATTATCAAATGTCTTGCTATACATAATTTGACATTTTGTGGTACACTTGATAAAATTTATAAAAATGATAATGATAATTTTTTGGGTCTGCTTGAAATGATTGTAAATTTTGATCCAATAATGCAAGAACATTTTCGACTCATTCAAGATAAAAAGATTCATTATCATTATCTTAGTTCTAAAATTCAAAACGAGTTAATATCTATTTTAGCCTTAAAGTCAAGAATGCAATAATTAAACAAAGTAAAAGAGACAAAATATTTTTCAGTAATTATTGATTGTACACCAGATGCAAGTCACAAAGAACAAATGACTCTCATATTAAGATGTGTAGAAGTTTATGACATTTCAATTAAAATAGAAGAGTACTTCTTACAATTTATAAATGTAAAAAATACAACTGATTTAGGTATTTCCAATGAATTGCAAGTTATTTTATAATCTGTAAACTTGATATTGATAATGTAAGAGGACAAGGTTATGATAATGGATCTAATATGAAAGATAAAAATCAAGAGGTGTAAAGGAGATTGCTTGACATTAATGCTAGAGCATTTTACATGTCATGTGTTTCACATTCTTTTAACTTAGTTATTTGTGATATAACAAAGTCTTATGTTAAAGCAAAATAAATTTTTGGAGAATGTCAATGTATGTACACCGTGTTATCTCATTCAACAAAAAGATGGAATGTTTTGCTTGAATATATTGATGGATTAACTTTAAAATCATTGTCAACTACAAGATGGGAAAGTCAAATTGAAACAATCAAAACAATACTATCTCAAACTTCCCAAATCAAAGAAGCTTTATTCAAATTAGTAGAAATAAGCGAAGACAACAAATTAAGTAGAGATGATGAAACTTTAGAATCTAGTGAACTTTCAAGTTTTAAATTTATTAAGCCTTATTATTTAGCATGATATTTTGTATAAGATTAACTTAGTTTACAAAAAATTACAGTCAGAGAATATGCATCTTGATGTTGTTGTAAAATAATTGTCTAGTCTAATTTCCTTTTTTTGAAAAATATAGAGAAACCAGTTTTGCTTTTACTATGGTTGATGCAAAAAAAAAAAAAATAGCATATGAAAATTGAGCCTATATTTCCTATAAAATATAAAATTTGTAGAAAGAGGCATTTTGATGAGATTGCTAACATTGAAAGGGAAAATTAATCACCAGAAGAATATTTTTGAATAGATTATTTTATCTTAGTGGTCGATATTACTCTTGGGCAATTGAAGAGTAAGTTTGAACAACTACAATATTTTGAATTTATATTTGGGTTCTTGTATGATGTTGCAAAATTAGTTTTATTGAATGATGATGAATTGATGAGTTCTTGTGTGAATCTTAAAAAATACTTTAAGAAATGCTGACACTTCTAAATAAAAAATGGTCTTTATTCAAATATTAGAGTTTTTAAAAATAATGAATATATTTCTAAATGTGATGATTGTTTATAGGATATTATTGATAATACTCGTGACAGTGGCATTTACCGAAAGAAGTTTTTCAAAATTAAAATTAATAAAAATTTGTTTACAGACTCAATGACTATGATATATTTATAGAAATTTTTCTTCTAAATGATATTCACAATCATAGGATGCTGGGTTTCTAGGTCGCTCGTCGTGAGCGCTTCCCGATTTACCTTGATCATTGTTGACAAATTTTCATGAAGTTGGGTCAGTCACCCAGGTTCGATGCTACCTGGTTCCATTTTTTTTTCAAAAAAAAAAAAAAAACTCTAGCCCTTGGGGCTACGGTGCAACAGAAGGGTGCAAGTTGTCATCTAGGTATCCGCGGTTTGATCTCCGTTATGTATATTTATAGGATTTTTTTCTCCAAATGAGACATGCAACAATGGAATGCTGGGCTACTGATCGCTCATTATGAGCACTTCCTTATTTAGTAGGTGGGAAACTTATGTGGGGCTAGCAGTTGCTCCAGGTTTAATGTTATATGATCAAACTCGATTTCTGATGAAGTCTATGAAAATACTCTCTCATGTGGTGATCTACTTGATTTCATAATTTATCTCTCTATAAATGACTATGAGGTGATCGAAGTGCTTGGAGTCCATTTATAACCTTTTACATAAATTTAAAAAATACTCTAGTTTTTCTCTAATTGGATGATAATTCTACGAATTATCCTCAAAATTAATAAGTTCAAATAACTGATACTTAAAACAAAATAAAAAGGAAAAAAAAGAAAAAACAAAAACAAAAACAAAAACAAAGGGACTCCAAATATTTATTTCATGACAAGTTCCCATTGCTGAAAGCCATACTCTTCGTGGAATTTTACTTCATTATAGGATCCTTTACGTGTTGTTACCCTCTGTAAATGCTCATGTGACGTTAAGCTGTCATCATAAACACAAGTTTTAGAAATTGCTAACGAGAGGAGGTATGAACATTAACCTTCAAAAGCAGAAGAACAACAGCAAAGTCAAATTTCTACTCTAAAGTCCACACCAACCATCGCAATTTTGATCCTCTCTCGATCATGGTCATAATTTGTGGGAGCACTAATTAACCCACTAGCAGAAGTCCATGCATGCCTTGTGGAGCATTACCTGAAAATGAAACACTCTCCCACTAACAGTCACCGTGTTTGACGAGGATTGACTTCCATAGTTTAAGAATTCCCCATCGAGTAGACCTAAGATCCTCCTCTATATAAAGCCATCTCCATTAACACCTCTCAGCACCAATTAATTAACCACATCTGTTTGCCTTCAAGAGAGAAGATATGGGGCTGAGAGTTGGCCCAAGTTTGATGATAAGAGCTGCCGCTGTGCTCCTGCTTGCTTCCTTTACGAGAACAGCAATGACTGCAAGGATAATCGTGGGCGACGAAGCACATTGGACCTTCGGTTATAACTACACGGACTGGGCTATCAGAAGGGCTCCTTTCTATCAAAATGATACCCTGGGTGAGTTCTTCCTCTTTTATGCCTGGTCTTTACCTCGATGAATGAATTACAATTTGGGGTGGGTAAAAAATCGGTTATACAAGATTTTTTACAAAACAGATTTTTTTTTTTAAAAAAAAATTGCAATTGGTTAGTTTTTGATATGAGTTAATTGTTGCTGCAGTGTTCATGTACGACGCTCCCAACAGCACCACCTTCCCGCACAACGTGTACCTGATGAAGAATTACCGAAGATACCTGGCGTGCAATCTGAAGAACGCGACGCTTCTGGCAAACGTCGTCCAAGGCGTCGGCAGCGGGTTTGAGTACGTGTTGAGGAATAGGAAGCCGCGCTACTTTGTGTGCGGCGAGCACGATGGCCTTCACTGCACCGCTGGCATGATGAAGTTCGCAGTGCACCCCTTGAAGCGTTGCCACGCCGCTTGATCAAAGAAGATGTGACATTAGAAATAAGAAGGAATAAGAAATGGCTAGGGATAAAGTTTGGTTGTTTACATTGGTAGTGTTTCTTATACTTAATTATATTCCTCTCATGTTAGTGATGGAAAATAAATTACGGATCAGTCTATAATTGATTAAGGGATGGATTGAGTTTTTTCTTCACAGAATATACGTGTCAAAAATTAATCTCTTATCTCATTATAATAAATCTTACGTTTTAGTGGAGCATGTGGGTTTCTTATACTTAAGTGAAAGAAGTAAATGAGACTTATGTTTAGAGTGACTTTTTTTTAAAATTATTAAAACAAAAACAAAAGAGAGAAGCATAACTCAAAAGTAAATAATAAAAAAAATAAAAGGGTAAATAAATTACGTAGTGAAAAAAATGGCAATTTAGAAATTTAGTGCTAGGACTCTTCCCCTATCTGCCGCCCCAATCCCGATGGACTCCCCCTCGCCCTCGCCGCTGATCCATCCCAACCCTCTCGCGGCAGCAGCTTCCTTCCTCCGCCACCATGTCTCCCGCCTCGGCTCTGAGCTCTCCTCACGCGTCGATCAGGGCCGCCGGTTCGTTCTGACTGCCGCATCCCCGCGGCTCTCTTTGCCCCCTTTTGCGGCTGCTTCCGTTGGTTCGGCGGCCGCGGCTGCGGCCTCGCCGTCCCAAGGGAAGCATGCTTTTGATCTCGCACTCAGCGCCGACTACGTAGCCAAGACGCTGGTCGGGACGGCGGTGTACACGGTGAGCAACTCCAACAACGAGTTCGTCCTCATTTCCGACCCCAATAATAGCTTCCGGTCCCTTGGGATACTGTGCTTCCGGCAAGAGGATGCTCAGACCCTCCTCGCGCAGGTTCCTTTCTTATCTATTCGGCCTTGGTTTCTCCGCCCATAGATGTGCTCGTCGGCTTAACTCTCGTAACTTTTTTCTCTAATTTTTGTGGTTCCCCTCATTTTACAGGTTAAGTTGCGGCAACCCATTTTGGGCAGGGGAGCAAAAGTTGTACCCATTACCCTCGATCAGGTTTTTTTTTCTCCCTTCGTCTGTTTATTTGTTCCATTTTAATTGCTCAAATAAATCTTCCAGTCATACTGATTTAACTATCATGGATTTTTCTTCTTCTGATCATCAATTACGGATGCATAATGTTGTTGGCAAAATGCGTCCTAGAAAACTTTAATGCATCTTCGAAATTTTTTATTTTAATTTTTTAAGTTCATAACAGAAACTGATACGCCTCATCCTTATGGATCAATCAGAATGGAAAGGTTTTTCTGTCTGTTTGTTCCCCTTTCCTTTTGGATGAAATGTTGTTGGTAATAGTGCTTGCTTGGTCGTATATTATGAAATCAAGTGGGATTTATAATGTCACCTAATTGAGGCTTAAGTTCAACAATTAGTAAAAAAAAAACGAAATATTTTCTTGTTATTGTTCTAGCAATCTACTTCATTTATCAATTGTGTTCAACTTCTTTCTTAATCTTTGTATACTTTAATCTAACCATTTCCACATTTCTGCCAATGGCGGAACATGAAATTAGTGTAACTCGTAAGAAAAAGTATTTCTTTAGACCATTTTCAATGAGTGCGTGACCACTATAAGTTGTTACACTATTGAAAGAAAGTCTTGCCTTGAGGAAGAAAACAATGAGAACATACTCTGAATGAGGTTGAGAGGTAATGAACTGCAAGGACTATGGGTTATTATTTGGCCATAGATGACTAGGAGTTATGACTTAGGAGTAGGTAAGATTAAGTTAATAAAACTAAAAAGGAAACAATTTGGCCAATGAAATGCGGTATAAATATTTATGTACATAAATTTAGTTTACGAAACTGAAAATTACTAAAATGGATAATTGATGGATTATTATCTTAAGAAATTAGATGTTGATTCAGTAGTTGGAAAAATAAGAGAAAATTTATTAGAATGTATAGATATATTAAAAGAGGACTGATAGATTTTGTAACTAAGTTGAGTATACCATATAAACAAATCAAATTAAACCATGATGAATCAATAATATTGAAATTATTGAGGTGATTGCTTCCAAGTTGGTAAAGATATTGGAAGTTACCAATATCCTATATATTCAAGACCAGCTTTTGTCAAATAGGGCTTACGGCCATACTTATAGCTTTTCCTTTTTTCTCAACAAAGAGTATGCTTTGTTCTATTTCAATTTGATTTTATATATTAATTCAGTTTGGTTCATTTTTTTCTAAATCAATCTAAAAAAACTGATTTAATCTAACTCAATTTGCTTCAAACAAATGGATACTCCTACTCATGTAAAATGACAAAGTAAATTTTGTATGCACAGAATATCAATTAATTAGCAATCATACTAGTTCTTTTTGTTGTTAATATTATTGAATATTTTCGTAGTCTTTTCTCTACCAATTTCTGCTTTCGTGAAAAAAAAAAATAGTGAGGTCAATTGACCCCATCAGAAACGTCTGGTTACATCCATGTATTCAGGTGAAGTCATTTCCAAACTGCTTGTGCTATACACAAGGATTACTATTTTATTTAAGACTGCAAGTTTATTATTTAATTTACTTTTATTTTACCTTTTATGAAGTTACAGTAAATTTCTCTACCCATTCCATTTTGTAGGTTTATATGCTAAAGGTTGAAGGAATTGCTTTTCGTTTTTTACCAGATCCTCTTCAGATAAAGAATGCTCTGACGGTAAGTTTTTTTGTTGTTGCCCTAATCTATTGTGCTATTTTAGTCAGATCTGTTAGAAAAAAAGTGGTTTCCTCGAGAATGTTTACTTGGAGTGAAGAAGAGGGATAACAGGTTGGAAAGAAGAAAATGATCAGTTGGCATGGGTATCTTTTTTTCTTCTGTTTTTTGGTCTCCACTTCTATGGAAATTCGGACTGGAAAAAATATGGAAAAATAGCAGAACCTTCTGTCCACTTTCCGTGTCCTTTTTTCTTTCAAGTAAATTGTGTCTTATTTTCTTTCCCAGTGTTCCCCTTTCCTTCCTCCCATTCCAGTTTCCACCCATGTATTCACTCTGTCAATTGGTATGATTGTCAAATACATTTGGTGTTATTTTACTCGAAGCATGGGCAACATTTGACTTTACAGTTCAAATTGTAGATATATTGATTGGGAGCCGTACTCTGTTGGTTTGTCACTTTGTCTTACGGTTTTCCTTTCTCGTGCTCTTTTGTTTGTCCTGCCATGTACTTGGTGATGGTATGGAAACAAGAGTTAATGCAGTATGACGTCTTCATCACAACAGGTTGCAACAGATTTTTTTTGCCACATAGTATACACAATGCGTTATGGTTAGCAATCTCATAAACTTAATCTAGTTATGCATTGTACCTGTAACCTTACTCAGCTACTGTTTTTTTTTGAGTTCACTGGTAACATACTACTGCAGTTGTATAAAGCAATCGGGGAGACTCTGTGCCATTGATTTACTTCAACGCTGAGTACTTTTGCTCGGAAAAAAGTGTTTTTGCTATTAACCTGAGATAAATGAATCAGTGAATAGCTTGCCATTGTTTACTTGGACAAAAATTATTAGAAAAAAGTAGGAAGAAAAATTGAAAAGAAAGTTTCTTCCTCTTCATAGAAGCAAAATGAGAGAAAGGTGGCAAAGCCATATAAATCTACCTTTATTTCTTTTCCACCCAAAACTAGACAGAAAAAGGAGGGAGACACCAAAGGGATGTGTGACAGGATGTTAGATTTTGCATATGGGGGCCCAGACTGGTTGACTGTAATTTGTGTTTATTTATCTCCTTCCCGTTTTCACTAGTTTAAGTAAACACAAACTAAAATATTTTCTTTGTTAGCCTTTTATTTATCCATCCCATTAATTTTATTATTCTTTACAAAAAAATTAAATGTATAATTGCCAAAATCCTCAATCTATTTGGTATTTATCTGTCTTTTGTTTTCCTGAATCTTAATAATAATATTTCTCCTTATTCTACTTGCTAGTATTTGTGATTTTTTCCTTTTTAGTTCTTTTTCTTAATTTCTTACCCAAAAGATTCCTGTTTCTTTTTTGCTTGTCCTTATGGACTGCATTTTACTAGTTTCAATTTTCAGTTAAGGTCTGCAGATATCTCAAAAGGCTTTGATGGAGTTCCTGTCTTTCAGGTGCAGTCAACTATCAATTCCCTTCTTTATTGATTTTATTCACCAATAGCTGGCTCATATGTACTGAAGAATGTACTTCTAAGAACTGGAATCAAATGATTATAGGGGTTTTTAGAAGATTTTGTTGGTGTAACTGACAGGACAAACAAAAAGTGAAGCAAGTTACTAAACACCATTGCGGGGGCAAAAATCAATTTTTACAATGTATTAAAATACATGTTCGTCTATAATGCTGACAAGCATAGAACCCAAGTTGACTTTTCAATATATGACAATATATACCAAATTGTGTGCTTTGGTATTAGTTTCTCTCTTTTCCCATAAAGTCTTATGATAACTAAATGTCAAGGTGCCTATTTGCTCACATAACAAAGACTATGATTTTAACCATCTCCTTTACCATTTTTGTTCTTCTTGTTGAAGTTGTTGCATTAACTTTTATGTTACATTCATCACCATAGTGAAAATTAGTAACAAATAATATGATGTTTAAAATCTCCAAGGATATTTCAAAATGGTGTTTAAGGCTCGTTGTCTCGTCCATTTTCACTTCTTTTTTTTTTATTTCTCAGCAATTTATGGATAGGCCACTAGCTTATTTTTAAGACTTATTCTAATACCTCATTGTTTCTTACTGGTGACAACAATTGATTTTCTTGTGCAGTCAGACCTTCTGGTTGTTAAAAAAAAAAACAAGCGCTACTGCCCCATATATTTCCAGAAGGTTAGATAGTACTGCCTTTGGATGCAGAAATTACACCGCCAACAAATCTGTAATATTCGTAGAGAAGCTTGCTAACTCTTTTCTTTTGCAGGAAGACATAGAAAGAGAACTGCTCAAAGCTTCCAAGCCATCAAGAGGATCAGGATTATATCAAAACATAATGGTAAGAAATTGTCTTTCTGTTGAGGCTAAACTTCTCCCCCTGACCCCTTAGACTTGATCACTTTTTATAGGATTCTCTCCAGACTTTACAAATCTTAATTAATATCCAACTAGCCCTTCTGATTTTCAATATCATCAACATCTCCCCAAATTAACCTCAATGAATTTACTATTCCAACTCCATTAGGTTTTAATCTATGGATTTGCCACATGAAATGTTGTCATGGGCTTGACATTGCCACCCTTATTGGAATGAATGAAGAGGTAGATGTGTCAGAACTAGAGTGAGCTAGTTGGGGCATGGCAGGACCGGCATGGATGCACAAGTAGTCAAGCCTTTTTTCAAACCAATAAAGAATGATTTTATTCTTCTTTTTGCAAAAGTAGAAATTCAGTATTATCATTTCTCATTTATGTGCCACTTTTTCATGATGCCTGTTTCATTCCTTTGTGTGTTTGTTAGCAAAAGTAAAACCTTTTCGAAGGATTGTTCTTCATAACCATTTTTTAAAGTTGCTTTTTCCCCCATTGAACCCTTATAGGTTAGCCCAAGTGTTGTTTATTTTAACAATAAAGAATATAATGCTTGCGGGATGAAATAATGACTTTCCAGTCATGCAGTAGCAAGCTTCCTTATGGTGATGTGTCAATGAATGATACCTAGAAGAGGAAGGATTCTGCTTAGATCATCCCTCATGTCATGCAAGAAGTGATTTTAAAGGGGTGGCATGATTGATGTTTTATTATGATTCATGATTCACAAATTTCACATGGTTTTCATATGGAATGGCTAGGAAGTTTTGAGTGAAAATGGAATAATCATAGTGAAATAAGTCTCATGAATTGTCTGAATCTGGCCAAATTTTTCGTGGCATGATTTGATAATGAGGTGCGTCGTAGTGAAGCACCCCGCAGGCTATTGATGGTACATTGCATTGAACGTTTCTAATGGATCGTCTGAGTTCTAAACTAAGTTCTCACTCCAAAAGGTCACAAAAGGCACGAGGGGGCAATATGTGTAAATATTTAGTAGGAATCACCAGAGACATCTATTTTTCAAAATAGAGGATCCCTCATCAACAATGTAAACATTGGTAAACTAGGAGGCATGTCTTTTTAAAAGGGTAGAGTTGAGATGGTGATCAACAAATGTGATTACCCCTTCTACTTATTAATTTCCTTATTTCCATGTAGGTCGGAAGTTTGGAAGATGTATTGAAAAAGATGGAGGTATAACCATTTAGTCTTTCCCAAATCCACGTAGGTTAAGGTTACGCTGTATCTAACTTCATTTCAACCTGATGCTGATTGCAGATGAATGATAAGGATTCTGGTTGGGATGATTTGATTTTCATTCCCCCTGGGAAAAGCTACACAGAACACATCAATGAGGTCGCAGCCTGATGCGCATGGCACAGAAGGGGATACTGAGGTGAGTCGTTTGTACTCGTCTCCCCAGCTCTTAATCATACCAGGTCGTCGCCCATCGACTATCATTTTTTCATCATCAGACTGATTTTAAAGTCTCATAGGGTTTATTCAAGTGAGTTTAATCTGGAGGTTTAGAAAACTTGTTCCACAACGACAATTTGAGGGGTGCTAGGGCAAAAGGAAACATACTGGTTAGAGTGAGTGCATTGATAATTCTATGCAGGGGATGAATAAATTTCATTCTTTTCCTGTTTCTTTGGTTTATCGATGTCATTCCGATCGTAAGTTTATCACTCACCTGTTCTTCATTGCAAAATTTTTGGCTTTAATCTTAATTTTTCTTCTGCAACAATGCATGTATTCATGACTACTATTCCTTATGGGAAATTGTTTTGAACATGATTTGGAAGTTAGGATGGTAAAAGGTGGTCCCAACTCGATTGACAAATTTACAGATTGACTTCAATTTTGGGTCAAACAGTGACTTACAGTAAGAATTAATACGATCCGTTAATTCAATTACTAACCAAGTGGAATATATAATAGAACAAAAAAACAGGGTTAGGAAGTCGTTGATGAACTGGGTCAAAGTGGGCAAGTCAGTTACGATTCTGCTTTTAATATTGTATGCACAAATAAAGACAAGAAATGGCACAATAAGGCATTGATACACGCTACTTTCTTCGCAGCAAAAGTCGACACTAAAATGCATTTTCTTTGAAAAATCTCAAAAAATTTCTAGTTTATTAAAAAAACCGAGTCTACTATTTTCATGAAAATCAATGAAGCTGTATGAAATTACATCTACTTTGCAAACTTCAATTTTTTTATTTATAATTTTCATAGTTGTTTCTAAAATTTTATTTAATATGACTTAGAAAAGTTATATGATTAAATGTAGTATATTAATGATTCATTAGACCGTCAATTATTATTTCTAAAAAAGTTTATCAAATTTTTAAACGAGGAGGTTGCATGAGTAGACAAGAATAGAGGCGTCCTATGTAACATATATCAGATTGGGATATGATATACTGGACGTCCTGGTGGGTGCTAGAAGTGCTCGGAGCACTCCACGTACCCAATGTGCACTCAATCGTCCATGTTGGGCGTCCACAGAGAGCGTCCGGCATGGCGTGACACCATGGGTGATCGAGCGCAGTCGGGAGGGATGCCCAGAACGCTGGACACCATGGGTGATCGAGTATAGTCAGTCAGGGCGTCAATTCATTTTTGTTCGTCTGGATCAGTTCCGAGCAATTTGATCGCATTTGGTCGTATATATATATATATATTATATATATATAGACATCACATTTATACGTTGTATGTATAATATAATACATGAATATATATAAATTAATGTCTCGGATCTATAAATCAGACTTGTTAAGGGTGGTCTAGATTTATACAGTAGTACAACATAAGAATGACGCTTCTTTGCGACATCCCAAAAGAACAACAATTTGATTAAAATTTTTCTTTATAAAAAATTAATTTAATTTATTATATTAGATATTAAACTATTAAGAACAACATATATTACACTTGATTTTACTCAAAAAGTTAAGAAAGGTATATTTTTTAATGTTATCGGTCTAAAATATTTATGAAAAAAATTTTCGTGGTGTTGTCATGATAATATATATTTTTTATTTAAAAGAAGATATTACTATAATTTTATTTTGGATTTCATCCCAATTAATTAGTAAAGATTAGGATTTTTAATAAAACAGTAGAAAATAGAAATAAAAATAATGGTAAACTAGAAAAAAAAATCCTCAATCATAATTTTAATTTTGCATATAGTCCCCAATCATAAAAAATTTTTGTTTCTACTTCCTGCATGTAAAATTTTATTTATTTCAATTTCCTCATGTAAATATTGTTATCTAATTGTCCTTCAGATTTTTAGGTCCAAAGATAAGTATAATTCTCTTAAAGTCAGCACCTTCTATTAGAGAATTAAGTATATTTTCTATCAAAATTGCTCTTATATTTTTTAGATACAAAAAAAAAATTTAAAAATAAGTATAATTTCTATTAGATCCAACTTTTTACATTAGAATCGAGTATATTTTCTATTAAATTTAGTATGACTTTTAAATTTAGCACCATTTAAAGAAAATCTAGTATATTTTTTATAGGTGTAAAAAGAATCGTGCTATAGAAAATATATCAAAATGAGTATAATTTTTCTTAAAGTAAGCACTTTATATCAGTATATTTTCTACCAAAATTATCCATAATATTTTTTTAGGTACAAATAGTTTAAAAACTGAGCATAATTTTTATTAAATTCAGCACTTTAAACTAGAATTGATTATAATAAATTGAGCACGTATTATTTAAAAAAAATTTATATATTTTTCATCTAATTGAATATCATTAAAAATCTAGTATATTTTATATTTAATTTTTTATATCCAAAAATATTAGAAATAATTAAATAAATATATTTGATTAGAGAATAGGAATAATTTTTTTTTATCAATGGAGGAATATATATATATATATATATATATATATATATATATATATATATAAAATGTCAGTTTGTCTGCCTGTCTATTCCTTTTAGAGAAAAATTGCTAACCAAAGTAAACCAGAGGCTGCTTGTTTATTTTTCTCCACCGTGGGGGTACCACTCGAGCTGCACCAACTCACTAAATTTATTCAAAGTTCAATGATTGTACCGTCAGCGTGTAGAATAAACCCATAAAGAAAGACGTTGCGAGGATGGACCGATCTCTTTTTTCGTTCCGCACTGGATTCCAGTCCTAATTCTCGTCCGTGAGCTTCTCCTTCTCCCACCGACGTCGACCAGCGGCCTCCAGATCGGACGCAAAAGAGTCACAGGGCCGTTTCTCGGCCATGGCCGACAAATTTCTCGCCGGCGCGTCCACGCGGCCGCTCCTGGTGGCCGCCGCCTCCCTCACCGCCGTCGTCCTCCTATTTTGGATCTCGGGAACCACTCGCAGTCTGCCGCTCGATTCGCTCATTCGCAGCAGCAGCAACAGCTTCTCGCCCCCTGATCGAGGTGAGATCCCCTCTGTATTTTTGGCTGTTCTAAGGATTTGAGCTCTTTGATTTCGTATAGAAAGTCAAGATCATCATCTGCTAGACATCTTTGCTGTGATTAAATTGTTACTTTGATAAAGTTAGATGCCATCGTCCTTCTTTTTCTTTGTTCTTTCAGAAAGAAAAAGAGATCAATTTGATTCTTGTGCGTTGCAGAACTCAAGAACTGCTCTGCAGCAGCAGCAGCATCTACCGGCGGTCCACCGCCACGGTCACTGCCGGACAAGCTCCTCGGCGGCCTCCTCAGCCCTGACTTCGACGAAGCCTCCTGCGTGAGCCGTTACAAGTCTTCCCAATTCTGGCACTCCAATCACACCCCTTCCTCTTACCTCCTCCGGAAGCTCCGGAACTACGAAGCCCTCCACAAGAAGTGCGGCCCCAACACCGAGCTCTTCAACCGGAGCCTCCCCCACCTCAACGCCAGCACCGGCGAGGGCGGAAACTCCGAGTGCAACTATGTGGTGTGGCTCCAAGCCGGCGGCCTCGGCAACCGACTCATGGCCCTCGTCTCTGCCTTCCTCTACGCCCTCCTCAACGACAAGGTTCTCCTCCTCAGCGTCCCCGGCGACCTCCACGACACCTTCTGCGAGCCATTCCCGGACACCTCATGGGCTCTGCCGTCCGATTTCCCCATCTCCAACTTCGAGACCCATGACTTCTACGGCCAGTCGGCGCGCAGCTACGGCAACTTGCTCAAGAACAAGGTGATCAGTAGAAACAGCACCGAAAGGGCCTTATTGCCGCCTTTTCTCTACCTCCACCTCACACACGACGCCGGCGACTCCGACAAAATGTTCTACTGCGAGGACGCGCAGTCCCTGCTCCAAAACTTCACCTGGATTTTCTTGAGGTCGAACCAGTATTTCGCGCCTGCTCTGTTCCTGATGCCGCAGTATGACGAGGAGCTCTCGAGGCTGTTCCCAGAGAAGGAGACGGTGTTCCACCATTTGAGCAGATACCTTCTTCATCCCTCCAACTCCGTTTGGGGCTACGTGACGAGGTACTACGAGGCCTATTTAGCCAATGCCGGGGACAGACTTGGGATTCAAGTTCGAATTTTCCCCAACGCGCCGGTCAAATTCGAACTGATGCTCGCCCAAGTCATCAACTGCACGCTGAAAGAAGGCATCTTGCCGGACACCCTGATCGACGCGGCGGCGAACTCCTCGACGGCGATGGGAACGAAGGCGCCGAAGGCGGTGCTGGTGACGAGTCTCCAGACGGGCTACTTCGAGACGCTCCGGAACATGTTCTACGAGCGGGCGACGGCGACCGGCGAGGTGGTGGGCGTGTACCAGCCGAGCCACGAGGAGACGCAGCGGACGGAGCGGCAGGGGCACAACGCCAAGGCGCTGGCGGAGATGTACCTGTTGAGCTTCAGCGACACGCTGGTGACCAGCGCGTTCTCCACGTTCGGGTACGTGGCGCAGGGCCTCGCTGGGCTGCGGCCCTGGATCGTGATGCGTCCGGACGACAGAAACAACCCGGCTTGCCTGCGGGCGTCGTCGATGGAGCCGTGCTTCCATTTCGCGCCGGCGTACGACTGCAAGGCGGGGAGGAACGTGGACAAGGGGAAAGTGGTGCCACACGTCAGGCACTGCGAGGATTTGAACTTCCATTGGGGGCTTAAGCTCTTCGATTAGGATCGAAGAAGATAGAATTGATGCCGTGAGCGATTCTTAATTATTTATTGTTAAATTTTTATTCATGATCATGAGAAAAATATTCGCATGTTCTTGTTCTTAGAAGAATTTATACAATAATTAATCCTTATTTCTATCTATTTTTTTTTTTCAAATTGTAATATCTCTTTAAAAATCCAGTTTTTTTAGTTTTAAGTATTTTAAACATACTGTTGTGGGATTTCTCTTTCCATTCCCACTTTCCTTATCGAAGAAATCGGGAAGAAATTAGGAATTTATATTTGGGAGGGTGAAAAATGTGTGTTACGTTGAGGGGAGGAGGCGGCTGTATCATTCGCCCCCCTTAACTCTCGTTCTCCCTTTATTTTTTTTTTTATTCTTATACCTCTTGCAAAAAATTAAAGGGGGGCTCCCGCTTGGCTACGTCCTAGATGAGACGTAGTCGGGAAAAATGGGTTCTTGTCATCTAATTAGTCATTGCTTATCGTCATTGTCAACCAAAGGGACCAAAGAGTGCAACTATTGCTGAATTGGTGTACACTAGTGAAAGGAAGGTTGGATTTTACTACGATTCCAAAGGGTCAACAAAAAATTCCTTTGGTATGAGTCGGCATGAGAGACTAGTCGTGGAAAAAGTGATATCCTTAACTTTAAATTGCCCAATATAGTCGACTTCACGATAAAATACAAGTAGATATATCTTTTATATATCATAAAAGATATTTTACCTTAGCACAACGACTAGGAGTGTAGTTTAGAGATGACAATGGGTCGTGTTCGGGTCGGATTCTATATCCTCCGTACTTATACCCATCAGGTATAGGATATCCAATGGGTATACCCATACCCATTAAAGGACCGGATATATTCTATACGTGTAATTTTTCTTCTTTCTATCAAGCTATTATCATTCAACAAAAACATATTAAAATTACCATCCAATTAAAAAATATATATAATTAAAAAAATAGATTAAATATTTATATAGTATTCTACTAATATCAACAAAAACAAAATAGTAAGTTGATTTTAGAAAAAAAAAAATTCTTTAATATATGTATATATATTATTTAATCGGGTATTCGAGTATTGATAGTCCCTCCATACCCTCCTCTATTCGGATCGGATGTCGGATCCTCCATCGGGTTCGGGTGAAATTGCCATAGCCGAGCCGAGCTGAACTTTTGAATGTTTGAATTTGACTCGTTTATAATCGAACTGAGCTCGAGCTTTATTTAACAAATATATTCATGGTTCACGAGCTTATTCGAACTTTTATCGAGTCTAAACAAGATTAATAAATATAAATTATAAATTTAAATATTTATTAAAAATTAAATTATATATTTAGAGAAAATTATAATATTTTTATTAAAATTTACCATTTATTTTAATAAATAAATTTAATATATTTATCTATATGTTTTATAAGTAGAGATAAATTTAATATATTTATCTATATATTTATCTATATGTTTCATATTAATGAGCTCAAACGAGTTTTTATCGAATTGAATTTCGAATAACTCATGAGCAGCTTGGTTCTTTTACACTCTTAACAGTGACCCTTTGTATGAAAAAGGTCAGACATCTAATGAAGTATTTTACACGTATTGAAAATTAATTCCAATATCTATTTGAGCAAAATATGATATTGTTTACCCAAGCAACCCAGTATCATCGATGCTACTATAAAATATAGGTAGGTAAATTACATGAGTATTTTGCCATAATACAACATCCTTTTATATGAGAAAGATCAGACACCTAATAAGATATTTTACACTAGAATTGATTTTAAGATCTATTAAAGTAACTATATAAATATTAACTACCTAAATATGTTGGGGCATGCCAACTAACATATTACTACATAATTTGTAAATATGTCATATTATTGTTGGTCTAGTTGAGCCAACAAGAGGGGAGGGGTGAATTGCCTGCAAAATAAGAATATCTTCCTCAAAACTTTCAACTCAAGAATAATAGCAACAATAATAATAAGAAAATAAAATAAAGAAAAGCAGGAAGACTCAGCGAGTTGACTTGGTTACAACCAAGAAGGTTGTTAATCCAAGACGGTTGAAAAAGCGCACTACGAATCTCCTTCACTGTAGGCGGAGAAGTCTTTTTACACACTAAGAAAGCACAGAAGTTGCTAGAAATTGAGTACAGAGTTGAATGTCTATTTCCTAGCTCCAGGGGTCTTTATGTAGCTCCTAGAAAGTCTATCTCGAGTCTTGAGGGCGCCTCCAAAGGGGTTGAGGGCGCCTCCAAGAGGATATTCAGATAAAACTCTATCCGATTACAAATGATCAGATTGACCAAGTTGAGGGTGCCCTCAATAGTATTGAGGGCGCCTTCATCAGTGTTGAGGGTGCCTTCAATGTTGAGGGCACCCTCAACACTGTTGAGGCGCCTTCAACGGCTTCTTTAGCTTTTCTTCATCTTCATGAAGGCTTCTGAAGTTCTGATTGCTTGGGTGATTGCAGCCAATCGAAATAGGGCTCACCCAAACCTAATTTTCGGCCTTCTCCTCGAGCAGGCTTCCGTCCCGGCTTCTCATCCCTCGAACGTCGCGCACATTCTTCTCGTCCACTGGTGTACTCTTCCATAGCTCTCTCATCATTCGGACGCACCGAGCCCGTAGGCTCCCTTCCTGTGTCGTCCTTCTCGTTAGCTGCGTCTTCCACTCGACTTCCTGCGCTCCTGCACACTTAGACACAGGGATCAAATAACAAAGAGGACCTAACGTAACTTGGTTGATCACATCAAAACAACCACGGGGTCCAACAATCTCTCCCTTTTTGATGTGCATCAACCCAAGTTCAAGTTAGGGAAAAAAACAGACAAGTAATTTAAAGAAATTACAAAACTAACATTTCAAGCATAAAGTTTGCAATTAAAAATAAATTGCAATACTAAGTATAAAATAAATTTTTTTAAAAAAATTTAACTCCCCCTGAACTTGTACTACTAACTCTCTCCCTTTGATCACATAAAAAAAATGGGGTAATAATTTTCAAGTAAAAATATTCTAAGTAAAAGTTATTCAAAAAAAAAAATCCTTAAGTTTTTGCAAACACAAATGTTTTGGAAAATTAGAAAAAATTTTAAGCAGGAAAATTTTCTAAGTAAAAGAAAAATTCTAACTTGGGCAATTTTTAGATTTTTTTTTTGAGAAATTTCAAAAAAAATTGTTTAAAGCATTTTCTAATTTCTATTTTCATGCTTTATCAGTAAATTAATTAAACATTTTATTTCAATATTTTGGCTTCCAGACAGTGGCGAGATACTAGGCCTTTTTGGTTATTGGAGCAACAACCATTTTCTTAGACAAAGTCTCAAAAGAAATTAACTGTTTAATTTTTCTTGCTGAAAGCGCTAACTTAGAAAAATTTAATCTAGAAAGGTTTTTGGAACCCAGTATAGGTTCCTTCCTACCGGATTAATCAAAAACTTAGGGGTTAGATAACTTTTGAAAACTTTTCTAAGTTGACCTTGATGTTTTCTAATATACCAATTCAACTTTCCATAAATTCTAAGTTTCGATTTTGAAAATTTATTTAAGCATGCATTGTTTTTCTATTTTTCAATTTCAATTTTCAATTTTTCATTTTCTAATTTTAGATTATCGTACATCTCAAGAGGACATGTCTTTGCTAAGTTTAATTTTAACATATCATTTTCCTTTTCTAATTTAACTAAATCTTTTGTAAGCACTTTAATAAACTGAAAGGACTGCTTGGGAGTTAGAGAACATACCTTACTTACCTCTATTTCTGATGCTCCCCCTTCATTGTAGTTTTCTTTTTCTGATGATCCTCCCCCTTCATTGTAGTTTTCTTCTTCTGATGATCCTCCCCCTTCCATATTTGATCTTGATCTCGACTAGCTTCCGATACCATTGTTCATGTCTACGTGCTATGCGTGTGACCCTCTAGGTTTTATACACGAAGGCAGTGTAAATTCATACACAGACTAAGGTAATCGTCTAGCAACAATTTTTAGCCACCCAACGCGATAAAATTAATATCAGTCATAAACTGTAAACCACTATGAACCGATTACTGTGTAATTCAATCTCTTCATCTAAAGCCTACATCCCAATTAATTCGATGCATTATGCATCATTATCAAATTAATTATTTTACTTGATTTCCAAGATATAATAGACTCCTCTTGAATGATAAATCATTCCTCCCATGGCCATGGATTTTGAGTCACTAATATCTCTATCAAGCGGCCAGGATGTTAACTCATAATCCAAGAGAGCGATGAATCCTCTATTGACTCAACACTATTCTCTCTACGTTTTGTCATACACCCAACTACCGTATTAATCACAATCCGATTAAAGACTGCTTTTAACGGAGTCAAAGCACATAACTCCACGCATAGAATAAATGAAGGTCTCAAGTCAAAAGATCAATTACACTCGTTCATAAGAGGAATAACCAATGATGCTTAATATGTGGTCTCCTCTTGAGCGGGTCGTGTCCAGTGTACCTCTAAACTCAAGGCACCCCCAAGTATAACTTGGATATCCATCCCTTCGGTCTATCTCGACCTATTCATACTCAGCGTTGATCTAGATATCCATGTCCCCTCTAGATATCTATCCGATCAAGGACTATTTTCAGATTAATATACCGATTAATCTGTGGGACTTTATCATTAATCATATACGTACAGAAAAGTAAATAATTAATGATAAATTCTTGCCTTTATTAAATAATTATCCACAAAATACATAAGGAGTGTCTTGACACATAAGTGCACACACTAACAATCTCCTACTGCACTATTGCCAAACACTACGGACTCTCAGTCCTAGGCTCCTCACATGGGTCTCATGTTTCTGTAGAGGTAAGGCCTTTGTGAGTGGGTCTGCGATATTCTTGCTGGTATCTACTCTGCTAACCAACACATCACCCCTCTGAACAATCTCCCTAAGGAGGTGATACTTCCTTAGTACACGCTTGGATCGTTGGTGAGACCTTGACTCCTTTGCCTGTGCTATAGCCGCATTATTGTCACAGTATAACACAACTGGATCAACAATGCTAGGAACCACTTCAAGCTCCGCTATGAAGTTCTTGATCCACACAACTTCCTTTGTTGCCTCTGAAGCTGCTATGTACTCGGACTCAGCTGTTGAATCTGCAACTGTCTCCTGCTTGGAACTCCTCCAGCAAATAGCTGCACCATTCAGATAAAACACATATCCTTGTTGCGACTTCAGATCATCCCAATCTGTCTGAAAACTTGCGTTAGTATATCCTCTGACGACTAATTCCTCGTCTCCTCTAAAAATTAAGAACATGTTCTTTGTTCTTCTAAGATACTTGAGGATAGTCTTTACAGCAGTCCAATGACCCTCTCCAGAATCTGACTGATATCTACTCGTCATGCTTAATGCATATGAGACATCTGGTCGAGTGCATATCATAGCATATATTATGGACCCTATAGCCGAAGCATAAGGTATCTTGTCCATTCTACTTCTTTCCTCTTGTGTTCCTGGACACATAGCTTTGGAAAGATGCACACCATGTGACACTGGTAAATATCCTCTTTTGGAGTCCTGCATACCGAATCTATTCAACATTTTATCAATGTATACATCTTGACTTAACCCTAGTAACCTGTTTTGTCTATCTCGGTATATTCTAATACCTAAGAAATAGGTTGTATCTCCAAGATCTTTCATTGGGAAACACTCTCCCAACCAAGTCTTGGTAGATTCTAGACTAGATATGTTATTGCCTATAAGAAGTATATCATCAACGTACAACACTAGGAATGTAATCTTACTCCCACTAACCTTTTTGTAAACGCAAGGTTCTTCTGGATTCTTGACGAAAGAAAAATCTTTAATGGCTTCGTCAAATCACAGATTCCAACTCCGAGATGCTTGCTTTAGTCCATAAATGGACTTCTTGAGCTTACATACTTTATTGGTGTTCTCGGATTTTATACAACCGGGCGGCTGTACCATATATACTTCATCTTGTAACTTTCCATTTAGGAAAGCAGTTTTAACATCCATTTGCCAAATCTCGTAGTCCTTGTAAGCCGCTATAGCTAGCAAATTCTAATGGACTTAAGCATTGCAACGGGCGAAAATGTTTCAACATAGTCAATTCCATGACGTTGATTGAAACCCTTTGCCACAAGCCTAGCTTTATAGGTACTGATGTTCCCATCCATGTCAATCTTTTTCTTGAAGACCCATTTGCACCCTCTGGGTTTTATCCCAACTGGCACATCAACCAACTCCCAAACTTGGTTGGTGTACATGGAGTTCATTTCAGATTTCATGGCTTCCAGCCATTTCTCAGAATCATTTGAAGCAACTGCTTCCTCGTAAGTCGACGATTCATTATCTTTGATGAGTAGCACTTCCTCATCTTGGGTTACCAGCCAACCATATATGTTTGGCTCTCGGTGTATTCTTGTAGACTTACGTTGATCTCGCGTTTCTTGAGTAGTCCCGGATGAAGGAGACACTTGTGCTTGTGGCATTGTCTCATTGTCCAACTGTTCATCTTCCAACCTGTCTGTAGAGTCTATAATTTCTTCAAGACTTATTTTACTCCCACTATTTTCTTTAGAAATAAATTCCTTTTACAAGAAAGTAGCATACCGAGCAACAATAATTTTGTGCTCACTTGGGAGATAAAAATAATATCCCATTGTAGTTTTGGGATAACCTACAAACATACATTTTATGGATCTTGCTGCAAGCTTATTAGAATTTTCATTCTTCACATAAGCATCACAACCCCATATCTTTAGATAAGACAAATTTGGTTTCTTTCCAAACCATAACTCATAAGGAGTCTTATCTACTGTCTTGGTTGGAACTCGGTTAAGTGTGTATGCTGCTATTTCTAAGGCATAGCCCCAAAATGACATTGGAAGACTTGCATGACTCATCATTGATCTAACCATATCCATGAGTGTGTGATTTCTCCTTTCCGAAACACCATTCCACTCTGGCGTCCTAGGAGGTGTAAGTTGGGAAATTATCCCACACTCTTTTAGGTAATCAATGAACTCTTGGCTTAGATACTCGCCACCTCGATCACTCCGAAGGGCCTTAATCTTCTTGCCAAGTTGATTTTCTACCTCATTCTTGAACTCCTTAAACTTGTCTAGAGTTTCAGACTTATGTCTCATTAAGTAGACATATCCATATCTACTTAAATCGTTAGTAAAAGTCACGAAGTAGGTATACGCTCCTCTAGCCTGAACTTGCAATGGTCCACAAACATCACTATGTATGAGTTCTAGTGGTTCCTTTGCCCATTCACCTATCTTGGTGAATGGCTTCTTGGTCATTTTTCCTTGTAAACACGCTTCACATGTATCTATGGGCTCTAATTCAAAAGAGTCCAAATACCCATTACTGAGTAATCTAGCGATGCGCTTCTGGGTTATATGACCAAGTCTACAGTGCCAGAGATATGTTAAGTTTGAGTCATGTAATTTTTGTTTCTTACTTTCGATACAATAGATCGGTTCATCTAAGTTAAGAACATAAAGACCATTATTCAATGAACCATTCCCATAGAATATATTATTCAAATAAAAGGAACATAACTTGTCCTTGAATTGAAATACAAATCCCTTGGTGTCTAAACTTGACACCGAAATGATATTCTTTGAGAAACTAGGAACAAAATAACAGTTTTCTAAATTCAAAACAAGTCCACTAGGCAAATTTATCAAATAGGTTCCTACAACTAACGTAGCAACTCTCGCTCCATTAGCTACTCGTAGGTCCATTTCGCCCTTGGACAACCGTCTGAAGTCACTTAGACCCTGCATGTTCACACAAATGTGAGAACTACTTCCAGAATCTATGACCCATGATGAAGAAATATAAAGATTGCACTCTATCATAAAGATACCTGAAGCATCAGCTCCACTGGCATTCTTCTTCATGAAAATATAGCAGTTTTTCTTCCAGTGACCTTTCTTGCCATAATGGAAGCACATGGCCTCCTTCTCATCAGATTGGGGTACCTGCATCCCTTTCTTAAGCTTCTTCTGAGCTTGATATTTAGGATTCTTCACTGTATTAGCCTTGGGATTGAAGTTCTCGGTGCTTGGGCGCTTGTTGGTCTTTCTGACCATCATTGAATGCAGTGAAGGATTTACCTTCATATCCTTCTCAGCAGTTTTCAACATTACCATCAAATCAGTCAAACTCTTGTCCATGCTGTTCATGTTGAAGTTCAACATAAACTGAGAAAATGATGGAGGTAGTGATGACAGGATTAGGTCAACAGCTAAGTCCTGGTCTAACTTGGAACCTAAGCTCTCGAGCTTCTCTATATACCTGATCATCTTGAGTACATGAGACCCAACTTGGTTTCCTTCCTCCAGCATGGTACGAAATAGTGCTCGAAAGGTTTCATACCTCTCTACTCTCGCACTCTCTTGGAAGAGCTCACGCAAGTACTGATCAATCTCCCTAGCACTCATGTTCTCATGCTGTCTTTGCAACTCGGGAGACATAGAAGACAGCATGATGCATTGCACATCCAGTGCATCTTCCATATATTGTGAATAATATGACTATCTTCCTCTGAAGCATCGGGTGTAGGCTCTTTCAGTGGTTCGTCTTCAAACACATAAATTTTTCTCTCATGTCTTAAGACAATTTTCAGTTTCCTATACCAATCTAGGTAGTTGGAACCGAGGAGGATATTCTCTTTCTTGAGAATGTTTCACAGTGATAAGGTACTTGTGTTTGCCATCTAAAATTTAAAGCAGAGTTTTAGTATTTGTGGAATATATTTAATAAAGGTATTTTATAACTCTATTATTTTATTCAAGTCCAACAACCCTCACTGTTAGAATTGGGAATTGGTTGGTAACAATTCCTAATAGGACCGAAACCCTGAATCATATAGAATGCACACAGCTGAGCTGTACCTACAAGCTATATTCATCAAGTAGGTCTTAACTTGTCAATTGCAAATCTATGTGACTTTCGGTATATTCTTGTTGAGCCTTATATTCTCAGCACTTGCCCCTCAAATTAGTTAACCTTAGCTGAGCTAAACAAGTCAACGAATTTGAGTTAAGTCAACCCACTAATAATTATGATAAATTATAGATGTTTTGACACAAGCCCACAGCTGAGCTGTACCGACTTTATGTAAAAACTTTAACTATCATCATAGTTATTAGTGGAGGGCTTTTAACAAATCTTGACTTTAATATATTTAAGGGATTTTATAATTATTAAAATGTCTCACCATAATTAACTTCTTGTGCATTTGCACAATCTCATTACGAGATTTATCTCTATTAATCCTCTTAGTCTTTTAAGACAAATAGGTCTCGGAGATATTAACATGTTAATCTACTTATGCCATAAGGAATTTATATCTAAATTACAACACGTATTACTTTATAGGTTTAGACAAAATTCAGTTCTATCATGAAATGTTACGGCATATAATTTGCAATAAAGAAATTAAGATTTCTTTGAAATCTCTTGAAACACTGATTCTTCAAATAAATTTTGAAGAATCGGCTTCGTACTATATGATCCAACCACAAACTTGGCTCTGATACCACTGTTGGGTTCGGAGCGCAGCGGAAGACATATAATGAATCATGGATCTTTCGTGGTACATATAGTTTTACACAAAATTATATAAAAACATACCTTGAGTCCTCGATAGGTGTGAATAATATCACAGACAAATAAGACAGATAAGAGCCCCACGTGTGACTCCTCTAGCGGTATCCATGCGCACTAGATCACGAACTTGACACGATCCGTTAGGTGCTAGCCTCTTGGATCGACAAAGCCTTGGAAGCACTACGATCTCTTTCGAACGAAGAAGAAGTTGACGAGGGAAACTTGGAGAGAATGATTCCTCTTTTGAATCTTTCCGAGGATGACTATTTATAGCTTCCAAGGAATACGAAGAGTTAAGCTTTCAATTAATTCATCATTTATGATCTTCATTAATAAGGAAGATGAAGAGTTATAGGCTCCATAAATTCTTCATTTATAACCTTCATTATGATAACTCTTCAAATTCTTCATTAATTATCATTATGATGACTCTTCGAATTCTCCATTAATCGTCATGATTATGGCTATTCGAATTCTCTCTTCTTTGTATCAAATAAATCCATATTTGATCTTGATCTCGATTAGCTTCCGATACCATTGTTCATGTCTACGTGCTATGCGTGCGACCCTCTAGGTTTTATACACGAAGGCAGTGTAAATCCATACACAGACTAAGGTAACCGTCTAACAACAGTTTTTAGCCACCCAACGCGATAAAATTAATATCAGTCATAAACTGTAAACCACTATGAACCGATTACTGTGTAATTCAATCTCTTCATCTAAAGCCTACATCCCAATTAATTCGATACATTATGCATCATTACCAAATTAATTGTTTTACTTGATTTCCAAGATATAATAAACTCCTCTTGAATGATAAATCATTCCTCCCATGGCCATGGATTTTGAGTCATTAATATATCTATCAAGCGGCCAGGATGTTAACTCCTAATCCAAGAGAGCGATGATTCCTCTATTGACTCAACACCATTCTCTCTACGTTTTGCCATACACCCAACTACCGTATTAATCACAATCCGATTAAAGACTGCTTTTAACGACGTCAAAGCACATAACTCCACGCATAGAATAAATGAAGGTCTCAAGTCAAAAGATCAGTTACACTCGTTCATAAGAGGAATAACCAATGATGCTTAATATGTGGTCTCCTCTTGAGCGGGTCGTGTCCAGTGTACCTCTAAACTCAAGGCACCCCCAAGTGCAACTTGGATATCCATCCCTCCGGTCTATCTCGACCTAGTCATACTCAGCGTTGATCTAGATATCCATGTCCCCTCTAGATGTCTATCCGATCAAGGACTGTTTTCAGATTAATATACTGATTAATCTGTGGGACTTTATCATTAATCATATACGTACAGAAAAGTAAATAATTAATGATAAATTCTTGCCTTTATTAAATAATTATCCACAAAATACATAAAGAGTGTCTTAACACGTAAGTGCACACACTAACAACAACTAAAAGACATGAACAATGGATTTTGTACTTTTGTGGATGGTTTTAATGTAAATTTTACAATCATTGCAAATGTCATGGTAGAAAAGAATTTGCAGGAAAAAATAGCTTCAGAAAAAATGAAAAATGCAATTGCTGAGCTAATGGACCTTAGTCTTCCTAGTGGTGATGTATTCAAAGCAGCTAATATATTCACTGCAGATAAGGACAAGATTGATATGTTGTTCAATCTTCCTTAAGAGTTGTGAAGGAATTACGTGCTTAGTCTACTCGTCTCCTCCCTAAATATGTAGATAATGATGTTGGTTTAATGTAAATTTTGCAACTATTGCAAATGTCATGGTAGAAGAGAATTTGTAGGAAAAAATGGCTTCATAAAAAATGAAAGATGTGATTACTAAGCTAATGAACCTTAGCCTTCCTAGTTGTGATGTATTCAAAGCAACTAATATATTCATTGCAGATAAGGATAAGATTGATGTGCTGTTTAATCTTCCTTCAGAGTTGCGAAGGAATTACGTGCTTAGTTTACTCGTCTCCTCCCTAAATATGTAGATAATGATGTTGAATTTTGTGGAAACTATTTTGATGATGTCTGTTATGCTAAATTTTGTGATAGTATTACTGAGTTTTGAGATGATCTTGTTGGATTGTGTGGAAACTATCTTAGGGATAGCTATTATGCTAGATTTTGTGATAACAGTACTATTTTGTGATAGTTATTATGTCAGATTTTGTGATAGTAGTGTTGTTTTGTGATAGCAGTGTTGTTTTGTGATAGCTATTAAAGAATTAACATTATACAGTTTTTTTCTTTTGCTTGACAAAGTCCAACTGCTGGTTGCTTATACCTCGTTTAATTTGTGATTTGAAGAATGTTGAGCATTTTGTCATTTAATTACATTCGTTTGGGCATAAAATTATGATTGCTTATAGAAGTAAACCACTTTTGAAATAACAATTATTTAAAGAAAATGTGATTTGATTACATGCCTATGAATGCAAATATCCATATTGCTTGCTTATTTTGATACACTGCAATGTTGTTTCACTATGGTTGTATATAGGTGTACAAGGAGCCGTTGTAAATAAATTTACTAAAAATTGCTCTATCTCATGCAGATAGGAATTCTCAATATAATAGGCATTCGCATAAGAGAAAGCATTTAAGGGCAATCATATGTTTATTGTGTTTTCATTTAATTTCAAATGGTAAGTAAATAATACTATGATCTATATAAATTTTAAAGGGACTTGTGGTTAATAGGAATAGAAAATAATAACTCCATTGTATTTTAAGGGTAAATCAAATAATTATTCTATAAGAATATTATGATTTATTTTAAGGGTAAATATAATATTTGTTATATTTGTATTTTAAATTTTTGACAAATCAAACAGTAATATTTACAATCATATTTAATTAATTAAAGCTTATAAATTAAATAGTACTATTAGAATGATTAGATTCATATTTATTCCAGTTTACTATCAAATTCATTCATATTTCTATTCTTATATCCAAACCAAACACCAAATGAATGTAAAATTTGACTTCCCATTCAAGATTTGAAGGTAATTTTCTATCTAACTATCTAAAAATAATAATTTTGATAGTAAAATGCATGAGATATTATTTTAATAATTAATAAAAGAGTGTTTTTTTTATGATTTTACTAAAAGAGGTTATTATACTTTTATGGATTCGAACTGAATAATTTTGACAAGAAAATCAAAATAGGTCCAAAAAAATCCCAACCACCACTTCAATGTTGCATGCACTTCCTACATATAAAAATTTCTAACCCTTCCTGAAAAATTTTATTTCTACTCTCTATCGATAAAGTTTTATTTACTTAACTCCCTTATATAAACATTTTATCTAATTATCTTTTATATTTTTTTAATAAAAAATATTCAAAATTAAATATAATTCTTCTTAAATCTAATACTTTAAATTAAAATTAAATATATATTTTTATCAAATTAAATATAATTTTTTTTCAATTTAATATAATTCCACCTAAATTCAACATAATTTAAAAAAATTTAATATATTTTTTATCCAATTAAATACTATTTAAAGAGAATTTAGTACAGTGAAAAAAAAGTCACGTTATAAAAAATATATTAGATTCTAATTTAATGTATTAAATTTAAAAAGAATTATATTTATTTTAAAAATTTTCTATATTAAATCATATAAAATATAATAAAATAAATTAATACCAATTATATTGGGTGAAAGTGGAAATAAAATTTCTGTGATAGGAGTACTGCATGCAAAAGACGAAGTCACGATGGGAAGTGCAGTCAAATTTTCCCTTCTTCTATTTTACATTTTTACTAATTAAAAAAATCGTAATTAACTCTATCTCTTAACACGGTTAATTAAATTGGACGACATATTAATTTAATGACGAAAACCTGAGGACATTTTGAATAAAGGTAAAAGTTCAGGTGGGGAAATGAGAAATGGAAGTTTCCCTACCATACTCCGTCTGCCTTAAATGGCGTCATGGTTTCCGCCATAACAGAAGATGGTTTGGATCGAGTGAGGCAAACCAAAGATCCGCATTCCAATTTTTCCCGATTTCAGCGAGCCGAACGCGTATTGATTCCGTGGAGGATTTCTATTTGGTTTTGCCAATAGATCGAAGGGAGGCGCCGCGATGGAGATGGCGAATCAGACGGAAGCGCCGCCTCCCCGGCCGCCGCATCCGCAGTCGGAGGCCAAGAAGGAAGGAAGGGACGGATGGAAGGCGAGCGATTGGTTCGGAGGTGCAAAGCCGCTGCCTGTGTTTGCTTTATTCGCCCTCGTCCTGCTTCTCACTCTGCTCTCGGGAGTCCATCGCTTTTCGTTCCTTGATCGGTTCCTCCCGCCACCGCCAGAAGCGGAACAAAAAGGTGAATCCTTTATCTAAGATCCATCTCTTCTTTGACTTCTCCATTCCGATGCCCCAAATAAACACTGTTTGGGGAGACAAGCCGGAAATGGAAGATAACGCTACTTTACTTTCTCATCTGTGTCATCGGATCAACTTTTTTGTGGAATCCATTAGGGTTTCGTCACTTCGTCGTCATCATTCGTTTCCTGGAACTCGAGCGGCGAGTGTTTCCCTGTTATATTGATCACGGATCCCCTGTCTCTACTGGATCATTTTCCAGGGAAATAGAAGACGTGTCTCTCTGTATCTTGTTGATCCGAGCTCTAACAGACGCTCGTAGCCTGAATCCAATCTTTTAGATCATATGCTTTTGATAAAAATCAAAATCTTCGTGGTGGTTTTCTGAAACTTAGCTTTTTTGCTGAAGAAGAACCTCGTGTAAGAACTTTGTGATCGATTCACCACTTTTTAGTTCTTACAATTGCAAATTGTGCTCAAGGTTCAGTGGACGAATCCCTCGGCGGCCTGCTCTCCCTTGCATTTGATGAAGCCTCTTGCAGAAGCCGATTCGAGTCTGCCAAACTGTTGAGACCTCTGAACCACACCCCGTCTCCATATCTCTTAGAGAAGCTACGAAGCTACGAAGCTCTCCACAGAAAATGCGGCCCGAACACCGAGCTCTACCGCGAGAGCATCAGGCAGTTGAACTCCAACCTCAGCGGCGGCGGCCCGACGGAGTGCAACTACGTGGTGTGGTTGCCACAGCATGGCTTGGGCAACAGGATGATCAGCATAACCTCTGCTTTCCTCTACGCTCTCCTCAACGACAAAGTCCTACTGCTCTTCTTCCCTGACTACATGAACGGCCTCTTCTGCGAGCCGTTCCCCAACACCACTTGGCTTCTACCTTCTGATTTCCCTATCACGCATATGACCTCGATCTTCGATAAAGATCCAAATCGATATGGGAATTTGCTCAGAGATAAGATCCTCAGTAATGACATGAACATCGCCAATGCTTCGATTCCGCTGCCAGCTTATCTGTACCTTCACCTCGTACATAACAACAATGACTACGACAGAATGTTCTACTGCGAAGATGCTCAGCTGCTGCTTCGACAGTTCTCATGGTTATTGCTGAGATCGAACCAGTATTTTGTCCCAGCTTTGTTTCTCATACCGATGTTCGAGCAGGAGCTCAGCTTGCTCTTCCCTGAGAGGACGACCGTGTTTCATCTCCTGGGAAGGTATCTCTTCCATCCATCCAACGTAGTTTGGGGCCACGTAACAAGGTACTACCAAGCATACCTAGCAAATGCAGAAGAAATATTGGGCGTCCAGATCAGGACATTTGCAGAAGTCGATCTCGACAGGCACTCGAGTTATATAATGAACTGCGCGATCTCAAAGAACTTGCTGCCCAGTCTCGATACGAAAGACGTCGCTGCTCTTTCGGACACCATCCGAGTCAAACCGAAAGCTGTCCTCGTGACCAGTTTGAAGAGTGAGTACTTCGAGAGAATAAGGGACGCGTACTATAGGAATGCGACGGCGACAGGAGAGGTGATCGGCGTCTATCAGCCGAGCCATGAAGAGAAACAATTCACAGAGAAGTTGGATCACAACGTGAAGGCTCTGGCGGAGATTTATCTCTTGAGCTTGAGCGACTCGTTGATTACGAGTCAGTATTCTACGTTTGGGTATGTGGCGCAAGGGCTCGGTGGAATTCGACCGTGGTTGCTCGTGAGGCTTGATGATGAGAACCTTTGCCTGCAATCCTCGACGATGGAACCCTGCTTCCACTTCCCTCCCTCGTTTGAGTGCAAGTCGAGAAGGGAAATGGACCTCGGCTCCGTGGTTCCATATTTGAGACACTGTGAAGACAAGGCCGGTGGTATCAAATTGTTTTATTAGTAAGTTTTGAGTCGACTTACTACTGAGTTTGAAGACTACTGGTAGCGTATAAAGTTGAGTCAGCTGTGTGCAGAACTATACATGAGGAATTCAAGTGGTGATACTCGTGTTTACATGATACAATTTGTACTTGTGGTTGTTGATCTCGGTGAGGATTAGAGGTCTGATGTATTGATAAAGTATTTAATAGAATAAATTAAAAGATTAAAATTTGAATTTTAATATGAATAAATATTTTGAATGTTCATCGGCTGGATATGTAATGTACACTAACTAATTTTTGAGATGATGAATTTGGTCTCATAAAAATTTTCTATTAATTATTGAGGTAAATCACAAAGTACTATGTCTAACTGTCTATTAAAAAAAATTATTTTTTATTCTTATAGAAAAAGAAGCAATTTACCGCTGTATATGCATAATCACGTAAAATATTTAAACACGATGCAGTAATATCATTATTTTTCAAAAGAAGATTATTTTTGAAAATTATAAATATTCGTGGGTGCTTTGGATTTGTGTCTATATGATGTATAAAATTTAACTATACCAAACCACAGTTTCAGATATTGTTTTATTTAATGAATTTTACTGCTACATCAACATGCAAATGCATTGCAGACTAAATCACAAAACCTAACATAATATTTCATAGACAAACTAGCAGAAACAGATCTCTTGCTCAAGCACAAGTGTCTCTCTATTATCATGATCATGTCAAACAAAGCTACAGAAAGCGAAACATGAACTTTGTCCCTTTAAATCTGAATTATAAGCTGCGGTCTCTCTATTAACAGTAGGAAATGTATATATCAGAAAGATGAAAGACCAGAGATTTGCCAAAGCTTTTCGTAAGACAACCAGAAAACAAACCGTCAAGAGCCTAGCCTTGCACATGTAAGGAAAAAGCCCTTCCATAGGGCACTAAGACCTTTGTGCTTGACCACTGGTATCAAACACATCTCCCTTAATATATGATATCAAACAATTATTTATCTGTATTGTCTCTTAACCTAGTATGAAGTGAGGTTTTAATTGTTTTTATTACTAAAATCACTCTTTCTATAGTTACAGTTGCGTAATAGCAATGCTAGCTTTAAAAGTAAAAATACCAAGTGATACCGTTGATAATTCTTCAATTGACCGATCCTTTTAGCAAGCTCGCTGATCCCTCGTTTGGAAGCTGAGCCAGATGGTGGGATTTGGGGATGAGGATGTTGACAAAGAGACGACCTAGATCTAGGGCCTCCACGAGCGTTGTAGGTTTTTCACCTTCTGGTAGAGCAAGGAAAGACGATCGAAGATGGTACCATCACTACAACAAAAACCCTCATAGACATCGGTTTTCCACCGGTGTCTATTACATTTTCGATCGATGTCTATGAAGGCGATGTAAAAGGTCTGTCATTTTAGACATCGGGTTAAAACCGGTGTAGTATCACTTAACGACACCGGTTTTTGAATCGATTATTAACCGGTGTAGTATCACTTAATGACACCGTTTCATCAACAGTGTAAAACCAACGTAATATTATATGGTAATAACACTAGTTTTGGCAGCGGTATACGACCGATGTAATATTAGTTAATGACACCGGTTTTGCAACGGTGGAAAATCGATGTAATATCAATATTTTTTACCAACACAAATTTGATTTCCGAAACAATGAAAAACCAACAGTAATCAAGAAAATACACAAATATTCTTCATTCAACAGTATCCATAAAATATACAAATATTTATAAATTACATAAATATTCTTCTTACAATAGTATTCATAAAATACACAAACATTTTTTTTACATCAAAAGCTAATAGATATCAGAATCAAGGTAGAACATTCTTTTAACAACACATCAAGGTAGAACATCGTGAGTCAAAAATCAAGTTGAGGATACATTAAATTATGAGAATCAGAATCTGTTCAACTTGCTATACTGCTCCATTCTTCTTGTGCCTTTCATTTCCCTAATCTCACCACTTTTCACCTTCAAATGCCTAGTTTTTTGAGTAAAAACATTTACTGTTCTAATCTGTCAAACAAAAGTATCATTTGGTCTACTTAACTACAGCAAAGAACAAAAACAGAAGAATAATACATGTTGCAGAAGTCCTAGAATATCACCATCAGAACAATGTTGAACAAATCATCAAGAATATTATTCTTTCCACAAGTTCTCACAAAATTGTGTATAATTGATCTAAATAGTTAGCAAATGCAATTTTGTGATTGTTTTTTCAGAAAGATATATAAAGGAAGCCCTTGAGCCTCCATCCCCCAATAACTTATAATTATTGTAAGACATTGACATTGTTGTAATACAATTTCAAAGTGTGTTGTATCCCAAAGTTTCAACTAACTGGGGCTCTGACAATATTAATCTTAACTCACCAATTAGCTTATATTGCTAGTAATACCATAGTTATCCTTCACACACCTTTTACTTAATCACAACTTAAAGGTCTAGATAACCAAATAAAAGGATTGAACACAGAGTTAAGAAAAAATGACCTCGGTTTGTTGCGAGCATTAGCGAGTTGCAGGGCAGCAGTGTTTGTGGCAATTACTCTGATTGCATCATCAACGAGAGCTGCTAGCTAAGGATGCAATTGCAAAGCAAATTAGTACTGAATGCATTGAAATATAGAAGAGGATAAGTAATTAGATTTAGGATACCTGGCCAGGAGTGGTAATGAAGAGGATATGTGTGTCATCTCCGACCACTTCCTCTACATCCTCCCTCACTTTCTCATGTGGGATGACAAAGAGAGGCTTCACACCCTTGTTTCCACAAGCTAATAAGATGTATCTAATATGAAATCAATTCTTGAAGATTTGATATCCATAAGAATAGGACACAGAATTCTAAATTCACTTTCCAAGAGTAAGTATTCTTCTGCAGACCATCAAGAACAAGTACTATATGAATTAGACAGTGAACTAAATTTTCTATGCAAAGCAAGGATACATTACCACCATCACAAAGGGAACTATAAGATTATATTGTCTTGACTTCTTTATTCATGAGCTGAAAATCACCCATCTTATGTGTACTGATCTAGTAGTTAAAGTATGCACATGAGTTAACATCTAGTAAAGTGTCATTCATGTCTAGATTATAGATTCTACATGATGGCAGTAGTGTCATCCATGTATACTTTGTTCTTGACTGTTTCTTCCACTTGACTGAACTTATTGTAGATAGCATGGCTTCACTCTATAAACTTGTATCTCTACAAAGGAGTTCTGCATACCTCAAACCTTTTACTATTTCAACCCAAACTTGGATTGACAACAAGCTATCACTGCCCCCCTTGGATCTCATTGAAGCCATAGAATCTATTTCAATGCCATGAATGACAACAAATCCCCCCTTTCGAACTCCGACTTTGCTGCATTTTTCTTCCACATAGGCCCTGAGCTTCTTTGAGATGGACACTCTGAGAGGAGCGGAACACTGTCATACATGAATAGCATGCCACGATCCTCCTCCCAAGCATGAGTCTTACCGACCAGAGTATCAACAAGAGTTGCAGCAACAAAGAATTTAATTATTATACATGGAAAGAGAGACTTTAAAATGCTTTATCACTTTATCAGTCCAATGCAAAGTTAGTTGTGGTATAGATAATTCAGAATTATTAGCGCCACTCAGCTAACAGAACAATCTAAAAAAAACCCATAAATTAGCATTCAAATGGCATACATGCTAACATAAACTTTTAGGCTCAGGGTTGAACAGTTTCAAATTGATCCTCGTGTTAATATGACAAGTTAGCCTTCTGATAATTAACACCTTTTCTCCTAGTTTCTCTGTATCCAGACGACAAAAGGACTAATTTGGATTCCATTTGAAGGGAAGAAAAAAAATCCCTTAACTTGGTTATAATACACATTTTGTAATCAAAAGTTACCCATCAGCTACACTCACACAATTATAGAATTTACTACCACCTTGTTTCAAGGCAAGTCATGAGAATCGTCAGATAAGGCACATAAATGTAAAAACTAATCAACAAGTCACAAGCAACCACTGTAAAGTGTCCAAGTACCAAGTGTATGTTAAATATGTAAAAGGGAGACAAAAAAGAAAATCATCATAATTACTCAAAAAGCAAACCTATTTCACCAGGTGGATCAGATACATTCCTTACCTCATGGCTACATGCCATTATTTTACCTAAAATTAAATTTATCAAGGTTGTGCAAATCATACCTAGAATCTTGTTAACCAATATGCGAGCTTTTTCTGCACGTTTGAGATTTAAATGTGCACCTCTACTTGAGTTATATCTGTTGTCATCCTGAATGGAAATTATGTACGATAGAGATTAAATTCTGTTAATTTCAAGCATTTTCCAAGGGAATGAATAGTGCATGACAAACTTACATACTCCATGGACAAATTGAAGTTCACCGACTAGAGTGTATAATGAAATGCATAAAGCAGTATATGTAAAATTTACAACTCATGTTGATTGCAACTGCTTTCTTACAAAAATTCTTGTAAAAAAGGGCAGAATGTCATTCTAAAGCTTAATATGGTAGAGCAAATTCCAACAGACAAGTTAAAGAGAAGAAACTATTTGGTATTCAATTTAGGGAGTAAGAGTTCACAATTCAGCCATATGATATAACTAGCTCATCAAGGGATACAGAGTGTGATTATATCCACTGTAGAATTTATATGCTTTTAGGACCAAGAGATACCAATTGCAAAACTAATCAGGTAGGCTGGAAACCTAAAGCCATGCTTCCCAGATGACCGAAAGTTTAACAATAAAAATTTGTTTATATGTACCAATATATTGAAGTTTCATCGACTTTAATCTAGTAACACACACAATAGGTAACAACTTGTAGGACACATTTGGGTATAGATTAATGGGTGTCAATGAAAGAAATCTTTTTGTCTTTGTGAAATGTTAATATCATGATTGGTTAGCTTATGAAGATTCACAGGATTTCCTATGTATTTCTACCACATTTTCAACGTACAGATGAATTTATCTACTGTTCAAAAAAGGAACTTGCCTCAGCTAGGCCTTTAGGGCCAAACACCAGCAGAGCTACCACTCCAATAACCAATGCTTCAGGAGCACCCACTCCAAATAAAGAAGCACGAACAACTTTACCATGAAATTTCACCTTTTTCTCTGCCAAACAAGTAAAATAACATAAAACATATTTTCCAAGTAGATTAGACATCCGTGGAAGTCTATGAAAATAAGAAAGTAAACCTAGTAGCAGGAATGAATCAGCTACAAGTAGGTAAGCAATTTATACATAAAAGCAAAAGATGCTTAATTTAACTATTTAATAAGAAGAAGAAGAAGAAGAAGAAGAAGAAGAAGAAGAAGACCGGAATGAAGCTTAGTATTAGTGATGGGTTCCGGAAATAAATGCATCAGCGTGACCGAACCCCTAATCTTCCCAGAATTAGGTATGCACACGCAACTCTCAAGCAAAGAACTCGTTTTTCAAGAAGACCAAAATCTTATGGAGGACAAGGAGTTACATTTGCGCGCAAAGTTTCCAAAAGAAAGAGGCCTCGCCAGCGGCTTGAGGCCGTCCCACAGCGGGGGTCGAGGCAGGTGGAATGCGGAAAAGAATCTGCGGAGATGGGACGAAGGTGGGATTTTGGGAGAAGCCCTAGAGGGCGGACGGGAAGAGATGAGGAGGGCCACCTTCATCGAGTGGGAAGAGGAGGAGAGGGAGAGGGAGCAGTAGCAGAGTGATGCAAGGACCGTTGTAGAGCTCATCGCGGCGGAGGAGAGATTGTTTTTGTTTTTTCCTTCTTCTTCTTCTTTCAAACAGGTAAAGGAAAGTGCTACAAAATCTAAACTCGAGAGCAAAGAAGCATATGTAGAAAGCAACCACCACTCCAGCCACGTAATCAGAGGGCAGTTTAATGGAGGCACTAAAGAATCCATGGAGGTAGAGATCTTGCGACGCAAATGCAGCACCTGATCACAGAACAAGTTAGGTTCAAAGATGTCCCTTTTTTTTTAAAAAAAAAAATTAACAGAACCTATTCACTGGTCGAGGGAGAGTTGGGCAGTCCGGCCGTCGCCGTGAAGCATGAGGTTGGAGTCTCCGAACAGTTGGGTGTAGCCTTTCTCAAAGGAGATGGTGGCGAGGTTGGGCAACTCCGGGAGGAAAGCAGCCTCATTGGAAGGGAGCAGAACCGAACACAAAAATAGGAGGAAGTAGAAAGGAAAAGATAAAGTATGGACTACCGGAATGCAAAGAAGGTCTCCTCTTCTCACCCAAAGGGAGGAGTTGGAGGAGATGCGGTGTGGTTGGACGGAGAAGCAAGGGCATCGTGTCTTGATCCTGATCGGGAGAGGAAGGGGTGTCGATCTAGGAAGGGGAAGAGGGAGATGAGGTTGAGAGAGATGGTTGGAGTTTTAGGTTTAGGTTTAGGCTGAGAGAGATGGTCAGAGGAAGGGGCGGGATATAGGTTTAGGTTTGGAGGGAACTTCATAGTGTTGCAAATTTTGGCTGGTGGGAAAATTAAAATATTTTATTTTAGTTTATTAACACTGGGTTTTAAAAACCACTGTTAAAATCGATGTCTATTAACGAAAAAAAGGCGCTCATAGACATAGCCTAAAAAACCGATGTCTATGAGCGAAAATCTGCGCTCATAGACATCGGTTTTTGGAAAAACCGGTGTAAAATACTCAAAGACATCGGTTTTTGCTTAAAATCGTTGTTGTTCCACCGATGTCTATGAGGGTTTTTGTTGTAGTGCATGGACCTGTGCACGGGAGCGTTAGAGTGAGAACCAGGGAAGAGGTCCCTTGTGTAGACCCTTCGATCCTAAAATCAGGAGTAGTACAAAGCGAAAAGTACAGGAAGAAGATCAACAGTAGTACTAGAGTAGATGTGTACGAGCGTGCGTACCTGACCAACGGAGAGGACCTTCCTTTTTATATTGTCTCACTACAAGAAAAAATCCTAACAACAACGGTTTTTCACCGTTGTCATAGGCCCTTTCGGACTGTTGTTAAATGCCGTGTTGTTAAAGAGGATGCCCAAAGACAATAATTTTTAACCGTTGTCTTTGAAGACAAAGACAACAGTTTTACAACGGTAAAAAACCGTTGTCTTTTTATTCAACGACAACAGTTGTTCACCATTGTCTTTGTGTGTATGCCTTTAATAATATGCTCTTCAACAACAGTTTTGAACTGTCTACGACAACGGCTAAAAACCGTTGTCTTGTTTCAAATAAAAATAATATATATATATATATATATATATATATATATATATATATATATATATATATATTAAAATTCAATATACAATTTTCCAATATTATAAATCATTCAAAATACTATATTTGAAAATAAAAGTTAATATACAATTTTTCTAATATTCAAAAATAATATTTACAACATTCTGAAAAAATTGCATAAGCAACTAACAAAATGACAACTAACGATACTATTAAAGCAAAGTTAAAGCAACACAACATCCTAATCCTAGAAAAGTAACACAACATCCTAATCCTGCTATCCAACTTTGAAGAGTTGGATCATTCAAACTACTTTTGCCATGTACAACACTAGAACAGTAACAAAAAACTGCTTCTTAATTCTCCTAATCCTTCATCTTCTTCATCCTTGCCATGTTTGCATTGTACTTGGATCGAAGTGGATCGTTCAACTCCACCTGTAAGAAGAAGATAAAGAAAGGTCACTTGATCTGAACATGCCTATGAATAATAGAAAATCTAAAATCTCATAAAGTAGACTTAGTTCATTAATAATGCATCATATTGATAATCAAATTACCATAACAGTTTAATAGGAAATGTACATATTAGTAGATAATCATATACTAGTAGTCAACCATTTATTTATTAGAAATGTAAAGTATGAGGAAAATAATTGCAAATAAAGAATAACTACAAATTAAGTAATTGTAGAAAATCATGCAACCGCATACATTCGACCCAAGAAATTGTAGAAAATCATGAGCTTCAAAAGCATATGGATTGTAAAGTAAAGATGATCATTTGTCACATAGGAGCAGCAATATGCCTACAGAAATATTAAGCTAGAACACACATGATCAAAACCATGTTAAGTGGAAGTCAAGATATCTTGATCACTTCCCAATATACATGCTTTCTTCCTTTCCTTCCTTTATTCAGAATTAAACAATCTTAACACTCTTCATGTATACATTCAACAAGGATGATATATGAGTGTTTTATGACTAAATTAAATGCATAATAAAAAGTATATATAAACTCACATTTCCATTAGGGGTGTTGGACCATACATTGTACTTCATATTTTTGTGAATATCATCCTCACTGTATGATTTTATGATAAAGAACTTTGCATTAGAGTATTTGTCAGAGAAGTCTAGCTGGTTGTATTGTTCCCTGTCCAGCGATACTCTAGAGTTCTCACTCCGAAATGAAGATAGGTTCTGACTCTCACTAGAATTCATTGGAACATGCCCAACAACCTTCTGATTCTTCGAGCAAACTTCCTTTGGTCCTTTGTTTAGTTCACTGAATTCATGATCATTACTATGGCCTCAAGGATGATAATCGCCATCCATAAACATACCTAGATGTCCATAACCAAATCCATGCATTCTGCTACTAACCAAAGGCATAGTTGGACGCATTCTAGATGTTGGCCATGGGCCATTCATTTCCTAGGAAATATATGAATAAGCAGTAAATGCCACAGATACAAGCATTTGTAATGTAATTGTTAACCTTGGATATCAAAGAAAAATATATATATAATTAGAACTCCTAACCATTCCACAACTAGAATTAAATCTAGTTTATATACGAAATCACCTCCACAATTTACCCAAATCCACAAATCACCACAAACAGCTAAATAACCAAAAAAAAAAAATAGAAAGATGGTTTCCCTTCTACAAAACAGATTCTAATTTCTTACACATCCCCTCCTCCTCAACAAATTAGAATAACCTATTAATTAACTCTGCAACAACCCCCACAACTAAACAAAAACTCACCTCAATTGATCCTTGAATCTGGTCGAAACAGAGTTGTTGGTCGGAGCAATGTTGTTGGAGGGATTTTGGCCGGACGGATCTGTAATAAACGATCACACAACCAAACTCAACATCCCAAACAACGTATACAATCAAGTCCACACAAATCTAGCACTAAAAATAACTTACCCTCCAGCCATATCTGATATCTCTCTCGGAGGGCTCGGGAGGTTATTGTGGCGGTGAGCTGGGATAGAGGAATAGGGCAATGCCAACACTAGAGTAAAGATCGGTTAGAGCAAACCTGGTTCGATCGTCGAAGCTGCGATGTGTAGAGAGGCGTCGCCGGAGGTTAGATCTAGGGTTCAAACCCCTCTTAACCGGAGATCCACCAATGCGGGGTCGGCGACTCTAGGAGAAGAGAAATCTCCGATGGACTCCAGTGATCAGTGGAGAAGAGCCTTAGCCGGCGGTGGACGCTTGGTGCTAGCTCGATCGATTTCCTCGTGGCTCCGGCGTCGGGGAAGAGTTAGGGCTCGACGACGGCAGTTATGGCGTTGATCGGAGCTAGGCATGACTCAATGAGGCTTCAGCCGGCGTCGAGTAACACTTGGCTGGTGGTTATGTATGCGGGGAGAAGAAGTATCGCGGCGTCGATAGGCGGCGAGGATCAACGTCGGGTTGGGAAGGAGGGGAAAGGGGAATCGGCAGTGGTAACCTAGCCTCACATGAAGGGGGCGGCGACGCCAAGGCGATCGACGCTCGGCGATCGACGATCAAGGCTGCGCGGCGCTCTGGCGAGTGGGTGAGGGCAGCGTGAAATTAGGGAATGGGAAACTCGGGAAGGAAATGAAAAGGGCACGATACAATTATTATATACTTAGGTTTTAAATTGATTAAATCTTAAGTTAGCTTCTCTATCAACTCCCATTTAGTGGTTATTCCAAACAGATTTTTTTTTCTCAAACCTATAATCGATCCTCTTAAAATATGTCAAACGGGCTTTGAAAAATTTTCAGAAAATTTCTAAAATTCTTGAAAATCTAATAAAATTATCTGTCAAATAATCTTATTATTTAATCATTATTTGATCTCCTCTGTTTGATCTTCAAATCAAGCCAGATTCAATCCAATCATACCGTAATTCATGACTCTTTGAATTTCCTACAAAATCACATAAAAAGATGAGATTAAATTCCTTAATTTATAGGAAATTTATAATTAAGTCCAAAAATAGATCATAACCACACAACATAATATAAACACACAGTTAAATATGCAATAAGGTAAAAAAAAATACTAAGTCTAAAAGCCAAAATAATGTATCAAAATGCTAATTATCAAGACACACGATGATATGAAGGCCATCCAATATATGGCCAGCAAACGATTGCAAGTAAAGCAAGCAGATTTTGAAATTACATAAACAACAATTGCCATCTAAGCTGCATACGATGACATGAGAAATAAGTTGTCCCTGGATTCTTATAGATGAGACAACGAAATGGTTTTAAAAAATCATTGTCTTTGGCATACATAAGATAATGATTTTTTAAAAACCATTCTTTAAAAAAAAGGCCAACAATAATAGTTTTCAATAAAACCATTGTTAAATGAAATAAGACAACAATTTTTTGAAAAACTATTGCCTATTGAGTGTGGTTGAATCTCAAATTTCTTATCAATGCACTGACACTTTACGAGCAAAGCAGCGAGAGCAACGAAAAGCGTCTTTCATAGAGGAGTCGCGAAGGAGGAGTCGGAGCTAAGTTTTTGTTCGTGGAAGAGTCCCAGAGAAATGAGTTTTAGGTTTTTGTTCATGAGTTTTTTTTCGTGAAGTTAAAAAAAACTATTATTTTTTGGGATTCAATAACATTCAATAGACAACAATTTAATAAAACTGTTGTATATTATCATGTAAGCAACGCAAAAAGACAACAGTTTTTTAAAACTGTTGTCTTTGACATATATTAGACAACAATTTTTAAAACTGTTGTCTTTGACATATATTAGACAACAGTTTTTTAAAAACCGTTGTCATTTAAAAAAAATTATGGTGAACAACAATGGTTTTCAATAAAACTGTTGTTAAATGGCAAAAAGACAACAGTTTCTCGAAAAACTGTTGTCTATTAGGTGTGGTTAAATCTAAAATTTCTTGTAGTGTCTCTCATAATCTTCACAATTATGAGACATCAGAGAATGTCAGGTGTCAGGGCATATCAGGTGATAGATGATGTATGATAGACTCCATTAGGTAGAGAAAGATTTCGCTTCATGCATGTGGTAGCACATTGGAATATTCCCTGATGAATAGTCGTTATTCCCTGACATTGTTGTTTTCTGACAATAGTCCGATTGAAGTGGTGCCGACCGGTAGTAGACTGAGAGTCTTACCCATGAGAAATGAGGGGATTGTGCCCTAGGGGTCCGACCGAGGTAGAGCTGGCCAAGAGTAGACTTAGAGATGTGCCTAGGAGAAGTGGGGGGGAGGGGGGGACTGAGCCTTAGGAGTCTGACCTGCGTAGAGTCGATCGGGAGTAGACTGAGAGTTATGCCCAGGAAAAGAAAAGTGGGGGGGGGGGGCTAAGACCTGGGGGTCTGACCGACGTAGAGCCAGTTGATAACAAGTATTTTGACGCATTGTATTGGCTTTTGTATTTGTCATTTTTTATCCTTCGTATGTTTAATTCTGTATTAATCTCATGTTTTATGAGTATAAATATATTTTGGGCTTAATTATAAATTTTCCTAAAAATTTGACATTATTTCACAATTGTGAAGGGAATTAAAGAAGAGCCATGGACTAAGATTGAGTTGGATTGAATTTGGCTTGATTTAGAGGTCAAAGAGAGGAATCCAGAGCTGAATCAATATGAACCCTTGATCCAGATCTGGAATAATATAGATCATTGGATCAAATCTGAAGTAAAGTAAATAAAGGATTCATATATGATTAATTATAGCAGTTCATCAAGATCTGGATTGATCAGGGCTGTCGAATCGGATTTGGGATATAAAACTCACGAAGCACATCTTCTTCTCTGGTTTTTCTGCTCCCCCGATGCTTCTCGCGTGGATAGTACCCACGCACGCCGCCACTTCTTCTTCCTCCTTCGCCAACGACCGGTGACCACCTCTGCTCATCCATCGTCGTCGGCCAGCCATCCATAACCCAACCTTCTCCCCATCTTCTCCATCTTTCTCACGAAAGACACTCGACGCCTCGAGCTTCTCCACACGCAGCTTCACGCGACACCGGCACGCTGCCACTCCTCTCTTCTCCATCTTCATCTCGAGGCCGGCGGTCCACCTTTTCACAGTCACCTCTTCTCTTCGGGTTAAGAAGAGGAGAGAGCATACCACCTGTTCCGGACAGCACCTTCTTCGATAGGGATGACAATTTTACCCGAACCCGATGGAGGATCCGACATCCGACCCGAATGGAGGAGGGTATGGAGGGACTATCAATACCCGATACCCGACCCGAATACCCGATTAAATAATATATATACATATATTAAAGAAAATTTTCTTTTTCTAAAATCAACTTACTATTTTTTATTGATAATAGTAGGCCTATATAGATGTTTAATCTATTTTTTTAATTATATATATATATTTTAATAGGATGTTAATTTTAATATGTTTTTGTTGAATGATAAAAGCTCGATAGAAAGAAGAAAAATTACACGTATAGAATATATCCGGTCCTTTAATGGGTATGGGTATACCCATTGGATATACTATACCCGATGGGTATGGGTACGGAGGATATAGAATCCGACCCGAACCCGACCCATTGCCATCTTCGACATCAACTCCCTCTTCGCATTCCGACGAATCTGAGTAACACGTCCTCTTCATCAAATTTCGGTAGCAACCCTCTTTGGCATAGTTATTTTGTTTGAATTGATTGTTAGTGTTTGTTAAGTGATCAGATTGAATGCTTGTATTGATTTGATTCCCCATGTTTCAATTTATGCATGTACTTTGCTTAGTTTACTTACTGCTCACCAAATGTTCGTTGAAATGCCCCAACCATCTTTGTCATCCTAGTTTTGCATTTTTCTTAGCTTAAGCATGATCGACACGGCCATGTGGAGATGTTGCTTGGGCCGTGTAGATCTACACAGCCATGTTCTGGTCATGCTTGCTAAGGTGACACGGTCGTGTCATTCTCCTTCTCTGGTGAAGCTACACGGCCTGCCTGCTCCACACGGCCAAAGTCATTTTCCTCCCTGCTCCTTTGGCATGGCCGCGTGACTCACTTGGCCAGTGTTGTATTCCTTTGCTTGTTGCCTAGATCGACCACGAACATCATTTCTTTTCCAAATTTGACTCTTGTAGACAAGAAATACACGAGCAGATCTCTAAACAAAGAAAAGTATTTATGCTGAAAGTAAGATAAAGAGTATGAAAGTGCATAGACAAAGCATGCATAAAATATGTGAATGTGCTTCAAAACATGATAAACAAGTGTATATAATCTATACACATCATGAAGGTCGAGTGAACATAAAGCTGCCGATGTGCTCTCAACCGGGCAAAGCCCGAGCGAGTTTAAGGATATTTAGCCTTATAAAACTCTCAGCATATGATCGGCCGGGTGAAGGCCAAGCAAACATAAAGTTGCCTATGTGTGTTCGATTGGGCAAAGCTTGGGCGAGTTTAAGGGTACTCGGCCTCATGAAACTCTCAATAATACGACCAGCTTAATGACCGACCAAGATATATTCAACAGAAGGTATTCTCAAATACAATCAGCTTAATGACCAACCGAGATATATTCAACAAACGGTATTCTCAATATACGGCTGGCTTAATGGATGGCCAGAATATATTCAACAGATGGTATTCTCAGCATATGGTCGTCTTAATGGATGTCAAAGATATATTCAACAACGGTATTCTCAACATACGACCAGCTTAATGACTGACCGGGATATATTCAGCAGACAAGCGATCGACAACATTAAGACAACCTAGTAAACTCGTCGGAGAATATTTCCTCAAAGCTGCTTCATTAAACTAATCAGTTATAATGATATACTCCTTCGGTTATTTCATCAAGGCCTCAAGTCATAAATGACAAAGAAGGTACATCTACGATAGAAAAAAGATTCCTCGGAGTATTATCACGTGACGTCTAGGTTGTACTTCTCGCATCTTCTAACAAACTCTAACAAACTAGGGACTACCTCATGATCGCGAAGGTTATGTGAGGTAGTATAAAAATGGAATCCTCTCCGCTGACAAAGTACACAAACATCTTTATTTGAAACTCTACTTTTTGGCATTTTTCCGTGACTATTCTTCTTCCACTTTCGAGAGAGTTGAAACTAACCTGAGCGTCGGAGAGCCTAGCAAGGGATTTCCACGCCAATTTTAGGTCACTAAAGCTTTGTTGGCTCGTCTGACTATGCGTAGGATCGTTGAAGAGTTTCCTTCCGATCTCAAGAAGCTCATTGTTCGTCGATCAACCACGTTTCCGAGCCATTGCACCATCTCATCGCCTTCAGACAGGATCATTGAGTTTTAACTGCCTTGGATTAGTAACATCTCCGGTTGCAAACCATGTAAATTCTTTTGTGTCTCTTACTTTGTTTTTCTGTTTTTATTTTTTGTTAAACTAACGCATGTTCCTTGCTAAGTTTCGAAAGCGAAAGAAGTGCTGACTTTATTTCAGGGCTATTTACCCTTCTCTAGTTGGCCTTCACTGTACCAACAACTGACCCCAAAAGAAGATTACAAAATTGCCTGGTGGAAGAGAAGGTCAATCAAGAGCATTAGGGATTACTAAGCGATGGTCGGTAAGAATCTTAAATTGCAACCGTATTTGGTCTAAGTCACCTCCGTTAATGTCCAATATTATGGACTCATACTAGAAGGTGGAGGCTGCAGAGATCATGGCTAAGCTTAGAGGCAAAGGAGATGGAAAGCGACATGACAAAAACGTGAAAATAAAACAAGAGACAAAGCCTTATGTTGCAAATTGTCGAAGAGAGAGAAGGATGGTCGAAGCGTGAAGACGACGAAGACAAAGAATGTAGCGACATTTTTTTCGTTGGTAGCTCTAATATAGTCAGGGCTCGAAATTCCAGCCATTGGAACTGGGAGATGAAAAGGAGGGCTATCGCGTTGAACCGTTGGATCACACACTCGAATTCATGAAATCTCAACCGTCGTCTCACACTAATCTCCTAGCATGGCCATGACACATAGCAGCCCCTCGACTAGTCAACATTAATTATAAGACAAGACGCGTCCATCATTACTTGGATACATCAGCATGCGTATCGCTCACACTAATGGTGCATGACTTGTAGATTCTCGAAGCATACAATGGTACAGTGGTAAAGTTTTCCACGTCAGCCCTAAATCCCGAATGGGAAGTCTAACATAAATATTTAACAGACCAGTTAGTGGGAATTAGGCCTCCTTCAACTAGACTTGGAGAGGGGGGAGACTTGTGATGTGGTGAATATGAGAACTCATATGTGATGTGGCTTAATCAAAGGTCTTGGTCAAAAGTCAAGCAGAACATGGAGGCCAAAGTGGTCACCCGACTCCTTCAGCTTGGTCATCTAACTCCTCCTACTCGGTCAATAGACCTCTTTGACTTGGTTCACCAGATTCCTTCAACTCAGTCACTCGTAGTTGAGATCTACATCTTATGTAGCTTTGTTGTATCATTTTTCCTGAAGAATGTGGGTAACATAGTCGTTTCTCTCGAAAGTCATGGGCAATGTAGTCGTTTCTCCCGAAAGACATGGGCAAACACATGGGTAATGTAATGGCACAACTGCAACCCTATATAAAGTCGCCTGCTCTCGCGGGCACAGGGAGGCACATATAGTTATATAAACTCTTCTACTATTCCACAACTTTTACTTTTCTCTAGCCCGTTACTAACTTAAGCGTTGGAGTGGTCAGCTGAGTCCAATCTCAGTGCCTATTCTAACATCTTGCGAAGTATCTGTAGGAAATTTGTGATCCCTTTTGCCACTGTGTTATTTGCGAATAGTCAACTCAAAACTGGTATAGACAAGGGGAATCTGACTGTTTAATTAAAACAAAGCATTGTGATGGTCCTTGCGGATGCTCACGTAATATGATTTCTGCCCATTGCTCTGAATGTCAAAGTGAAGAAATTCAACCAAGCGCGGGTAAACGACAGGAGTAACTATGACTCTCTTAAGGTAGCCAAATGCCTCGTCATCTAATTAGTGATGCGCATGAATAGATTAACGAGATTCCCACTGTCCCTGTCTACTATCCGGCGAAACCACAACCAAGGGAACGGGCTTGGCAGAATCAGCGAGAAAAGAAGACCCTGTTGTGCTTGACTCTAGTCCGACTTTTTGAAATGACTTGAGAGGTGTAGGATAAGTAGGAGCCGGCTCGTCTACGAAATTGAAATACCACTACTTTTAACGTTATTTTACTTATTCCATGAGTTGGAAGTAGGGGCACAACCCCTCCTTTTGGCTTGAAGACCCGCCTCGTGGGTCGATCTGTGTGGAAGACATTGTCAGGTGGGGAGTTTGGCTAGGGCGACACATCTGTTAAAAGATAACGCAAGTGTCCTAAGATGAGCTCAACGAGAACATTAATCTTATGTAGGACAAAAGGGTAAAAGCTCGTTTGATTTTGATTTCTAGTACAAATATGAACCGTGAAAACGTGGTCTATCAATCCTTTAGGCCTTCAAAATTTGAAGCCTCCATGGCAGTTGCTCTTTGCTGACTCACCCAACAACGATCTTAGATAGGAACACTCACAATTGTTTAGGGTTGTAAATGAATCAAACATTCATAAACAAGCTTGACGTTCAATTTGATAAGAGTTTGTTTATGTTTGTTTAATATACGTAAGATTAATTAAATGAACAAATTTGAACGATTCGTTAAATTAAATGAACAAGCTTAAACACATATTGTTCATGAGCTCACTAACATTTGTAAATAATATTCGTGAACAAAGTTTATTGATCCTGTCCGAATGCTGAGTCGACGGGCACTGGGGACGTGGCGCTGTCGGTGCCTTCCATGTAGACCTCTTAAGGACGTGGATCTCCGGGGTTCCTGCAAGCACAAAACCGGGCCGGGAAGGGGTTCCCGGCGATGGCCCTCCGACGCTCAAGTCAGGCACCCGCGAGGAGAAATTGAAGCAAAGTAACAAGACTGTAGCTACAATGAATGAATGACACATACCTCCGTTGAAGTCTAGGGTCCTTATATAGGACTTCCTAAAGGCGCGTGCACGCTCCCCGAGGCATGCACGCTTCTCAGAGCATACCTGTAATGAGTGTGTCAGAAAAGCGTGTTTGACGCCATATCTTAACAGACCGAGCATATCTCTGACGTGACAGTGAAAACTTCCTCCGTACGATCATCTACCTGATCCAGCCGCCGACCATACTACCTGTCGGCGGCACTTGTCTCGAGGAAGATATCACTAGCTACTCCTTTTGTCTGTTGTGGGCCGAGCGGGAGAGTCGCTTGGCCGACCAGCTGCGCGGTCAGCTAGCCGCTCGGGCGATACAGTAGCTGGGTCGTCCCCTGTCCGCTCGGCCGTCTTCTTTCCCACACTTGGGGACTTGTGAGTATCGGAAACTCGACTCTCACTGAGTTGTCATATCGCCGACTCGGGCGTTGCCTACGCCGATCGGCTGAACCCCTGTCGCTCGGTGCAACCTGCGCCAATCAGCTGAACCCCTGTCGCTCGGTGCAGCCTGCGTCGGTCGGCTGAATCCCTGTCGCTGACTCTTGACTTTGACTTCCATATTGCCGCTGACCCCTATACGGTTCGGCCTCCCCTTTAACCACCGGATCATTTATGAACCATATTTATCAATAAAACTCTTATTAATATGTTAAGTAAATAAAGTAACTTTAGAATGAACAAATAAGTTTATAATATCATGCTAAAAAATCAATCAAATAAGTTTGAATTAATAGTTTAATAACATCTAAATAAATTTAACTTAAGTCAAATTTAAACCAAACTTAAGCTCATAAAAAATAAATCAAGTTAAACTTTAACAATCATTTTAATGATTTAATTTATTTTAGATTCGGCTAGACTTATTTACAACCCTTTATTCTAGCCATCTACTTGGTAATCTTCTTGTAATATGAAATTAGCATAACCAGTGAAGAAAACTATTTCTGTGGACCATATTCGAGAAATGCCATTGCTAGAGATTTATTCAAGTAGAGCCAATATGTTATCGTATTGCCCATAATTTCTGGTTAGTCATTGCTTATCGTCATTGTGAGCAAAGGGGACCGAAGAGTACAAATTATTGCGTAATTGTTGTCCACTAGTAAAAGGAAGGTTGGATTTTACTATGATTCCAAAGGATCGACAAAATTCGTTCCCATAGTTTAAATGACTACAAAGTGTAAGTTGGCATGACAGACTAGTAGAGTTATCAACGAGTCGATTAACATAAAAATAATAATAATAAATTAGGTAAAACTGAATTTGAAATGATTGATCTGGTCCTATAAAAATTCGTAAATAGACGGCGAAAATGCCACAAGAAGTAATTAACCTAGTTAACATTATGATCCTTTTTTAAATCAAGGAAACGTTAGTGTGTGTGGGTATGGACCATCAACGAGCAGAAAACCATAAAAAACACGTTGCCAGAACGCTGCGACGTGCATGTGAAAAATTGACTAGTCCTGAATCAGAATGGATTCTAGTCTTAATTATATTCGAGTCAGTGCACTTCCTTCTTCCTCCACGCCTAACGCAGCAACCACCACCAGAAGAGAGGTTGTTCCGACGATCCGTTCAGAGGACGACTGAGGCAATAATGGCGGACAAGTTTCTCAGCCTCGCGTCCAAGCGGCCGCTCCTGGTGGTGGCCGCCGCCACCGTCGTCGGCGCCTTTCTGTTTTTCTGTCTGGAGACACTCGCAATCGGCTGCTCGATTTGCACATTCGCAGCGGCATCTACCGCTGGGCTCTTGGACAAGGTGAGACATCATTCCTCCTGCCTTTAAGGCACCAAAATAGTTTTTTGTTATTTAATTTAAAAAAAAAAAAATCAAAAGTAACATTCCCCCATGACAAGAATGGCAAGGCTGAGAGACGCTCCAGTTAGGACAGACTAAGTTGGGAGACTCCTGGCCGTTGGAAAAAAGAGATGTGAGAGAAAGAAATAAAAGAATTGTGGGAGTAGAAGAGAGAATAAAATAAAACAACTCAACTTACTTTAGAAAAAGATATATATTTATAGAGTCATTACATAAGCATTAATCTCATATATATATTGAATTTAGATTTTTTTTAATTCTATCTCTATAAAACTCTTATTCTTATTATAATTGTCATCTCATCAATTTTATCTTTATCACGAACTCTCATCAAGAATTGTCACCTCATCATTCTATTTTCACAAACTCTTATCCTTATCAACAACTTTTATCTCTATTAAGAAAATAAAGTTTAATTTCCAGCATTCCCTCTTAAATTTAATTTTGTGACTCTAAGCAAATTTCGTATCTTGATGAAGTCTTCAAATTTGAGAGGCTTGGTAAAAATATCAGTAACTTGATATTGATACTTTGTGTATTTCACTTGCACCTTTTTCCTTGTAATGCACTTTCTAATATAGTGATAGCGTGTATCGATGTGCTTGCTTCTATCATGAAAGACTGGATTTTTTGCTAGTGCTATTGCAGACTTGTTATCAACTCAAATCTTGGTTGCCTCTTCTTATGATAAACTTAACTCATTCAATAAATTTCTAAGTCAAATAGCATGACAAACATATGAAGTCGTAGCCACATACTCTGCTTCACAAGTAGAAAGTATACAATAGGTTGTTTCTTTGACATCCAAGTAAAATTTGTATCTCCCATAAAGAACACAAATCCTGTAATGCTCTTTCTATCATTCATATCTCCACGCCAATCACTGTCGCTATATCCTTCAAGTTTGAACTGGTTAGATGTTGAATAAAACAATCCAAAATTTATCGTACCTTTGATATAATGTAAAATTCTCTTAGTGATCTTAATTAAGTTGGGTGGTAGTTGGATCTTCCATGTAGCAGCTAATAAGTCCAACAACATAAAGAATATCAGGCCTTGTGCATGTCAAGTATCATAAACTTCCAACCAAGCTCTTGAAAAATGTTGAATCAACTTTTTCTCCTTCATCATATTTTGATAGTTGACTCCACATTCTACTGGGGTATTTATGGGCTTACTGTTATCCATCTTGAACTTTTTAAATATCTCTCTTGCATAACTTGCTTGTGAGATGAAGATTTCATCTTCCCTTTAGTGGACTTCGATGCCCAGATAGTATGACAGCCCAATATCAGTTGATCCCGTCCGGAAGCTGAGTCGGACAGAGGCGGGTTGTGCTGGAGTCGGTGTTGACGAAAAGTCGTTGCGAAGTTGGGTCGATCTGGCACCAGGCGGAAGGGCTCGCACGGGTGGATGACGAGAGATGATGACTCGAGGGCCCTGCGCACGCTCAGACAAGCACCCAAGTCGTTAGAGACCAGAAACCAGGGAAAAAGTCCCCGGGTCAGGCCCTCTAATGCTCAAGTCAGGTACTTTTTCCCTAGAAACACAGAGAAAGGACGAAAAGAAAGGACGAGTGTGAAAGGATGAGTGAGCATACCTGTGTAAGGGACAAAACATCCCTTTTTATACTACAACGAGTGCTTCTGGAGTCTGGCGGGTGTCAGGGAATGTCAGATGTTAGGCTTTGTCTGGCGTTGAATGACACGTGTGTTAGTTAGAGCCCTAGAGCCAATCATTTGATGATTGTATTATGGACTTATTGTATCATATTCTTATATAAATAAAGGTATTTGTTTTTGGTTATTTTACTTACTTGTATTGGTGCCAAATAAACTAAGTATAATAGCGTCCTTGAGTAAAAGGTTCTCACCTATATCAATCGGTTAGTTGAACCGATAGTGAGATGATATAGGGAACACTACTCTTAATCATTCCTAGTCGAGTGTTAACATTCAGGGACAATATTAATGCAATAAGACTAGCATGTAGGTCAACTCGATGACTTGATCTCACAAGTCATGGATATAGAGATATCAAGTTGACACATGGGTATGCATTGGAGAATGTATACTGAATGACCCACCATGAGAAAGTTGTTGGATCAAGACCGCGCTAGAGGGGGGGGGGGTGAATAGCGCTTGTGGCTAAATAGTTCGTTTATCGGTATCGTAAAACTATCGGAGTAATTAAAACTTCGTTCAGAAATTAATGCAGCAGAAATGAAATAGAGAAACACACACAGAAGAACACGGAGGATTTACTTCGTTCGGAGCCTAAGGCGACTCCTACTCGAAGGCCCGCGATCCTTGATCACTTCCGATGGGAAACAACTATAAGCTCGATAAGAATTACAAATTACAATGAAAGTATTAAAATAACTTTGTACCGACAACTTAAGAAAGAAGAAAATGGAGCTCCGGGTCGTTGGAATGTTGCAGCAGCATTTCGGAATGATTGAGTTAGCAGCACGTTGAAGAAAGAAAGCTTAGAACTTGATATGTTGAAGTGCTGGTCGAAACCCCCTTATAAAGGGTGTTCAAGGCGCCTTGAAGGCTGTTTAAGGCGCCTCCATGCTGCCGAGTCCTCCGCGTGGATGAAACTTGAACTGGTCAAACTTCATCTGTTTAAGGCGCCTTATACCCTGCTCAAGGCGCCTTATACCCCCTTCAAGGCGCCTCCATTGAAGCTTCACAGCCAGGTCATCTTTTGCACCCGAGGCGCCTCCAAGCTCCATGGAGGCGCCTCGGACACTGTTCATCCGAGGGAAAACTTCCTTATTTTGTACCTGCAAGACATGTTAGTCCCAAACAATATCCTGCAGCACAGAGTTAGCACATAAAACTACAAATATAATGAATATATATTTGATGGTCGTCAAACTATCCAGTTCTGACTTTGGATTTCCAACCAGAAACCCTAGGTCGACCCGACGCCTACTGTTCCCTCTACGGGGAACGCGTCCTCACCTACTCCACACAGGAGATTTACCTGTTGCCAGTCGATCCTCCAGATCGACTGGACTTTTTCTCAGCACTCGACGCTTCCGGACTTTCTGCTGGACATCCGCTTCCCGGCTAGTCCAATCTTTCACCTGGTTCGCGACACCAGGACTTTCCACCTAGGGTTACCACCCCCTAGGACTTTTGCCTGAAGCCATCGACCTGCTAAGACTTTCCGCATAGGGTTACCACCCCCTATGACCTAGGGTTACCGCCCCCTAGGATTTTCCCTTTGCCTAACCGCAACTAGGACTTTTCTCCACCTAGGGTTACCGCCCCCTTGGACCTAGGGTTACCACCCCCCTAGGGTTTTCACCTGCCTAACCACAGTTAGGACTTTCCTGAAACACTCATTCAACATGTTAGATAACAACACAACTTAACTTTGAACCCTTTGCCATTATCAAAACTTGGGTTCGATCGTCGGATGCTTCCCGCACCAACAAAAGTATCATGGATCGTTATATGAGTGTCATATACTTTCTCATGTGGCTATTAATATGACTACTAGTCCTTAGACCTGAAGTCACCATGGTTCCCTACATAAGGAGTTATGTACTTTGGTTTCGTCAAACGTCACCCGTAACTGGGTGGACTATAAAGGCGATTACTGGGTATGTAACGAATTATACAGAGGAATGTGAGTGATGTAGATGGGATCTATCCCTCCTATATGACGGGAGCGACATCGATATTCTTGATAGAGTGAGACCACGAAGTGCATGACCATGCCCAAATGAGTCAATATGAGATATTGAGCTCATTTGATTTAGTGAGTCTACTTGGAGTTCAAGATTTAGATTGATTAGAGGATGACACGGTCTATGCCTCACATTGATCAATCTAGATGTCTTGGATAGAAGGACACTTGTCATATATTGTGAGGAGTCACAATTAGTAGTCACAAGGTGATATTGGATCTCAACATTCTTGTAACTTGGGTAGTAATGATGTGTTGCTAGATACCGCTCATTACTTATGCTCCTAAATGGGTTTAGGGGCATTGCCAACGTTACAAGAACCTATAGGGTCACACACTAAGGACAATTAGATGGAGATTAGGTTCATATGATGAACCAAGAGGATTAGATTCATGTGATGAATCAAATTAGATTAAGAGTAATCCTAATTGGGCTAATTGAGTTAGACTCAAGTTGATTCATGTGTTCAATGAGTCTAATTTAGATTATGACTCATGGAATCAATTTAATTAAATGAATTAGATTCATTATATTAAATTGACTTGAATTAAATGGTTGGATTAGATCAACCATGAGAGAGATTAAGTCAAGTTTGACTTGACTTGAGAGGAAGATGAAGAGTCAAGTTTGACTTGACTTTATGCCACCTCATTGGTGAGTTGGCATTGATTGGGCCAATGATGATGCTCCACATCATCATGGTTGCTTAAGTAGGATGTCACCTCATGAGAGTTACCAAGAGTTGTGACTCTTGGCATTCCATGGAGGTTACAACACCTCTTAATGTGGCCAGCCACATCAATTGCATGGAGAGTTTCATTTTGTGAGGAATTCTCATTCATTCCATCATCTTCTTCCTCAAGCTCTCCCTCTCCTTTCTTGGCCGAACACCATAGGTGCTAGCACACCTTTGTTTGGTCCCCTCCACCAAATTTTGTTCGTGTGGATACTTCTAGAGGGTTGTCTACTTTGACAATCTTGAGATCCGACAAACCGTTGGACTAGCGGGATAGCGAAGGGCATCGCATCGAGTGTAACGCTCTTATCTATTGTAGATCTAGACTTTACAAACTCGTACTCATATTTTGTTTTATTTTTCCTTCGTACAGATCCGGTGGCGGGGGTTTCGGGGTTTCCGCGACGCGAAAAAGCGGTTTTCGCCGCCCGAAAGACCCTACAGTGGTATCAGAGCCACGTGCGAAGACTTGTACGAGTTTAGTTTGATTTTTATAAAAAATATAGCTTCTGTGATTTTCTGTAAATTTAAGTTTTTATGGATTTTTATGAGTAATTTTCTCGTAGAAGCGAAGCACAAGTGTTTATACACTTGTAGGCTTCGACTATCGAGAAGATTTTTCCGAAACGACAAGGTTTCGCCCCAAATCCTTTTGGGACAGCGGACTAAGGCGCTGTAGGATCGCTTAGGGGCACTCGCGATGGTTAGATCGCGGGTAGGGGTGCTGCTCCTGGCCCTGCAAGGGGATTCGTTCCGCGATTGCGCCCGAAAACCGCTAAACGGGACCGCCGGGAAATTTTACTCGTAAAAATTGTAAAAATTAGTATTAAAATTACAGAAAATTATGGAAATTACATAATTTAGGACTATGTATAATTTGTGATGGTCATGGCCCAAAACAACCCAATCTGATTGGAAATGTGTTGTAATTCATATTACGGCCTGCGCGCCGTCATTTGTGTTGTGCGTGTTGTACATTTGATTCGCGACCTGCGCGTCGTGCCTTTCTCTATTATTTATTCTTATTGTAAATTAGTTTAGACCCGAATGTAACTCGAGTTTCAAAATTGTAATGTACAAAATTAGAGCCGTGGAAGGTCCACTCGAGACGGAGTTACGAGGAGGGCGCGAGGAACACAAGGTGGTCAAAGGGAGGAGCTTGAGAAGTTGTTGACCCTAGGTTGACCATCCGATCTTCTCATTGGCTTGAGAAGATCGTAGTAGGGCCATGAATAATCGCAAATTAATTTAATTAATTGCTTATGTGTATATGATGCATGATTAGTAATTAATTAGTGCCTAACGATTAGATTATATCTAAATCGTGTACAAGATGCACCCTTTCTAGTAGATTAGATCTATCACGTATTTGATACATATCGATGATTAGATTAGATCTAAATCGCATCAACTCTAATGCCTACCGTGTCGTGATACCTATCACTACCTCGATCACATGTGTTGTTGAATCTGCCAAAACAGAGCAACACATATTATCTTGGTAGGGTACGGAGGGATAATCTTGGTCCCGCTTATCAACGCATGGGCGAATACAAACTCAATTAGATTGAGTATTCCTAGTTTACTCGGTTGGATCGAGTACAACTATAGACATTCTTCCAACGGTTGGAAATATAGGACATAATCACATTTATATTAATTCTTGGGCGTATTAGCCAAAGCTAACTCAAGTTTTAATATAACTACGGATGATGATCCTATAAACAAGAGTTGCATAGAGATGTAATTGGTAAATCGTTACCTACCGATCATACTAGATCTTGGGCGTATTAGCCAAAGCTAACTCAAGGGTTAGTATGATGTGGATCTTGTCCCACATGAATTATAGAATTCAGTGGGAGCATCATTTAGTTAAAAACCTAATTAAATGATTTAAAAGAATATGATATTTATTTTTTACATTTTTCTGTTGTAGATAACCATGACGTCGAATACGAACACCTTCTCTCTGCGTTCTGTCCTTGAGAAGGACAAGCTCAATGGAGCAAATTTCCTGGACTGGTACAGGAACTTGAGAATAATTCTCACCCAGGAACGTAAACTGTACGTTCTGGAGCAGCCCATTCCAAAGGCTCCTCCTGCCAATGCCCCGCGAGCTGACAAAGATGCTTATAAGAAGCATCAAGATGACGCATTAGATGTGTCCTGTCTAATGCTCGCGACCATGAACTCTGAGCTTCAGAAGCAACACGAGTTGATGGGCGCTTACGATATGGTTGAACATCTTCGTCAATTGTATCAAGGACAAGCGCGGCATGAGAGATTTGAGATCTCAAGGGCACTATTTCAGTGCAAGATGTCAAATGGGGCTCCCGTAGGCCCATATGTACTCAAAATGATTGGGTACATAGAAAACCTACAGAGGTTGTGATTCCTGCTTGGCCAAGAGCTGGTCACTGACCTGATCTTGCAATCCTTGCTGGATAGCTATAGTCAGTTCATTCTAAACTACAATATGAACGAAATTGACAAGCCATTGCCCGAGCTGCTTAGCATGTTGAGAACTGCTGAGCTGAACCTTAAGAAGGCAAAGCCCCACTCTGTTCTGATGGTTCAGAAACACAAGGGCAAGGGCAAGCCCAAAGGCAAGGGAAAGTCCCAAGCCAAGGGCAAAGGCAAGGCACTGAAGTCTAAAGGAGGGGTCGCCAAGGATGCGGTCAAACCGGGCACTGGAAGAGGAACTGCAAGGTGTACCTAGAAGATCTTAAGAAGAAGCGAAGTGAGACTTCCACTTCAGGTATATATGTTATAGAAGTCAATTTATCTATTTCTTCATCATGGGTATTAGATACCGGATGTGCTTCTCACATTTGTACTAATGTGCAGGCGCTGAGAAATAGCAGGGCATTGGCAAAGGGCGAGGTGGACCTACGCGTAGGCAATGGAGCACGGGTTGATGCTGTTGCTGTAGGGACTTATTTTCTATCTCTACCCTCTGGGCTTGTATTAGAGTTGGATGATTGTTGTTATGTGCCTGTATTAACTAAGAACATAATTTCAGTTTCTTGTTTGGACAAGAAAGGTTTCTCTTTTATAATAAAGGACAAATGTTGTTCAGTTTATTTAAAAGATATGTTCTATTGTAGTGCACCTCTGATGAACGGACTCTACATTCTAGACCTTGAAAGTCCTATCTATAACATAAATACCAAGAGGTTCAAGTCAAATGACATGAACCAAACCTATCTCTGGCACTGTCACTTAAGTCATATAAATGACAAGCGCTTACCCCAGCTCCATAAGGATGGTTTGCTGGACTCATTTGATTTTGAATCTTATGAGACGTGCGAGTCATGCCTATTAGGCAAGATGACCAAGACTCCCTTTAGTTGGCACAGTGAGAGAGCAACTGCCTTGTTAGGTCTTATATATAGTGATGTATGTGACCCTTTCAATGTCGCTGCCAGAGGCGGTTATAGGTACTTCATCACATTTACTGATGACTTCAGTAGATATGGTTATGTGTACTTGATGACACATAAGTCTGAATCCTTTGAAAAGTTTAAAGAATTCAAGAATGAAGTACAAAACCAGCTTGACAAGAGTATTAAGATACTTCGATCAGATCGAGGTGGAGAATACCTTAGCCATGAATTTCGTGACTACCTAGCTAAGTGTGGGATTCTATCCCAACTCACTCCTCCTGGAACACCACAGTGGAATGGTGTATCCGAAAGGAGGAATCGTACCCTATTAGATATGGTATGATCTATGATGAGTCACACAGATCTTCCGACATTCCTTTGGGGCTATGCTCTAGACACGGTAGCTTTTATACTCAACCGAGTTCCATTCAAGGTCGTGATAAAGACACCATATCGGATATGGACTGAGAGAGATGCCCAGGTGTCTTTCATGAGGATTTGGGATTGTGAGGCTTACGTTCGACGTTAAGTCTCAGACAAGTTAGGACTCAAATCCGACAAGTGCTACTTTATTGGATATCCCAAGGAAACTAAGGGATATTACTTCTACATTCCCAATCAGCACAAGGTAGTTGTGGCAAAGACTGGGGTCTTTCTAGAAAGGGACTTTGTTTCTAGAAAGACTAGTGGGAGTACGTTCGATCTTGAAGAAGTTCAAGATGCGGACCATAACACTGAAGCCTCGATGGAAGTTGAACTGGAACCACAAAGTGTTGTGGATGATGTTGTTCCACAAAGAGTTGAGGAATAACAACCAGTTCAAGTAAACATACCTCTTCGCAGGTCTGATAGGGTACGTCGTCAGCCTGAGAGATACTCATTTCTCTTGTCTGACCATGATGATGTTGTGCTCATAGATGATGAGCCTACCACCTATCAGGAAGCTGTGATGAGACCAGATTCCGAGAAATGGTTAGAGGCCATGAGATCTGAGATGGAATCCATGTACACCAACCAAGTATGGACTTTGGTTGATCCACCTGAAGGGGTAAAACACATTGGGTGTAAGTGGGTCTTTAAGAAAAAGACTGACATGGATGGACTTATCTATAAGGGTCGCTTGGTAGCTAAAGGTTTCAAGCAAATTCATGGTATTGACTATGATGAAACCTTTTCTCCAATAGCGATGTTTAAGTCCATTCGGATCATGCTTGCTATTGCAGCATACCATAACTATGAGATATGGCAGATGGATGTCAAAACCACGTTTCTGAATGGAAACCTACTCGAGGATGTGTACATGACACAACCTGAGGGTTTTGTAGATCCACAGCATACTAGCAGAGTATGCAAGCTGCATAGGTCCATTTATGGACTAAAGCAAGCTTATTGGAGCTGGAATCTTCGATTCGATGATGCAATCAAACAGTTTGGTTTCATCAAGAACGAAGATGAGCCTTGTGTCTACAAGAAGGTTGTAGGGGATATAGTTGTCTTCCTCATATTGTATGTGGATGACATACTACTCATTGGGAAGGACATCGCTTTGCTTCAGTCTGTCAAGACCTGGCTAGGGAGTTGCTTCTCAATGAAGGACTTAGGTGAGGCATCCCGTATTCTAGGGATACAGATATATAGAGATAGATCTAAGAGATTGCTTGGCCTAAGTCAGAGTACATACATTGACAAGGTATTCCTTTGGTTTGCCATGCAGAACTCCAAGAAGGGATTTCTGCCGATATCACATGGCGTGAGTCTTTCGAAGACTCAAGGTCCCTCTTCTAGAGAGGAGAGAGACTGCATGGATCAGATCCCTTATGCCTCAGCCATAGGATCTATCATATACGCCATGCTATGTACTCGACCTGATGTCTCGTATGCTTTGAGCATGACTAGTAGATACCAGTCAGATCCAGGTGAAAGTCACTGGATAGCGGTCAAAAATATTCTTAAGTACTTAAGAAGGACTAAAGAATATTTCTTGATATATGGATGCAATGATGAGCTAGCTGTAAAGGGTTACAATGATGCCAGCTTCTAGACCGATCAGGATGATTATCGATCGCAGTCAGGGTTCGTATTTTGCATAAATGGTGGTGCTGTGAGCTGGAAGAGTTCGAAGCAGGACACAGTAGCTGATTCTACGACAGAGGTCGAGTACATTGCTGCATCAGAGGTAGCAAAGGAGGCAGTTTGGATCCGCAAGTTCATCACTGAACTTGGGGTGGTTCCCAGTATCGCTGACCCTATTGAGCTCTTTTGTGACAACAATGGAGCTATAGCACAGGCGAAGGAACCTCGCTCACACCAGCGGACCAAACACATACTACGACACTTCCATCTCATTCGAGAGATTATCGAGAGAGGAGATGTGAAGATTTGCAAAGTACCTACAGAGGCTAACATCGCAGATCCCTTGACCAAGGTTTTGGTACAGAGGAAGCATGATGGTCACACTAGGTCATTGGGGCTTAGAGCCTACACTGATTGACACTAGTGCTAGTGGGAGAATGTTAGTTAGAGCCCTAGAGCCAATCATTTGATGATTGTATTATGGACTTGTTGTATCATATTCTTATATAAATAAAGACATTTGTTTTTGGTTATTATACTTACTTGTATTGGTGCCAAATAAACTAAGTATAATAGCGTCCTTGAGTAGAAGGTTCTCACCTATATCAATCGGTTAGTTGAACCGATAGTGAGATGATGTAGGGAACATTACTCTTAATCATTCCTAGTCGAGTGTTAACATTCAGGGACAATGTTAATGCAATAAGACTAGCATGTAGGTCAACTCGATGACTTGATCTCACAAGTCATGGATATAGAGATATCAAGTTGACACATGGGTATGCATTGGAGAATGTATACTGAATGACCCACCATGAGAAAGTATCATGGATCATTATATGAGTGTCATATACTTTCTCATGTGGCTATTAGTATGCCTACTAGTCCTTAGACATGAAGTCACCATAGTTCCCTACATAAGGAGTTATGTACTTTGGTTTCGTCAAACGTCACCCGTAACTGGGTGGACTATAAAGGCGATTACTGGGTATGTAACGAATTATGCAGAGGGATGTGAGTGATGTAGATGGGATCTATCCCTCCTATATGACGGGAGCGACATCGATATTCTTGAATGACCATGCCCAAATGAGTCAATATGAGATATTGAGCTCATTTGATTTAGTGAGTCTACTTGGAGTTCAAGATTTAGATTGATTAGAGGATGACACGGTCTATGCCTCACATTGATCAATCTAGATGTCTTGGATAGAAGGACACTTGTCATATATTGTGAGGAGTCACAATTAGTAGTCACAAGGTGATGTTGGATCTCAACATTCTTGTAACTTGGGTGGTAATGATGTGTTGCTAGATACCGCTCATTACTTATGCTCCTAAATGGGTTTAGGGGCATTGCCAATGTTACAAGAACCTATTGAGTCACACACTAAGGACAATTAGATGGAGATTAGGTTCATATGATGAACCAAGAGGATTAGATTCATGTGATGAATCAAATTAGATTAAGAGTAATCCTAATTGGGCTAATTGAGTTAGACTCAAGTTGATTCATGTGTTCAATGAGTCTAATTTAGATTATGACTCATGGAATCAATTTAATTAAATGAATTAGATTCATTATATTAAATTGGCTTGAATTAAATGGTTGGATTAGATCAACCATGAGAGAGATTAAGTCAAGTTTGACTTGACTTGAGAGGAAGATGAAGAGTCAAGTTCGACTTGACTTTATGCCACCTCATTGGTGAGTTGACATTGATTGGGCCAATGATGATGCTCCACATCATCATGGTTGCTTAAGTAGGATGTCACCTCATGAGAGTTACCAAGAGTTGTGACTCTTGGCATTCCATGGAGGTTACAACACCTCTTAATGTGGCCGGCCACATCAATTGCATGGAGAGTTTCATTTTGTGAGGAATTCTCATTCATTCCATCATCTTCTTCCTCAAACTCTCCCTCTCCTTTCTTGGCCGAACACCATAGGTGCTAGCACACCTTTGTTTGGTCCCCTCCACCAAATTTTGTTCGTGTGGATACTTCTAGAGGGTTGTCTACTTTGACAATCTTGAGATTCGACAAACCGTTGGACTAGCGGGATAGCGAAGGGCATCGCATCGAGGGTAACGCTCTTATCTAGTGTAGATCTAGACTTTACAAACTCGTACTCATATTTTGTTTTATTTTTCCTTCGAACGGATCCGGTGGCGGGGGTTTCGGGGTTTCCGCGACGCGAAAAAGCGGTTTTCGAGGTCCGAAAGACCCTACAACATGGCCTCCTCCCATAGGCTGGCGGAAGAACCACAGGGGTAATGAGCCCCCGACCATTGGCATATTCCCTGACACTCTGATTATTCTCTGATAGGTGGTTACGATTCCCTTATTTACTTGTTGTGTAGTGCCTGGTCCCCTCAGTCCGTGATCCTTAAGCTGGGTCTTTGTACTCGTCGACCCCGATCTGGTATCGCCTCCAGACCTGTGCCTCTGACCTTGTTCTGCGCATCTCATCTTATAGACTCCTGACCTACCTTACCTTATATCGCTCCCAGACCTGTGCATCTGGCCTTGTTCTGCGCCTCTCATCTTGGAGACTCTCGACCTGCCTTACCTTGTATCGCTTCCAGACCTGTGCATCTATCCTTGTCCTGCGCATCTCATCTTACAGACTTCCGACCTGCCTTACCTTGTATCGCTTCCAGACCTGTGCATCTGACCTTGTTCTGCGCATCTCATATTGCAGACTCCCGATCATCCTTACCTCTTATTGCACTATGTATCACGACCTGTATGCCTTAGTTCGGTTCTGCTTATCCCACCTCCAAAGCTATATGTCTGTCTGACTCCGTCTGACTTGACCTGTATGCCTTAGCTTGACTCTGCCTCTCCGGGCCCTGTAGCCGACCAGTACGCTCCTGTCCAGATAGTGTGTCACAAGGCTATAAGTTCTGACCTGTATCCTTGGTTGACACATCCCGACCTATACGCTTTGACTATATGGTGTGTCGTAAGGCTATAAATCCTGACCTGTATCCTTGGTTGACACATCCCGACCTGTACGCTTTGACTATATGGTGTGTCGCAAGGCTATAAGTCCTGACCTATATCCTTGGTTGGTACATCCCAACCTGTATACTTTGATCCCTGTATCTTGTGCCCCAAGATTATCAGTCCTGACCTGTATCCTTGGTTGGCACATCCCGACCTGTACATTTGATCCCTGTATCTTGTGCCCCAAGATTATCAGTGCTGACCTGAATCCTTGGTTGGCACATCTGACCTGTACACTTTGATCCCTGTATCTTGTGCCCCAAGATTATCAGTCCTGACCTGTATCCTTGGTTGGCACATCCGACCGGACCTATGTTTTCTGACTGGTCCATCATGACCAGCCCGAACTCATATCTACCAGGCGGACCCAGCCTCCGACTGCTGCTTCTATCAACCCTGGGTCATTTTGTAATCTGAACCGGGCCCTCTATCCTCCACCTAAGCAGGGTTTTTGACCACCACATGGGCAGACCTTTGACTATGACATGGGCTTGACTTCTGACAGTCACGCAAGCTTGACTTTTGACTACCTTGTAGGCTTGACCCTTGACCTTCTTGCGGATTTGACCCCTGACCACGTCCGCTAACTGACCCCGCACTCATGCACCGTATCACAAGCCTCCCCCTCAAGTCTAGTCAAAGGAGGCGCTAATCTGACTGACTAGACCCATGCCCAATAATTGCCTAACCTGATCCTTGCACCTCTCGACTTGCTGACCTTTCTCCCGATACTTTGTTCTGAACTTATCCTTCTCCCTAAAAGATATATGAGCGTTCATTATTTATGTGTGGATTCTTCGGCTTCTGGTCTTGACACTTTCTCATAAATGATACACTATTTCCTAAGCGTCGTCTCAAGTTACGAGATAATCCCTTCACCTTCCCCTTCCTTATAAGAGGATCATGTATACTTCCACTTTCCTTCCAAACTCTCCCTCGCGCTCATGGAAATAGATGAGCTATCCTCTTTGCGCCACCAACTCGCTCTGAAAGAAGAAGCCTTGCTTGAAATGACTCTAAGTAGGGACCTTCAAACTTCACTCCGTAGGGAAATAGAGGAGCTCTGGCAAGCTGCCAAATCCAGGACTCGAGCTGAGCTAGCTTTAAAGCACAAGGCACGTGCAGACTTGAACAGCCAGACCATTATATCGCCTACCTGAAGCTGCGACATGAGGATGTTATAGCTCTCTTGCAAGAGGAAAGCCGGATAAAAGATGAAACCATTGACCAACTACAAACCACCCTCAAGCTGATCAAAGAAGAACTAGCTTAAGCTCAGATGCAACTGGCGAAAAGGGGTCAGGCCCTTGGCGATGGATCTTGTCATGATAATATAAACTGGGATAGGTTCTTCTTTTTGTAGGTCTGTGTTAGGTCTGTATTTCAACTTCTATTGAATAACATTCCTTGCACTGTCCGCTTCCAGGGCTGTGGGTCTGTATTTCCTTGTTTATCATAGTATTAGAAAAGACAAATTTAAAAAGGATAATTTGCTTACCATCTCTTACCAAAAAGGGGCCGGAAAGTAGTGGTTTGTACGGACTTGCATGTTTGCATCCCGTAATGGTAATAAAAATATGGCTACAAGACAGTTGAGTACGAAAGAATACCGTGTGGATTCACATTAAGGTAAGAGGAGGAAATACTGACCAAAAGAGTTGCTGATAGTGAGGGCAGACTCACTTATAACTTGCCCCTGAGGCAAGAGTCTGGGGCACCGACCTGGGCGGTCGTTGGGCGTGAGAGCATGCTCACTTATAACTCGCATTGGGGCGAGAGTCTGGAACACCGACCTGGACGGTCATTGGGCGTGAGAGCATGCTCACTTATAACTCGCACTAGGGCGAGAGTCTGGAACACCGACTTGGACGGTCGTTGGATGTGAGAGCATGCTCACTTATAACTCGCACTGGGGCGAGAGTCTGGAACACCGACCTGGACGGTCGTTGGGCGTGAGAGCATGCTTACTTATAAATCGCACTGGGGCAAGAGTCTGGAACACCGATCTGGATGGTCGTTGGGCGTGAAGGCATGCTCACTTATAACTCGCACTGGGGCGAGAGTCTGAAACAAATTGTCACCTAATGGCAATACAATTTAAAACACTATTAAACTTGTACAATTTAATTTAATATTAAATAAAGTAATCAAACATAATATAGTGTGAGTAGTTTCCATTTAACAACATAATAGGTTAGATTACACATAACGTTCACTTTCTATTGAACATTGAACTTAGTGAACCAAAACAAACCTAGATTGTTTTCCATATATTAAACATGTAGTATCTACTAACACTAAAATCACCATATATATGACTATATTATGTTATATATCAAAATACTAACTTAACCTATATCTAAATTCAACCATATAAATTATACCTGAATATGTGTAATCTAACCGAAGAAGATGTAGCATACCGCAAAAGAAATACAATTTAGAGAAAATTAATAAAAAAAATATGACATACTAATAAAAATTCAAAAGGAACAAGCCGATGGCCACCCAACCAATGCACCAACAGTCGACAAAGAAGCCAACCACGTGTTGCTGGCCACTATTAGCGCCATAACACCTGCCAGCCGCGTGCTGGCGGTTACCGCTGCCGCAGCCGCGGGCTGGCGGCAGCCACAGCCACAGCCGCAGTTGCGGGCTGGCGGCCGCCGCAGCCGCGGGCTGGCGGCCGCCGCAGCCGCGGGCTGGCGGCCGCCGCAGCCGCTAGCCACGGCTTGGCGGCCGACACAGCCACCAGGCGCTTGCTGGCGGCCGGCACAGCCGCCAGGCGAGTGCTGTGTCGGCCGCTAGTCACTACTGGCGTTGGGAGGAGCAGGAAAGAGAGAGGGAGAAAGAGGGGGCGTACCGAATCATCGGAGATCTGGTTCAGAGGAGAGGTTCGAAGTTCGGGATCGGAGGGGAGGAGAGCAGTAAGCACACATGAAAGGGAAAGGGGTCTGATGCCTAAAAAATGAGTTTACCGATGAAATATTAATTCCGTCGGTGTTTACCGATGAATCAAAAAATTCTGTCGATATTTATCGACGAAATATTAATTCCGTCGGTAATCTATAATTGTACCGGCGGAATTTAGTTTCTGTCGATGATTACCGACAGAATTTTTTTTCGATCAGTAATTCTGTCAATATTACTGGTTTTTCTTGTAATGTATATTTTGATTCCATGGCTAAATTAGTCACAAAATTTTAATTTCGATCGTAATTAAAATTAGTGATAAAAAAATCTTACGGCCGATAATTTCAATTGCTAATCGTTATTTGTTTGTGTGGAATGCTACGGGCGTACAAGGTGCCGACATGAGCTTCGAACTCTTATTAGATTGGAGTCCATCCTAGCTTTTATCACGCACCGCACCTGAGGGCATACGCACTTACGTGTACATTTGACTCATTAAGAGATTGACCATTAAATGAGATTTTCATGCTTAAATGAGCCGTCAAACTAACGAGCCAACAACCACGTACGCGTGATCCACAAGTTTGCCTTTATGATGTTGTTAAACCCTCTTTGTCATTTTGATATTGTAGTAATGTATACGTCTCTCTTTGAATAATTAATGAAACACGAGATGCGCATTTTAATAATCTCTCATTATATTCTTTTCCTTTTATTTGACCTCGACAAGGAGCAGCAAGCTTCACCTGGAAGAACAAGGTAATGATCACATAAGATGGACAATTGGCCTGGAACAATAATGCTTAAACTTTTTTTTGGGGATAATTTAGGTATCGAGGTCTTATGATCTAATTAATCTTGGAGATAACTAACTTACCTCTATAAAAATTTTACATCGATCATCATGATAAATTTCAAAGTGCAAATGACCATTCATACAATGATTAAGTGGTTTGATTAGTTCAAATACAAAAGAAAAATTCTTATATTTCTTAGATTTTGAATCCTGCATGCATGGGAAACTCAAAGATACATTTAGGACGTCTCTCATGTAAGATTTTTTTGAAGAGGCTTAAAAAATGAAAAAGTTGAATAAAAAAAATTCTAACTATTATAGGTGTAAGATTTGAAGTTATAGTTCAAGATCAGTAGTGAAATTTTAAAGTTACATTTTTGTCTTAAAATTGATATAATATGTGGTCATGCAATTACATGTTATGAATTGAACAATCAATTTTTAGAATGTTGATGTGACATGATGTGATATATTGTGATTGATATGGCTAAGGCTTAAATGAACTAAGCGTTCATGAATAAGCTTTGTGTCCAGCTTGGTAAAAGCTTGTTTATGTTCGTTCAATATATACAAGATTAATTAAACAAATAAACTTGAACAACTTGCTAAATTAAACAAATAAGCTTGAACACATATGTGTTCAGCTCGTTAACATTCGTGAACAACATTCATGAACAATATTCGTGAACAACGTTCGTGAACAATGTTCACGAACCATATTTATTAATAAAACTATTTTTAATATGTTAAATAAATAATAAAATAAAATAAAATAAATAAGTTTAATAACCAATCAAATAACTAAAAGTTTCAAACAATCAAACAACCTTAAATTAAGAGCTCGATAACATCTAAATAAACTAAGTTCGAAACCAATCTTAAGCCACGCTCAAACCAAGCTCCAAGCCAAGCTCAAGCCAAGCTTGAATTGAGAATTCAATAATATCTAAATGAACCATGCTCAAGTCAAGCTTCAAATAAACTCAAGCTCGTAAAAAATAAACCAAGCCAAGCTTAAACAATCATTTCAAAAGCTTGGTTCATTTTAAGCTTGGCTCGGCTCGACTCGGTTACCATATCAAATAAGGTTGAACATCCCAAGACTTGGCTCGTTTACATCCCTAGATATGGAGAATAAGGTGGGGCCCCCGAGTCAGGTCAAAGTACAAGAGGTCGGTTGACATGACAGGCAAAGTCAAGGAGGGTCAACATTTAGGGTCAACTCATTCGATCATCTTGGCCGAGCGATTATCCAATCGAACCCTTGAGTCGGTCGGACCCTAATTCTATCAGTATCGATGAAACCTTGAGCCGAGTAAGTATCATTCAAAGCCAAAACCTTTTCATCACTCAGGATAATATGGTTAACTATTTCGACCGAGTGTTCTAGCCGATTGGACTTATGATCCGATCGGACAAATTGGACACTTGGTCCGACCGGACTCCCCAGTCAAGCAGAGAGTCCGAGCGAGAGCCAAGTCCCTGATAGCATTCCATCAATCCAACATGGTCATTATTGCAACTGATAGTTGATCGGACTATAGAAGGGACTCGATCGTTCCTACCAGTAGCTCCCTCAAGCGGACGAGCATGCCATTCTCCCAAGAAATATTGGAAGATAAATTATCAAGTCATTTTCGACCCCCTACCGATTGGATAATATGGAGAAGCAATCGACCCAGAGGACCATCTGCTCAAATTTAAAAATATAACTATTCTCCATCAGTATACGGACGAAGTCAAATGCTAAGTGTTTCTCACCACCCTCTCTGGCTCGGCACAAAGATTTTTCAACCGGCTTCTGGCCAAGTCCATTTGCTGCTTCAAGAATTTCCGTAAGGCATTCCTCCATTATTTTGCCAGCAGCCACTGCTATCATAAGACGATACTAAGCCTGTTTTCCCTTAAGCAAAGACCCAAGAAAATGTTGAGGGCCTACATCAAAATGTTCAATCAAATGACCATGGGCATTTCCTCGGCCACCCTGGAGATCTTAGTGAGTGTCTTCTGTTGGTGCAAGAAGCATCCGACGATCAAACCTAAGTTTTGACAATGGTAAAGGGTTCAAAGTTAAGGTTATTTGTGGTCTAATGAGTTTGAATGAGATTGCAGGAAAGTCCTAAGTGTATTTAGGCAAAAGTCCTAGCTGCGGTTAGGCAGGTGGAAAACCCTAGGGGGCGGTAACCCTAGGTCTTAGGGGGTGGTAACCCTAGGTGGAAAGACTTGGTGGGTCGAAGGCTTCAAGCAAAAATCCTAGAGTCGAGGACTTTAGGTTGAAATCCTGGTGTCGTGAACTGGGTGGAAGACTGGATGGGTCATGGAGCGAACGTCCAATAGAAAGTCCTGGAGATTAGAACGCTGAGCAAAATTCCAGTTGGTCTGGAGGATTAATCTAGCAATCAAGTAAACTCTCCTAAGTGGAGTAGGTGAGGACGCATTCCCCAGTGAGGGAATAGTAGGCGTCGGTTCGACCTAGGGTTTCCGGAGGTAAAATTTGAAGTCATAACCGAATAGTCTAGAGACTGTCAAAATAAGTTTATATTTATTTTATTTTGTTTAACTAACTTTGTTTTGCAGGGTATACCTTATTTGTACACTAACATACCTTGTAGGATAGAAATTGTACAAGAAAAGCCTCGGATGAACAATCCCGAGGCGCCCTCCATGGAGCTTGGAGGTGCCTCGGGTGACTTGGTCGACAGCCCCGCAGCAAGGCGCGAGGGTGCCCTCCATGGAGGTTGGAAGCACCCTGGACGCTACTTGGAGGGCGCCCTCCATGAAGCTTGGAGGCACCCTAGACGCTGCTTGGAGGGCGCCCTCCATAGAGCTTGGAGGCGCCCTCAAGCGGATAAGCAGTGAAGATGCAGGAGCTTATCGACATTGCGATTTTGGCGGGGTTGGGGACGCCCTCTATGCTGTTGGAGGTGCCCTCAACAAGCTACTTAAGCCTGGTTCGAGCAGCATCTTAGACACAACTTGAAATCACAACCCTTCTTTCGCGTGCTGCTCAAAGAACGATCCAACAAAGCTACAACTCGACTCTGACGACCAAAAGCCTTAAAATTCCCTATTTTTTATTGTCGGTATAATTTTTATATTGCTTTATATTGTAATTCAAAGTTGTAATTTTCTGAATTGATAGTGATTGTCCAAAGTAAACACTCAACGAGTGCGGGCCTTGGAGTAGGAGTCGCCATAGTCTCCGAACCAAGTAAAACTCTTGATGTTCGGGTATTGTTTTTGTTGTTCCGCTGCGTGCTTTACTTTAACGAATGAATTATCCACGAACGCTATTCACCCCCCTCCCCTCCCTCTTGAACTTTCGATCTTACAATTGGTATCAGAGTCCGAAGTGCCAGAAGGTTTAACTGTTGACTGTGCACAGGAGCTATGGTCTGATTGAGCCATGTGGGTACAATATTGACCTCGAATAAAGAATGTGGGGGCTACTATGTTCGGATCAAGAGGACCAAACACCGGCAGGAAGTCCTAGTTGTGGCTAGGCAAGGAAGTCCTAGTAGGTCGGGTGGACTGAGGGGCAGTTAGACTTGGTGGGTCGAGTATCGGACGTGGGAAGCTTGTGGTCCTTCGTTTGAGGAGGAGGGGGGATTGTTGGGGTTGCAAATATTGTGCCACATTGAAAATACATGGGAAAGATCATGAGTTTCTAAGAGAAAAGATATCTTCATTGGCATGAGGCCTTTTGAGTAGAGCCCAAGAGCAAAATCATGGGAGCTTAGGCCCAAAGTGGGCAATATCATATCATTGTGGAGATATCTAAATTCTTTTCAATCATACATCTTCTCCCAAGGGCTCATAAATAGTGATTTCTTCCGATCTTTCATGAAGAAGTCACCAAGCGACTTCGACCATCTGCTCAGGCAAGCGACCAAATACATCAATGTTATAGATATTGGATTGAAGCGTTCGATAGAGGGGGGGGGTGAATATCGATTAAATAAAATTCTCAAGTAAGTAAATACGCAGCGGAAAGAGTAAAGCAAAATGAATGACACAAGTAATTTTTTACTTGGTTCGGAGCCTGTGTCGACTCCTACTCCAAGGCCCGCACACAAGGGTGCTTTCGATGGGCAATCACTAATAATTCGAAATATGGATTACAAAATAAGTACAAGAATTATTAGAAAATAAAACACTCGACAATAAAAGAAAAAAAAAATACAAGTTAGCAATTTGTCGGAGAACTTTCGCAGCATCGCAGGAGCACAGAAGAGCAAATCTGAGTTGTGTTTGTGACTCCAGCCTTGACCCTCCTTATATAGGAGGGTCGGGGCGCCCAGAACCTTCAGGGCGCCCTGGATGTGACGTAGCCGAGCCAATCAGTGAGCTCCACTTGGCGAGGCGACGTTAGGATAAAATTTCACCTCCGGACGCCCAGATCCCTCCCGGGCGCCCGGAACCATCCCGGGCGCCTGGACCCACATTTTCCAACAGATTCCTTCCCGCAAGAAAACGTTAGTACGGAGACAAATATAAGATATATATCCTGCAAAATAAAGTATTAGCATAGTTAAAAATCAAACAGAATAGTAATTAGATTTCGTCTCCTTGAGACCGGAATCTAGTCAAGATCTCGACTTAGAGTTCCGAAATAGTTCTAAGTCGGATCGGCGCCTAAGTTCCTTTCCCGGGAACGCGTCCTCACAGTCACTCCCCTCCAGTGACTTACCTTCACTTACCTGCCAAACGTCCGGTCATCCCTTCGACCCGTCTGAGCTTGGTGCCAACTATCCGGTCAGCCCGTAGGCCTAGCTGAACTTCCCTGCAACACTAAGTTAGCACAAAAACTAGTGTTAACAGAAATTCAAGTATAACCTAGGGTTACCTCCCTAGGGTTGCCTAGCTTCACTCACTAGGACTTCTATTGCCTGGCTTCACTCATCAGGACTTCCTCCACCTAGCTTCACTCACTAGAGTCTGGCTTCACTCACCAAGACTTCCTCCACCTAGCTTCACTCACTAGGGTCCGGCTTCACTCACCGGGACTTCCATCCCCTAGCTTCACTCACTAGGGCCCAACTTCACTCACTGGGACTTCCACCACCTAACTTCACTCACTAGGGCCCGGCTTCACTCATCGGGACTTCCACCACCTAACTTCACTCACTAGGGCCCGACTTCACTCACCGGGACTTCCACCACCTAACTTCACTCACTAGGGCCCGGCTTCACTCACCGGGACTTCCACCACCTAACTTCACTCACTAGGGCCCGACTTCACTCATCGGGACTTCCACTTTGCCTAACCTTTGGTTAGGACTTATCTTTGCTAGTCATCTAGTCTTGACTAGACTTCTCTCTCCCAAACATCAGGTCCTGTTTGGGTCAACCCTTGATAATATTGTCAAACATCGAAACTCTAGAGGTCGATTACACCAACAGTAGAAGCTCAATCCGCTATGAAAAAAGAAGTATCGGTGTCTGCTTTTGTCGCCGCCCAGAGTGACGAGTTCCTCCTCCTACTCTACCGCCTAAAGGTCCTCAATTGAGGCACCCATCACATCACCATGAGTAGAGGCTGCACGTAGTCTAGCATGTAGAAGCCGAGTAGTAGGGGTTCCTCGAGCCCTACCGATGGACTCCGATGTTTTGCACTTATCATCGATCGGGAACCCATAATACTGAAGATTATTATTAGTACAACCAGGAGAGGCATCGGGTAGTTAATCAACGATTTCTCCAACATTCACCTTCTCCCCACCACTAGTGTCACCGCCGACCAAACGAAACCCCTAGGAGGAGTCCCACAAGGGTCGATCGGAACCAATAGCAACCCCAACATAGAAATGATCGTGCTCCAACTAGGGCCATTATCGAGTCACCTCGCCAGCTTACTTGAGAAGAAGAGAACCGCGACAACTCTACTCGAGGCAACATTGGTATGATAGCAGGAGGCCTAGCTGATGGTGACTCCAATCAGGTTCGAAAATCACACACTCAGCGACTGGAGATTCATGCAGTCGAGTGTAATCGAGAGCAAGTATAGAGACCCAAGATCAGCTTCGGTCCCAAGGACCTGGAAGGGGTGGAGATATTCCATGACGATGCATTAATCATTAAGGCTATCATAACCAATTATAATATATATCACACTTTTATTGATACAGAAGGTTCTGTCAATATTATTTTCAAGAAGACATTTGAGTTACTACAGATAGAGAAAATTGAGCTCCAGCTAATGGTTATGCCTCTGTATGGATTCACAGATAATGAGGTGTAGTCGATTGGACAAATCCGATTGGCTATCTCTCTGGGAGAGGAGCGTCTAATGAGACTCGTCGATCAAACTTCATTGTGGTAGATATACCTTTAGCTTACAATGTAATTTTAAGACGATCACACTGAATGAGTTCCGAGCCATCATCTCCACATTTTGCTAGAAGATCCAATTCCCGATCGATGCAAGTGTTATGTAGAGGTGGTGAAGATTGAAACTCAAGCTGCTCAGAAGACTCAGTGAGTGGAAGTTAATGTCATTCAAGAAGCACCTTTGACTTTGGTTTATGAAGAAAAGGAGGAAGTGCAAATTCATCCTAGACGACCGGAAGCCACCACTCAAGTAGCGGTCGATCTAAGCCTAGAACATAAAGCAGAGCTAATTGTGTGTTTAATATGCAATAATGATGTCTTCTCTTGGATGCCCCAAGAGTTCACGGGTATCTCACTAATAGTAATGGAGCATGTGCTCTATGTTTGTTCGGACTCCTAGCCAGTTAAAATGAGGAAGTGAGATTTTGGAGCCGAACAAAACCAAATCTGAGCGGAGGTAGACAAGCTACTTGAAGCTGGCTATATTCATAAAGTATAATTCCTGAGTTTGTTAGCAAATGTGGTGCTGGTGTCTAAGATCAGGAATAAATAGAGAGTTTGCATGAATTTAGGGACTTAAACAAGGTATTCCCTAAAGACCACTACCCCCTACCATGCATCAATCAAGTAGTGGACTCGACAGCTGGCTTCGAGATAATATATATGCTAGATGCATATCAAGGACACCATCAAGTCCCCTTGGACAAAGAAGACCAGGAAAATGTTAGCTTTATCACTTCTAAAGGAACATACTGTTACAATATTATGATGTTCAAACTAAATGTAGGAGCAACATACTAACAACTTATGAACAAGGTGTTCTGAAGGCAGATCGGCTGAAAGATGGCTGTGTACGTGGATGATATCCTAATTAAGGTGGCGTTTGGTTTAGGGGTTTGGGAATAAGGGAATGGATTCATTCCCAAATCTTGTGTTTGGTTAATGAGAATGGAATCAAGATTTTGGAATGAAATCCAAAAACTTGGGTATGGATGAAACCCACCCCCTCTCTTGAGTTTTGATGGAATAGGAATGTGAATTAAGTTTTGGACAAAAATATCCTTAGTATATTTGTTCAATTTTTCTTTCCTTTCACACACTCTCTCCTTGTTCTCTCTTATCATATTTTCTCTCTCCTTATTCTATCATCACACTTTCGCTCTAAACATACTTTCTCTCTCCTTATTCTCTCTCATCACACATTTTCTACCATTTTCTCTCTATATTATCTCCCATCACACACTCTCTCTTCTTATTTTCATTCTCTTCCATCACGTTTTCTCTCCCATTACACACTCTCTTCTTATTTTTTCATCATATTTTCTCTCTCTTCAATCTCTTTTACCATTCTCTCCTCATTTTCTCTCATTATACTTTTTCTCTCTTCATTCTCTCCTATCACAATCTCTCTTCTCATTTTCTCTCATCACACTTTCTCTCTCTTTATTTTTCCCATTACTCTTTCTCTCTCAATCCACTTTCTCTCTCATCATACTTTATCTCTCCTCAATCTTTCATTTTATCTCAACATACTCTCTCTCTCTCTTCATTTTTTCCTATCACTCTTTCTCTTTCAACACACTTTCTCTCTCATCATACTTTTTCTCTTCTCAATCTCTCCTATCATGCACTCTCTCTTCATTTTCTCTCATCATACTTTCTCTCTCTTCATTTTTTCCATCACACTTTCTCTCTCATCACACTTTATCTCTCATCATATGTTTTTCTCACATTCAACTTTTCCTCCTATCTAATTGTTTCTCTTATTTTTCTCTAAGGGTAAAAAAGGAAATTTAGGTTCATTCAGATTGAAAATATTCAATTAACCAAACATTATTTTTAAGAATGATTTTCAAACTTATACCTATTCTCATTTAATAATACTATGATACCCATTCCCATTTCGATTCCTAGGGGAGAACCAAACGCCACCTAAATCTCTCCAAGCAGCCAGTCTGTGCGCGGAAATAGAGGAGACTTGTTGGACCATATGGAAGTACGAAATTGTTACGAACCACAAGTGTACGATTACGTCGTCAGTAATAATAAAAGATATCATATCCATAGGGACTGTTAATTAAGCACTAGTCAACTTTGCACAACAAATTATCTAGACAAACCTAAGATTGGTGAGAAAAGAGAGTAAGAGAAAGAGAAGAGAAAAGAGAGACAATGGATCTTAAGAGGGATTGAGCTTAGAGGATGGTGGATGATAGATTCTAGGTTTTCAGTTTTCTTGTAATGCTAGGTGATGTTACATAGATTGCTTAGTTCCTATCCTCTATGTTCATGCTCTTGTAGGAAGTTAGATTCATTACCGACTCTCTCCTGCAGTGGATAAGCTGGCATGATCTCCTACTCCATGTCCTATGCTACTAAATGAGAATGATTCCTATGTTGTCCTTACACAGGCTTTCCTGTCACGTGTGTCCCTCAGATAATCAACATAGAAACACACTAACACACAATAACATAGAAATATAAATAGTGATTATGCCTGATCCCCTACTTCCTTGTGGAGATTTTCTTCTCCTTTCAAGGTGATACCCTAAATCGTCCTTACACGGGCATGTCTGTCACGTACGCTCCTAGGATACTCGATCTAGGGTATTCCCCCTACGGGATTAACAATTCTACACAATTATTTGATAAAACATGCAAAAGATATAAACAAGATTCACACACACATTACATCAAACATGAACAAGGCATCAATAAGTCATTGAATAGAAAACATGGCAAATCTACATAGTTTTACATCACCATAACATCACAAATACTTCCTATATCCTAGATCTAGAGATCTACTCCATTGGTAAGGAAGAACAACCCCAAAACATTAAGAAAAGTATACTTACAACCCTAGATTTGAGAAGAAGGGGAAGAAGAGATGCTTGCCGATAATAACGATGTCTTGGGGATGCCTCCTTGCTCCGGAGATGGATGGATCGCCCAGGGATGGAGAAGAATGAAGCTCCAAGGTTTCCCCCTAAGGGGAGAACCCTTCCCCAAGGAGAGGGACGAAGTCCTAAACCCAAGATCCCCCTAAAGAATGGGGATCTTGCCCCTTTTATACCTCCTCCAAGCTGCCCAGGAAAACCAAGAAAATAGGGGTCCGGTAAACCAGATTTTTCACCCACTAAACCAGGTTTTATTGTGATTCATCCTGAACCAAAGTTGTATCTCTTGAAATTATCTTCAATCTGATACTTGGATCGATCCCTGGCTCCAACCAATCCGAAAGTTATGGCAGTTCAAATTTTGGTCTGCAGTCTGGGTGGAGGTCCAATTGAACCCACGGTTGGGAGGTACGGCCGTGCCATTTAGCATGGGAAGATAAGTCTCTCTCTCTATTGGACTTGAAGAAAAGTTGTAGATCTTAAACTCATATACGTTTCGGTATAAAGAACAGCTTGAAACTCCAACGGAGCACAAAGTTATGGCCGTTTTACGAACGGTCTGCAATCTGCCAGAATTCAGCACAGCTCTGTTTTTGGCGTGGCACGACCCGTGTTCTTCGTCACACGGGTGTGTGGAATCCACATGGCCTCACACAGCTCCCTCCCGGGTTGAGTCACATGGCCGTGTGGATCACACGACCATGACCTTCTTCGTCTCTGCCAAGGTCACACGACCATGTGATTTCACATGGCCGTGGCCTTCCTCTGCTCTGGAAACTTGGCATGGTCGTGTGCTGTCTGGCCATAGGGAGCTTGGCATGGCCGTATGAGTCACACAACCGTGGCCTTCTTCACATCTAATGCTAGCACGGCCATGTCATTTGGCACGGCTAAAACATACCAATGGCTGCATGGTCGTGTGGCATACATGACCCATGCTGGATTTCTTCCGGAGTTGCTCCCGTATCTATTTTTACTCCATTTTCGCTCCAAATAGTGTCCTATCAATCAAAATAAGCAAAGAGCAGATTTCTGAACAAAATATAATGGAAGAATGACATTACAATGAAATAGGGTGCAATAAACATAGATTATGCTAATGAAATATAAGTATATGTGCGTCAAGACATGCATAAAAAAGTATATAATCTACGCACATCACACCCCCAGACTTAAACCTTTGCTTGTCCTCAAGCAAAACCCGCAATCTACATTCATGTGGTTAAATAGTGCATCATAATCTCTAGCAAGTTAATCTAATCCTATCAAATGATTTCATTAGTTAGCAAGATACAAAAATAATTTGAGTATGACCTAAATAGTAGTCCTCCGTGCTCAGTGCGAAAATGACCTATGTTTATCAAGTTTCAATCCCTAAGTCTAGTCAAGTCGTCATAAAATTGTGTTCCTTATGCTTCTGGCGATAGACACTTACCTGCCACATGCAAGGTTCATTCCCCACAAAAATACTATGCATCGTCCACTCAAGGTCTCAAAGGAATACTCAGTATCAAGAGAAACATAACATTCATTTCCCCAGTAACCTAACTAGGTCTCAAAGGGGTGATTACTAGTTTCCACTCACGATAACTATTTTTTATCCCTTATTTTTTTTTCTTTGAATGTTTTCAAAGTATCAAACTTGAATAAACTTTCATTTTTTTTCTTGGGATTGATTTTTCCAAATGAGCTTACATGATCTGAGTTTATCCAGTAACCAAAATGTAGTTGAGAGGTCACCATAGAAGCACAAGTACTAGTCCAATTCTATGAATCATGACTATTTTAGAGTTATCAACCATCAAAAATAGGCATAGTGTATAGAGATCCTAAAACAAGGTCAATACTTAAACTCTTATAGTAAAAATATTGCTTACTTCATGCTATCATAGATAGAAAAAGATAGAGCACTAAACATAATAGCACCATAAGTAACCAATAAATCACATAAAATCTAGAATAGACGTGCTAGTATTTTGCAATAATGAACAAACAATCATAATATGATGAATGATGCAACTAACAAATTTTATTATACAAAAAGAAAAACTAAACTAAATGCATCCCCGACTTAAACTTTTCATTGTCCCAATGAAAACTAAAAACAATGTGGAGGAGATTTAAAGTAAGAGAAGTTACCAAGTGATAAGCTCCAAATAGTTGACATTCATGTTTTAAAAATACTCCTCTATCCAATGCTCACATCCCTCCACAACTTTGAATTCTACAAAAAATAAGATAGACAAGAAAAATTAAGTAGAGGGTATGATTTATTATCAATGAAGTAAAAAGGAACTAGAAAGAACTAAAGACATAAAAGAAAACAAGAAAAATGAACTTGGGTTGCCTCCCAAGAAGCGCCTGTTTATGGTCATTAGCTCGACCACCTCATTGGATTCATCTAAATCTCGCTCTTGGAGGGGTAAGATATTTTAAAACCTTCTTACCAAGGGTTCTCAGTTTTTCAACAAATAAGCTCTCCTTCAAAGGTTCAACACTATCTTTACCTTGTGACTCCTGTGCAACGTATGTCCTACCACCATCATGCTCAAAAAAGAATTGATTAGTAATAATAGAAAAATGAATTGAAATTTGACTTTTACCAATCACTAATGTAAGAAAATCATTGAGCATGGTTTGACATTTAGATAAGGAAGGTTGTGGCTCAAGTGATGGTCTTTCTAAAAGAGGTGATTTTTGAGACTTAGCTTCAATTGCACAAGTCCCTACACTCTCAACATCAACTAGTTCATGTCCTACATCATCCAAAGTGACTAATGGTTGTGTGACTAAGGGGAGTGATTCTTGGGTCATCCCTACACATCCCTCCACAACATGACTATAAATTGGTTCAGATGTAAGAAGGGAAGGCTCTTCTAAATCTTTGACATTAGGAGGTAATGGAATTAAAGTGGTGCACTCCTTTATCAAAGTCTCATATTCATGATCCTCAAGCTCATCACAGTATTTTCTCATTATAGATTCTTGCAAAACTAAAAGATTAGCTGATTTTCTATTATTTATTGAGTGTATACTATCAAGTGTAGCATGCATTTTCTTGATGTCCTTGCGTGATTCAGCTTTAATAGCTAGAACCTCCTCTAAACCTTTCAACATTCTATCCATAAATGATGAAAATTGGGGTCATTCAAGTCAGAGTCATATGTATGTGACTTCGTTTCATCTATTTTTCTATCAAGTTCATCAATTGATGTTCCCAAATTGAATAACTTGTAACAACTCTCAATTGAATGGCCTATTTCATTGCAAGCTTTACAAAAATTTTGCTCTAACCTTTGATTAAAGTTAAAGAAAACACCCCTTCTTTCTACATGCATTCTATATGGACAGTCAAGCAATATTGGACAATTATCAAATATATAACTAGTTGCACAACAGAATTCACAGAAAAGAGTATTAGAGTTCACAACAAACATTTGGTCAAACTTTTGAAATAGAGCTTTCAATCTAGTAATCAGTTTAAACATGTCCATCTAAATGATTATAGCAAAAACAAGATAGACATGTAGAAGTAACAAAAATAAAATGCAGAATTTAAATTACAGAAAAAAATGCATAATGAAAACAAGTAAGAGAATGTAAAAAGAAAAAGAAAAATGTCTAGAGTAACTCATATGCTAATCAACTAATGTTAATCGAAAACAGTCCCCGGCAACGACATCAAAAACTTGTTACAAACCGCAAGTGTACGGTTACGTCGTTAGTAATAATAAAAGATATCATATCCACAGGGACTGTTAATTAAGCACTAGTCAACTTCGCACAATGAATTATCTAGACAAACCTAAGATTGGTGAAAAAAGAAAGTAAGAGAAAGATAAGAGAAAGAGAGAGAATGGATCTTAAGAAGGATTGAGCTTAGAGGATGGTGGATGATGGATTCTAGGATTTCAGTTTCCTTGTAATGCTAGGTGATGTTACATAAATTACTTAGTTCCTATCCTCTATGTTCATGCTCTTGTAGGAAGTTAGATTTATTACCGACTCTCCCCTGCAGTGGATAAGCCGGCATGATCTCCTACTCCATGTCCTATGCTACTAAATGGGAATGATTCCTATGTTGTCCTTACACGGGCTTGTCTGTGACGTGCGCCCCTCGGATAATCAACATAGAAATACACTAACACACAATAACATAGAAATATAAATAGTGATTATGCCCGATCTCCTACTTCCTTGTGGAGATTTGCTTCTCCTTTCAAAGTGATACCATAAATCGTCCTTACACAGGCATGTCTGTCACGTACGTCTCTCGGATAATCGATCTAGGGTATTCCTCCTACGGGGTTAATAATTCTACACAACCATTTGATAAAACATCCAAAAGATATAAACAAGATTCACACACACATTACATCAAACATGAACAAGGCATCAACAAGTCATTGAATAGAAAACATGACAAATTTACATAGTTTTACATCACCGTCACATCACAAATACTTCCTATATCCTAGATCTAGAGATCTACTCAATTGGTAAGGAAGAACAACCCCAAAACATAAATTAAAGCATACTTACAACCCTAGATTTGAGAAGAAGGGGAAGAAGAGATGTTTGCCGATGATTCCGATGTCTTAGGGATGCCTCCTTGCTCTGGAGATGGATGGATTGCCAAGGGATGGAGAATAATAAAGCTCTAGGGTTTCCCCCTAAGGGGAGAACCCTTTCCCAAGGAGAGGGACGAAGTCCCAAACCCAAGATCCCCCCAAAGAATGGGGATCTTGCCCCTTTTATACCTCCTCCAAGCTGCCCAGAAAAACTAGGAAAACAGGGGTCCGGTAAACCAGATTTTTCACCCACTTAACCAGTTTTTTTTCGTGATTCAACCTGAACCAAAGTTGTAGCTCTTGAAATTATCTTCAATCTGATACTTGGATCGATCCCTGGCTCCAACCGATCCGAAAGTTATAACGGTTCAAAGTTTGGTCCGCAGTCTGGGTGGAGGTCCAGTTGAACCCGTGGTTGGGAGGCACGACCGTGCCATTTAGCACAGGAAGATAAGTCTCTCTCTCTATTGGACCTGAAGAAAAGTTGTAGATCTTGAACTCAGATATGTTTCGGTATAAAGAATAGCCCGAAACTTTAACGGAGCACAAAGTTATAGTCATTTTACGAATGGTCTGCAATCTGCCAGAATTCAGCACATCTCTGTTTTTGGTGTGGCACGACCCGTGTTCTTCGTCACACTGCCGTGTGGAATCCACACGGCCTCACACGACTCCCTCCCGGGTTGAGTCACATGGCCGTGTGGATCACACGACCATGACCTTCTTCGTCTCTGCCAAGGTCAAACGACCATGTGATTTCACATGACAGTGGCCTTCCTCTGCTCTGGAAACTTGGCACAACCGTGCCATTTGGCACGGCCGTGAGCTGCCTGGCCACGGGGAGCTTGGCACGACCGTGTGAGTCACATGGTCGTGACCTTCTTCACATCTGATGCTAGCATGGCCGTGCCATTTGGCACGACCAAAACATACCAATGGCCGCACGGTCGTGTGGCATACACGACCCATACTGGATTTCTTCCGAAGTTGCTCTCGTGTGTATTTTTACTCCATTTTCGCTCCAAATAGTGTCCTGTCAATCAAAACAAGCAAAGAGTAGATCTTCGAACAAAATATAATGGAAGTATGATATTACAATGAAATAGGGTGCAATAAACATAATTATGCTAATGAAATGCAAGTATATGTGCGTTAAGACATGCATAAAAGTGTATATAACCTACGCACATCAGAAATCAGGCTTGATCATAACAAATACTTATTCAGGGCTAAGAGCAGACACTTCCTTGCTACATCGTGATAGAATATGGAATTAAAGGCAACCTAAGCAAGGTAAAATCTCTCCAAGACATGGTTCCACTGTGCAATATGAATGAAGCTCAACGCCTGATTGGGCATATCACCGTTCTTGTCAAGCAGTGATCCGTCTGGTCAGGCGTTATCCCCAAGATGTAGTCCTGATCACTGTGCGGTCTTGATCGATGATGTTAGTAAGTTGGAGCCTCAACGGGATGGACTGTACAGAGTAGTGCAAAAGATTGCATTGAACTCCTATTATCGCCAAGATGTAGAAGGAAAAAACCTGGATCGTCCATGGAGTATGAATCATCTATAACTCTATCGAGCTTGAGAGTATGTCTGTAATAAATTAGTGCATTTTGTCAAAAGTTTATACTTAATGAATGCAGGCAAACTCAACTCAAGAAGCCTAATTCCTAGACTTTCGGCCAAGTTATAAGTGAGATTGTTCTCATGACCAAATCCCAAACTCTTGGGCCATTCGGCCGAGTTATAAGTGAGTCTACTCTCACGTCTAAGTCCCAGACTCTTGTGCTAATCGATTGATTTATAAGTAAGCTTACTCTCACAATCAAGTCCTAGACTCTCGCGTTATTAAGCCGAGTTCTATGTGAGTCTGCTCTCACATCTAAGTCCCAGACTCTTATACAGATCGACTGAGTTATAAGTGAGTTTGCTCTCACGACTAAGTCTCAAACTCTCATTTCGTTCAGTCAAGTTATAAGTGAGTCTGCTCTCATGTCCAAAGTCGACTCTTATACCGATCAACCGAGTTATAAGTAAGTTTTCTCTCATGACTAAGTTCCAAACTCTGATGTCGTTCAGTCGAGTTATAAGTGAGTCTGCTCTCACGTCTAAAGTCTTAGACTCTCATGTTGATCGACTGAGTTATAAGTGAGTTTGTTCTTACGACCAAGTTTTAGACTCTCACGTCATTCAACCGAGTTATAAGTGAGTTTGCTCTCACGACCAATTCCCAGACTCTTGTGTCATTCGGCTGAGTTATAAGTGAACCTGCTTTCACATCTAAGTCCCAAACTCTCATGCCGATTAATCGAGTTATAATTGAACTTGCTCTCGTGACCAAGTCTCAAACTCTCGTGCCAATCAATCGAGTTATAAGTGAGTTTGCTCTCACAACCAAGTCCCAGAATCTCACGCCTTTTAGCCAAGTTATAAGTGAGTCTGCTCTTATTTCTAAATAAGTGAGCTTACTCTCACGACCAAGTTCCAAACTATTGTGCCAATTGATCGAGTTATAAGTGAACTTGCTCTTGCTACCAAGTACCAGAATCTTGTGTCGATCTGCCGAGTTATAACTGAGCTGGTCTCATGACCAAGTCCTAGACTTTCATGTCATTTGACTGAGTTATAAGTGAGACCGTTCTCACATCTAAATTCTAAACTCTCGAGTCGTTCAACCGAGTTGTAAGCGTGCCTGCCTACACGCCTTAATCTCGAATGCTTGTGCCTTGGCGTTAAGTCATAAAAGGTTTCCCCCACATCCTTCAATCATTCAGTCGCATATGTCTCTTTGTGAATGGTCAAAGAAATACTTAGAAAATTCGTCACATGATCAAGCATTGGTTGCATGAACTCAAATGAGTAAAGTGACACCACTCTAGGGAAGAAAGGCATAACATGATGACAAAGGAAAAAGCTTCAAAGGCACAAAAGAAAAGTAGAAATATATACAATGAAGCAACATAAGTTTTAAGTTTGCTACAGAGCCAATGAAAAGTTTTTCAAAATAGATCATGCAAAGTCAGGGAATGTGTCTTCTGGGATGTTGTCCAGTATCTTTTGGCATCGGATGAAGTTCCTGGGAACATCCACTGTCAGATAACCCTTATCCCTGAGTTGCTTAACGGCCCCATCTACTCCATAGATGAACATTTTAGAAGTATGATTGACGAGCATTTGATTGAAGTCCTTGGAACGTAAATACTCCACTCGGAATGTCTCCAGTCGATCGAGCTCCCCTACCTTATAGCTTGCAAACTCGGTCTTCACAACTTCTAACTCAGACTTTAGGGCCTCCAGCTTGGCATTCTGGGAGTTGAGTGCTTGTTACTTTTCTTTGAGCTAAATGTCCTTAACAGTAATTTCGTCCATTCGGCTAGCCTGTTCGGATATGAGGGCGACCTATACTTCTTCAACCTTCTTGGCAAGGGCTCAAGCCTCTTTGTTCTTTAGGTCTAAGTCATCTATGGCCCTGAGTTTACAAGTGCTCTCCGAGTGAAGGAGAGCATATGAAGTTTGTAGTTGTTTCTGGAGCTTCTTGATCTCAACCGCTTGGTCATGCCCTTTGTCTTTTTCTACTGAAAGAATCCGCTCGGCTCCTAATAGGAGTTCCGACTGGCTATCAAGCTCTCTCTTTAGTTGGGCCACCTCAACTTGGAGTCGATTAGCTAGGCCTTGAGTCGTGCCCTCTCTCTTGGCTGAGTCCTTCAGAATTTTGTTTTTATGATTTAGCTTCATCATCTTTTGGCACATCGCTAAACCATCAACCCAGAACTAGAGAAGTAATGGGAAATCAGATAAGGATACATAAGATAAATGAGTGCATAAGAGTGAAGATCGTTTATTGTTGTGTCATTCTATGAAAATTGATTGACCAAATCTTTGATGGTGTTCGCCTCCGTATGTGCTTCGGAGTAGGCCCACATTTTCACTAGTGAACCTTGTATTTTTATTATGTGTTTAAGGGTGAGCAGCTCTGAAGGGCTGGTGGCAAGCCGCTCTTACGAAGGTAGTTTGAGTGTTGTTGTAACCTTCTTGCACTTAGCTTGTTCGCTCGACCCCGGAGCACTGGACTTTGTCTTGGACTTTGATTTGTGAATAGATGTTATCTTGGGTTGGGAGGAGGAGGTAGAAAGGAGAGGGGCAGAGAGGGAATCACCTTAAGCGGTAATGTGGAGAGGGAGGGGGTCAGCTCGGATGATGCAAGGGTGGGTCGTTCGACCGCGATCTTAGGAATAGAGGAGGGTGAGCTCTCTCCCCGCTTGGATGATGGGCGCACAATCAGAGCTTCAATGGAGACTGGCTATGCAGGTGTGGCTGATCGCACTAGTGTGGCCGATCAGTGCCTCCTGTGCCTTTGGCGATGAATCAAAGGTTCCCCGAAGGTTGTATACTCGGAAGGAACTACTACCGACAGCAATGAAGGCTGGGGGGAGTGACAGCTCTTCAGTGTTTGCAGCCGTGTCACTCCCCGCGACTCCGCTAGCTTTTTCTTCACTGGATTGATCTTCAGAGGGGTCGATCGGTAGTAGCCCATGGCTCTCCAACTCGCCTTCCCCCTGAGCATCCATCTCCTAATGAGCCAGTTTTGTGGAGTCACTCAGTAAAGCTTTCCATATGGTTTTAGCTACAAATAGAAAAGAAAATCAATTAGATTCATCAACAAAAGGAGGTTGAATTTCTTACCGAAGCTATCGGGCAGCCGGACTTGGATGGGACTCAGTCCAAGCATATATAGTACACCCTCAGTCAGCAGCTTATGGATGTGGTATTTCAAACCGGACAACTAAGCAGACATTATGAGGTAGTTCGTCTCCCATCGGTACATGACAAGCTCAAGAGTCTAGGGCAATTCCATTTGCCAACCGGTTGGGAAAGTCACTAGACTGATTGGTCGGACATAGAAGTAGTGAGACTTCTAGCTTTTATTGGATGAGGGTATCTTATCAAAAAATACCGCACATGCTCGGGCCTGGAAGATGAAGACGCCCGACTTGAACTTCTTCGGGTAATAAAAATAGTGAAAGATCCGAGGGTGCAGTGGGACTTGGTACTTACGGAACAATATGATAACCCCACACATTAACCTAATTGAATTAGGCTTTAATTGTTGTAAGGGTATATGAAAGTAAGAACAAATTTCTAAGAAAAAAGGATGAAAAGGAAAATGAAGACGAGTAAAGAACTGGTCCTCGAAGAAAGTAAGATAGCCGACCAGAGGAAGATTGGAGGAATCATGGCTAGAAGGGATGACGATGTGATAATCGGAGGGAATGTGATAGGTGAAACGCATCTGATCCACCTCCCCGCCATTGAAGTTAGAGGTGGTATAGGTGTACCAAAGCCCATGAATACTGATAGGAGGATCGGAAGCCATGACAAGAAATGAATCATGAACGAGGGATGGAAGGAAATGAACCTATGATAAGAATGAAGGATTCAAGGAATCGCCGATGATAGCAAGAAGAAGGAAAAGAGGAAGAAGATGAAGAGACAATCACGAAAATGATAAAGTTACATTAGGAGGTGAACCTTAAAAACCCTAATGGTAGCCTCTCACAGCAGTCTGATCGCAAAGATAGAGGAGAGATATTTAATATGGATCATTGAATTTGAACCGTCAATAGTCACATTGAATCTCAACCATCACCTGTCACGCCCCAGAGGAGTCCCTGTCCGAGAAAATTTTGGCAGCATCTCCCCTGTACGGTGGACAATCTGAAACTTTTCTACATCTCACAAATACCTCAGCCACAGGCGGCTGGAATAACAACAGTAAATAAAATCAATCACCACGCAGTTTATATATGTATTCAGCCTCTGGCTGTCACAACCACGCAGTTAATAAAAATAAACAACATAGTAACACTCTGACTCGAAATCAACCCTACTCAACTACACTCGTAAAGCCCAAATCCGATTTTTTTCTTACCTCTTCTGCCGTCCAGGCAGGCATGTAGTAGAGTAAATCCAAATCATACTAAAAGTCCATCCAATGGAAAGATTCCATACAATATCCATATGTAAGTCCAAAACAAAACTAACACAAAGTCTGATAGCGAAAAGCTAGAATGAAACAACAACTCAAAAACCAGCAGAGGAGTAGCACTACGTGCAGTGGGGGCTAGCGACTGGAACTCCCTCCTGATAGCATCAACCTGAAAATAACAACAATGGAGGCGGGGTGAGTCCAACACTTAGCAGGTACAATTGATATGCAAAGTAAAGAAATAACACCTAACACTAATCATGCGTACAGTCTCCTGATATAAGAAAGATATAAATATGCATCTGAAATAAACAGGAGAGAAACTGTACTAACCAGGACCTGAGTATAAGGACAAACAGTCCGAGTGGTATAGGAATCCTGTATGCATGTCAAACATAGGTATCCAAACAATATGCAGCATATAAATGCAGCAACCACAAACACAAACAATAAGTGCATCATGCACATGATGCCAATGATGCGTCCTGGTCACCCCTGACGCCAGTTGATCATCTCATACAAAAATGAGGTCGAGTGGGTAGGGCTGTGACAACCGTGCACTCTGTCGTCACTACTCCTGATGAGTGACCGAGTGGACGGGATGCTGTCGGAGTACACCTATCCTCCTACCCCAAATCATAAATGGGGGAGCGCAATGCTCTCAACTCCCGGTACACGATGACGGGGAGGAATCCCTGCCGGATAACACGTTGTGTCACACTACCCATGAGTGGACCAACGGTGCCTAACAGAGTCCCTGCTGCAACACACTCTGCCTGAATCGACCACTAACCCATGAGTGGTGGTGTGTGCAGATCCATGTAACTGGCGATGTGCTCAGCAATAATGGAGCGGACTATCGCACAGCATGCAATCATGCAAATGATGCATGGCAATAACCATATAAACATCCTAACCTAATCCATATATATAGAAAAGTGCATCATAGGTCAACGAATCCAAAACAATCCAAAAGTATACAGAAGGTATAAAACCTAGGTCCTGAACATGGTCAAGCATGGCATATCACTACCCCCTATAAGCATGTATAGACAGGTAAAGTATACATGGGATGTAAAACAAATCAATCAATCAAACATGTACCAAGATTTGGGTAGTGATTAACCGGAATAGATAAGAAACATAATTAATGAAACATGTTAATTTCATTACTAAGCATATCAAAGACAACAAAAGTCAAAAGTACCCGCCTCCAAAAATAGAAAGGTCCAATCTGACTCCGAGATACTCGTCTCGCGTCAAGGTCCTGAAATATTTATAGTTTCCAGTTTTAGCTAATTTCATATAGATAAAATAGCTAAATCAAATCCACGAGAAGCTAACATAAATCCAACAATTAACTAGGGTTAATTTACCTTAACCCTAATCATACCATCAGACCAATTCCACACCTAATCCATTTTCACATGATTACACCTCTACATAATCAATCACCTAACTCAAATGCATAAGAAATTATATATGTACCAATTCCTACCTAAATCAACTCATCCATGATCAATAGCATATATCAAATTCCTATGCCTCACCTTAACCTCCACAACGGTTCCTTGCTGCTGGATGAAAGTAGCTGCCAAATCCAAGAAAACTTACAGCAAACACTTCTCTTCAAGATTCCCCTACACTGTCCGGATCAAAGGTAATGGCAAGAGTGGAGACCACGGATCAGATTTAGGGTTCAAACATAGTATTCCAACAACAACCTAACTCAAGAAAATAATTCACTGATCTTACCTCACCCACAGCAGGGATGTTGCTACCAGAGAAAGGTAGCCGTTGGAAAATGGCTGCCGAAGCCAAGACAACCAACAGCAAACCCTAATTACTAACTCCCCCGAACAGCACAACTTGGAGGCAACCTAAACTCGGAAGAGGAGAAGAAAAATCGGCGCTAGGGCTCACTGTCACGGAAAGCAGAAAGAGGGTCGACAGTCGGCTCTGTGGTGGCGGCAGAGGAGAGGAGAAGAGAAGAAGGTGGTCGGGCGGCGCCGGGTGGCTAGGGCACCGAGTGGTCCACGGTGGCGCCGGCACTGGGGCACAGACGCGCTGTGGTGGCGTTGGGTGGCTAGGGCAAGCAGAGGAGAGGAGTTTGGCTCGGGCAGGCGGTCGGGCGGCGGTGCTAGGGCTCCGGCAATGAACCGGCCGCCGGCGTTCGGGAAGAAGAAATCGCCAGCCGGCGGTTAGGGCCGGCGTCGGGCGCGAGAGAAGAAAAAAGGGCTTTCAGTGAGGATGAGAGTAATCGGCGAGGATGAGAGAAAATAAAGGAAAAATCAGATAATAAATAAGAAAAGGAAAAGAGATAAATAAATAAATCTTTTCCTCTCTTAAATGGGTAGCCCAAACAGGCTTTCTCGGGGCCCCGTTTTTATCCCCGTGAACTCGTCCGTACAAGCTCCGAAAAATTCCCGAAAAATGTCCAAAAATTCCGGAAAATTCCCTTATTCATATCCGCCTATTTCCGGTATTTTACATTCTCCCCCACTAATAAAAATTTGGTCCCCAAATTTCAGTATCTACCATCAGCAAGTACTAATAACAGATAATAATAATAAATGCTGAACGGTAAATAAACTCACATACCTCAAGTGAAAAGATGGGGATATCGAGCTCGGATAGTATCCTCGAGCTCCCAAGTAGCCTCCTCGTCCGAATGATGCTGCCATCCGACTTTAACCAGTCGGATAGTCTTGTTCCGCAACTGACGCTCTTTCCGGTCGAGAATCCGTACCGGAACCTCCTCATATGTAATGTCAGGCTGAACTGGAACGGGAATATCAGCCAGCACATGTGTCGGGTCAGAAATGTATCTCCTCAGCATGGATACGTGAAATACATCGTGAACGCCTGACAGGGACGGTGGTAGTGCTAGTCGGTAAGCTACCGCTCCGATCCTCTCCAAGATCTCGAAAGGACCAATGTACCGCGGAGCTAGCTTACCTCTGAAGCCAAATCTCTTCACCCCTTTCGTGGGTGAAACTCGTAGAAATACATGGTCGCCAACAGAGAACTCTAGTGGTCTGCGTCTCCGATCAGCATAACTCTTCTGGCGGTCCTGCGCCTCTGACATCCTCCGTCTGATAGTACGGACCAACTCTGCATCCTGCTGAACTCTATGAGGTCCCAACAACTAAGCCTCTCCAACCTCATCCCAAAGGACGGGTGTCCGACAAGGTCTACCATACAACGCCTCAAACGGTGCCATCTGGATAGCCGAATGGAAGCTGTTGTTGTAGGCAAACTCTACCAACGGCAGATGGTCCTCCCAACTGCCTCCGAAATCCATAACACATGACCTCAGCAGGTCCTCTAAAGTCTGAATGGTCCGCTCTGACTGTCCATCTGTCTGTGGATGGAAGGCTGTACTGAAACGGAGCTGTGTGCCCAAGGCCTGCTGCAGACTCTGCCAGAAACGAGACGTAAACCGTGGATCTCTATCCGAAATAATACTCAACGGAACACCATATAGTCTGATAATCTCTCGACTATACAGATCTGCCAATCGATCCAAGGGATCAGTCCTCCGAATCGCTAAAAAGTGCGCAGATTTGGTTAATCGATCAACGATTACCCAAATCGCGTCATGGCCTCGTCGTGTCCTCGGCAACCCTACCACAAAGTCCATGGTAATGTGATCCCACTTCCACTCAGGAATAGGAATCCGCTGAAGTAACCCTGCAGGTCTCTGGTGCTCAGCCTTCACCTGCTGACAAACAAGACACCTAGCTACGAAATCCGCGATGTCTTTCTTCATGCCGTTCCACCAATAGGAACGCCTCAAGTCTCGATACATACGGGTTCCGCCTGGATGGATCGCAAATCGAGAACGGTGTGCCTCCTGAAGTAGCTCCTGTAAGACCGGATGAGACTGAGGTACGCATAATCTGCCTCGGAAGTATATGATACCCTCCTCGTCTCGTGTAAATTCGGTCTGCTGCCCGGAAGCTATCTGACTGCTAATAAACTGCAAATGCTGATCACTAGCCTGTGCCTCTCGGATCCTCGTCCTGATCGACGACTGAGCAACCATGGTAACAAGAATACCCTGCTCTGTCGGTCCCTGCTCCTCAAGATCTAACTCAGAAACTGAATCAAGTCCGTGACTGAAGTCCGGTGGCAAGCCAAAGTCCCTCTGGACTTCCTGCTGAGTGCATCGGCAACCACATTAGCTTTCCCCGGGTGGTAGCTAATGGTACAATCGTAGTCCTTCAGGAACTCCATCCATCTCCTCTGTCGGAGATTAAGCTCCTTCTGAGTAAAAATGTATTTGAGACTCTTATGATCAGTGAGAATCTCAAATGTGATACCGTATAAATGATGTCGCCATAGCTTCAGAGCAAAGATGATGGCAGCTAACTCCAAGTCATGAACTGGGTAGTTCTTCTCATGCTCCTTCAACTGACGAGAAGCATAAGAGACTACTCTGCCGTGCTGCATCAGAACAGAGCCCAAACCCTGTAGAGACCCGTCGGTGTAAAGTACAAATCCATCATCTCCAGAAGGTAAAACCAAAACTGGAGCCGACACTAATCTCTGCTTCAGCTCCTGAAAGCTAGTCTCACAATCCTCGGACCATACGAACTTCACGCCTTTCTGGGTAAGACGTGTCAGTGGCATAGCAATACGCGAGAAGTCCTCGACAAAACGTCGGTAATATCCGGCCAATCCTAGAAAACTGCGAATCTCCTGAACTGACTTCGGCTGCTCCCAACCGGTGACAGCCTCGATCTTCTGAGGATCAACTGAAATACCTCTGCTAGAAACCACATGTCCCAGAAAACCAACTGAGGATAGCCAGAATGCACACTTGCTGAACTTCGCGTACAACTGATGTCGTCGAAGAATCTCCAAGACTGTGCGAAGATGCTGTGCATGCTCCTCCTCGGAATGAGAATAGACCAATATGTCATCAATAAAAATGATAACAAACTGATCTAGATACTCTAGAAAAATGCGGTTCATCAAGTCCATAAACACCGCTGGAGCATTGGTAAGCCCAAATGGCATTACCAAAAACTCATAATGACCGTATCTGGTACGGAAAGCTGTCTTCTGGATATCAGAATCTCTGACTCTCAACTGATCGCAGATCAATCTTAGAATACACTGATGTACCTCTGAGCTGATCAAACAAATCCTCGATCCGTGGTAATGGATATTTATTTCTGATGGTCACTGCATTCAGCTGCCTGTAGTCAATACACAACCTCATCGTACCATCCTTTTTCTTGACAAACAGAACTGGAGAACCCCATGGTGAAACACTAGGGCGAATAAATCCCCTATCTAAAAGCTCATGGAGTTGAACCTTCAGCTCATTCAACTCTTTTGGTGCCATACGATACGGAGCTTTCGATGTCGGCGCGGTTCCCGGAATCAGCTCAATAGCGAACTCCACCGGCCTTGGGAGGCAACTGGCGGCTCCTCCAGGAAATACATCCGGGTATTCCGGACAGCAGAACGCGTCGGAGAGCTGCGAACTACTCGTCCTCAGTATTGATCAACGATAACAGAAAACCATGACAGCTGCTGCGCCTGAATCACCGAAATAATCGAAATGCCGTCGTCTCGATGCCGGTGAAACTCCACGAGGGTTGGTTTGAGGCCGGAAGGTGACCACCCTCGTCTGGCAATCAACGGTAGCATGATAAACTGACAGCCAATCCATGCCAAGTATGACATCAAACTCGATCATCTCCAATACTAGAAGATCTACCGTAAGTATCATGTTGCCAAAGTCTAACGGGCAACCTCTGATCTCCTGGGTGACTTCTAAAGTATCACCGGACGGTAGCGAGACAGTCAATCGCTGGGGTCTGCAAGTGGGTAATCTACCAATCTCCCGCATAAAGGTACGGGATATAAAAGAATGCGAACTACCAGTATCAATCAAAATATCAGCAGTAAATGCATAAATGGAAATCGTACCGCGGAAAACGGATCCGTCGGCCCGCTGAGCATCCTCTCTGGTAATCGCATGAACACGACCAGTCTCTGGCGGAGGAGGAGGTGGTAACACTGCCAGCGGCTGCTGCGGCTGGGCAGAAGCCTGCCACTGAGGCGCTGCTGGACTATGTGCCAGATAAGACTGAGAGGATGGTGACTGATACTGTGCAGCTGGCTGGGACTGAGTCTGATACTGCCCCTGAGTCGGATAATAAGGTCCTGGAGCAAAACTCTGGGGTGCTACAGAAGCACTGGAGTACTCCTGTCCAAGCATGCCAAATGCTGCTGCGGAGGGAGCTGCTCCCTGCTGTCCTCGATATGCCCCTGACTGACTAGACTGTCCCCTCTGACCTGACCCTCCGGAAGCCGTGTGCTGAGCCTTCAGCTGACAATCTCGGCTCTGGTGCCCCGGCAGTTTGCAATAAAAGCAAACTGACTGTCCCAGAGAGCAAGCTGGGGTGAGGTGATCTCTGGATCCACATCTGAAACAATGAGTATCACCGGAAGGTGGTTGCCGGTTCTGCTGAGAAAACCGGGAACGTCCTGAAGAAGACCGCCCTGATTTCTGAGGCCTACGAGACGCCCCAGAAGTACCCTGACCTGAGGCTGTCCTGTCGCCTGAGTCTGCTGGACCTGCCCTGATGTCTGACCCGTATGCTTTCTTTTCCTGTCCGGATATGCTGTCTGCCGAGCTAACTCTATCATCAAAGCTCGATTCAATGCATCAGAGTAAGATGTAATCCCTAATCCGGCAAGTTGTACATGCAGATAACCATCCAATCCCTGTATAAACTGCATCATGCGAGTTCTGTCCTCCGCAACTAACTCTGGACAAAACTGAGCCAACCGGAGGAATTCAGTATTATACTCGGTCACTGAGCGATTATTCTACCTCAGACTCATAAAATCCTGTCGGCGAGCCATCTGATAGGACAGTGGAAAGAAACGGCTCTCAAAAGCCTCTCTGAACCTGGTCCATGTGACGTTGCGTTCACCAATAATAGAACGCTGAGTAATCCACCAGGCATTTGCTTCATCCCGTAAATGATAGGCAGCCAGCTCTGCTTTCTCCCACTCGGAGCAAGCCATATAGAAGAAAGTCTGCTCCATAGTCTCTATCCATGACAGAGCCATACTCGGATCGAGATCTCCGCGGAAAAGAGTGAAACGAGTCTTCATCGACTCAGCCAGTGCTGGAATCCTAGCTCGTGCAGCGACAATATCAGTGAGCTGTGTCGGGACGGCTGCAGGAACTGGCGGAAACACTGGAGCTGATACTACAGGTGGTACCGCGGAATAAACCGGAGGAGGAACTCCCGATGCTGCTGTATATACCGGAGCATAAGCCGTCGGTGGTACTGCCTGGGGAACAAAAGTGGTGGCAACTGAAGGTACGCTAGGAAAAGGTACCGGATGTGGAGCAGCTGCTGCTACTGTAGGCACTGGGGGTACCGGTGCCACTGGTATAGGATACACTGTAGATCCAAGTGGTGGTGGCACTGAATACGCTGTAGGCTGCGCCGGAGCAGATGTCGGGTGCACCAATGGTACCCCTGATGGTACTGTAAACAGGGTAGGCGTGGATACCGTCGGTGTGGCCAAAGTAGGTATCTTTACAGGAGCTATCGGGATTTGAGAGCCCGATGCTCCCGCTGCATCCTGAGTCTGTCCCTGACTGACAGGCTCACTAACAGTGGGCATCTCTGGCATATCCAGAGATCCCGTGGTCCTCCCACGTGGTCGTCCAGCACCACGTCTCGCAGCAATACGTGTGGATCGTCTCATATCTGTTAAATTAAATTACAAATATTACTACCAATATAACAACCATAAAATAACAACATACCTATTTGCTGTCTGGAGATGTTCCGTCGCTGTCCAGTTCCCAATTTGACCTCAAAATTCCGAACGTACATATCGCCGGAAATCCAAATAAATCCGAAACATAACCATATCGAAAATCCGATAATGCCCAGTTTGACTCGCAAACCTGGCTAACCCAAATATCCAGAATACCAACAACCGGTATCCGATAAATCTCCAGAACACCAAAAGTAGGTATCATAACCCGCTCTGATACCAAATAAATTGGTATCAGATAAATCCCAAAAATCCAAAATACGAAACGAAAGATCGTAAAACTGTGCTCTGATACCACTAAATTGTCACGCCCCAGAGGAGTCCCTGTCCGAGAAAATTTCGGCAGCATCTCCCCTGTACGGTGGACAATCTGAAACTTTTCTACATCTCACAAATACCTCAGCCACAGGCGGCTGGAATAACAACAGTAAATAAAATCAATCACCACGCAGTTTATATATGTATTCAGCCTCTGGCTGTCACAACCACGCAGTTAATAAAAATAAACAACATAGTAACACTCTGACTCGAAATCAACCCAACTCAACTACACTCGTAAAGCCCAAATCTAATTTTTTTCTTACCTCTTCTGCCGTCCAGGCATGCATGTAGTAGAGTAAATCCAAATCATACTAAAAGTCCATCCAACGGAAAGATTCCATACAATATCCATATGTAAGTCCAAAACAAAACTAACACAAAGTCTGATAGCGAAAAGCTAGAATGAAACAACAACTCAAAAACCAGCAGAGGAGTAGCACTACGTGCAGTGGGGGCTAGCGACTGGAACTCCCTCCTGACAGCATCAACCTAAAAATAACAACAATGGAGGCGGGGTGAGTCCAACACTCAGCAGGTACAATTGATATGCAAAGTAAAGAAATAACACCTAACACTAATCATGCGTACAGTCTCCTGATATAAGAAAGATATAAATATGCATCTGAAATAAACAGGAGAGAAACTGTACTAACCAGGACCTGAGTATAAGGACAAACTGTCCGAGTGGTATAGGAATCCTGTATGCATGTCAAACATAGGTATCCAAACAATATGCAGCATATAAATGCAGCAAACACAAACACAAGCAATAAATGCATCATGCATATGATGCCAATGATGCGTCCTGGTCACCCCTGACACCAGTCAACCATCTCACACACAATAGTGAGGTCGAGTGGGTAGGACTGTGACAACCGTGCACTCTGTCGTCACTGCTCCTGATGAGTGACCGAGTGGACGCGATGCTGTCGGAGTACACCTATCCTCCTACCCCAAATCATAAATGGGGGAGCGCAATGCTCTCAACTCCTAGTACACAATGATGGGGAGGAATCCCTGCCGGCTAACACGTTGCATCACGCTACCCATGAGCGGACCAATGGAGCCAAACAAAGTCCCTGCTGCAACACACACTGCCTGAATCGACCACTAACCCATGAGTGGTGGTGTGTGCAGATCCATGTAACTGGCGATGTGCTCAGCAATAATGGAGCGGACTATCGCACAGCATGAAATCATGCAAATGATGCATGGCAATAACCATATAAACATCCTGACCTAATCCATATATATAGAAAAGTGCATCATAGGTCAACGAATCCAAAACAATCCAAAAGTATACAGAAGGTATAAAACCTAGGTCCTGAACATGGTCAAGCATGGCATATCACTACCCCCTATAAGCATGTATAGACAGGTAAAGTATACATGGGATGTAAAACAAATCAATCAATCAAACATGTACCAAGATTTGGGTAGTGATTAACCGGAATAGATAAGAAACATAATTAATGAAACATGTTAATTTCATTACTAAGCATATCAAAGACAACAAAAGTCAAAAGTACCCGCCTCCGAAAATAGAAAGGTCCAATCTGACTCCGAGATACTCGTCTCGCGTCAAGGTCCTGAAATATTTATAGTTTCCAGTTTTAGCTAATTTCATATAGATAAAATAGCTAAATTAAATCCACGAGAAGCTAACATAAATCCAACAATTAACTAGGGTTAATTTACCTTAACCCTAATCATACCATCAGACCAATTCCACACCTAATCCATTTTCACATGATTACACCTCTACATAATCAATCACCTAACTCAAATGCATAAGAAATTATATATGTACCAATTCCTACCTAAATCAACTCATCCATGATCAATAGCATATATCAAATTCCTATGCCTCACCTTAACCTCCACAGCGGTTCCTTGCTGCTGGATGAAAGTAGCTGCCAAATCCAAGAAAACTTACAGCAAACACTTCTCTTCAAGATTCCCCTACACTGTTCGGATCAAAGGTAATGGCAAGAGTGGAGACCACGGATCAGATTTAGGGTTCAAACATAGTATTCCAACAACAACCTAACTCAAGAAAATAATTCACTGATCTTACCTCACCCACAGCAGGGATGTTGCTACCAGAGAAAGGTAGCCGCTGGAAAATGGCTGCCGAAGCCAAGACAACCAACAGTAAACCCTAATTACTAACTCCCCCGAACAGCACAACTTGGAGGCAACCTAAACTCGGAAGAGGAGAAGAAAAATCGGCGCTAGGGCTCACTGTCACGGAAAGCAGAAAGAGGGCCGACAGTCGGCGTCGGCTCACATGGTCGACGTCGGCTCTGTGGTGGCGGCAGAGGAGAGGAGAAGAGAAGAAGGTGGTCGGGCGGCGCCGGGTGGCTAGGGCACCGAGTGGTCCACGGTGGCGCCGGCACTGGGGCACAGACGCGCTGTGGTGGCGTCGGGTGGCTAGGGCAAGCAGAGGAGAGGAGTTTGGCTCGGGCAGGCGGTCGGGCGGCGGTGCTAGGGCTCCGGCAATGAACCGGCCGCCGGCGTTCGGGAAGAAGAAATCGCCAGCCGGCGGTTAGGGCCGGCGTCGGGCGCGAGAGAAGAAAAAAGGGCTTTCGGTGAGGATGAGAGTAATCGGCGAGGATGAGAGAAAATAAAGGAAAAATCAGATAATAAATAAGAAAAGGAAAAGAGATAAATAAATAAATCTTTTCATCTCTTAAATGGGTAGCCCAAACAGGCTTTCTCGGGGCCCCGTTTTTATCCCCATGAACTCGTCCGTACAAGCTCCGAAAAATTCCTGAAAAATGTCCAAAAATTCCGGAAAATTCCCTTATTCATATCCACCTATTTTCGGTATTTTACATCACCTGTCACATCGGATATTCTTCATCATAGGTATGCAACACGTGGCAATAAGACACAAGTTGCATTGATGAGGGAAGGGGGTCAAAAAGCAAGCTTATGATAAAAATGTGTGTTCATCATATTGAGCATTAATCATTTAGTGATGTGCCCTGTTTTCAATGCGCAAGAGTGGTGTCTGCTCGAGCAGAGCAACGGTACAAAGAAAGAGCGTCCGATTGAGAAATAAGGAACCCTAGAAGCACCAACAACTAAGTATAACATCATCTTGAGTCTAACTCTAGAACAAAGTGTAGGACCGTTAGATTCGATAGAGGGGGGGGGGGGTGAATATCGATTCGAAAATATAGAGTATAAGCGCAGCGGAAAAGTAAATGAACACAGTTATTTTTTATTTCGTTCGGAGCCTGTGACGACTCCTACTCGAAGGCCCGTGGTCCTTGACCACTTTCGTTGGGCAATTCACTAGCAGTTCGAAATAATGATTACAAAAAATAGTACAATGAATGCTAATGAAAATGAAAAGCAAATACCGACAATAAAGACAAGAAAGGAGCGTAGTGTCGGAGCTTTGTTAGCGTCGCAGAAGTGCAGAGCAGTGGAAGACTTTTCTTTTCGTTGTCGTTCTGAAGCTCTCCTCTGACCCTTCTTTTATATGAGGCTCGGGGCGCCCTGGATGCCTTCCGGGCGCCCTGGTGAGACGTGGCAAGTCCAACCAGCGAGCTCCACGTGGCGACGCGCGATCAGGATGAAATTTCCCTCCCGGGCGCCCGGATCCCTTCCGGGCGCCCGGATTCCTTCCGGGCGCCCGGACCCTGTTTTCCCGCAGAATCCGTCCTGCAAGACAAACGTTAGTCCGGAGGCAAATTTACCCTGCAACACAGATTGTTAGCAAAAGCAAAGTGAGTATGAATTAGCAAAAAGGAGTATGAGTTAGATTCCGTCTTTCCGAGACCGGAATCTAGTCACGATCTCGACTTAGATATCCGAAATGGATCTAAGCCGGATCGACGCCTAATGTTCCCTTCCCGGGAACGCGTCCTCGCAGTCACTCCCCTCCAGTGACTTACCTTACTTACCTGCCAGACGTCCGGTCAGCCCTTCGACCCGTCTGGACTTCTCGCCAGCTATCCGGTCAGCCCGTCGACCTAGCTGGACTTCTCGCCAAGCGTCCGGTCAGCCCGTCGACCCGCTTGGACTTCTTGCCAGCTATCCGGTCAGCCCGTCGACCTAGCTGGGCTTCGTGCTAGACATCCGGTCAGCCCGTCGACCTGTCTGGACTTCTCCTGCACACTCGATCAGAGTGTTAGCCAACAACAGACTAACTTAACCTGATTTGTCATTCATCAAAACCTGGGTTAAATCGTTAGTGCTAACCGCACCAACAATCTCCCCCTTTTTGATGGAATGACAACCTGGTTAAGTTAGTGAAAACATATGCAAGAAAAAACAAGCATTTAAAGGGTTTTTAAGTTAGTTTGTATTTTCAATTCTGGTTTAGCTAACTTAACCACCTAACCCTCCCCCTTTGACATTTATCAAAAATAAGTATGGATTAAGTAAGCATAGACTTCAGACAAAGAAAAAATGTTAAGATAATCTGGGGGAGTTTAAACTTTTTGAAAACTTGTTTGAAGCATTAGCTTTTAGCTTTTAGAAAAACAACTTTCAAACATAAGTGTATAAGTTCTAAATTTCAAGATCAAGTTTTAAATTTTCAACACAAGTTTCAATTTTGAAATGCTTTTCAAATAAGTTTTCAAAAATTCCAAGACTGAGTTTGAAAATTTTATTTTTCAAAACTGATTGAAATTTATTTTTCAACACTAAGTTTGTAAACGATTCTTTTTTCAAAATTAAGGAAAATGATTTTGAGAAGCTTAGTTTGTAAACTTAAGTTTTGAAAAATCTAATTTCCACAATTTTCAATAACAAAGCAATTTTTAAAACTAAGTTTTGTAAAATTTAACGTTCAAGTCAAATTGTCAAAATTAAGTAAAATCAAATTTTAAGAACTAGATTTTTAAATTCAATTTTCAAAACTAAGTTAAATCTAATTTTCAAAATCAATTTTCAATCAAAAGTAAAACCCAATTCTTAAAAACAACTTAGTTTTATAAGAGTTAGTTTTCAAAAATAGGTTTAAGAAATTTTTAAGAAAACAATTTTCAAACACAAATTTTAAAATATTCTAAATAAAGGAAAAAATTTTAATTAATCCCTCCCCCTGAACCTAACATAAAATTTTAAAAATATTTACTAAAAATATTCAAAGTAGAATTTTTTTTTTTAAAAAAAAAGAAGGTAGAATTTTCTAGAGAGATTTTTAAAGAGAAGATTAAAAAAATAACGCTTAAGGAGATAAAAAAAATAAACCTCCCCCTGAATTTTATACTCCTTTAATGTATTAATCCTCCTTATTTACTACTCCCCCTTAATATAAAATTTTACTACGGTAACATATTTTCGTACCTAAGTGTTTTAGACGATTGTATAATTATCTTTATAAAATTGTTCATTTAAATTTGACTTAAAACGTAATTTAAGTCAATGTTTTATACCAACGTTAGATTCAGTTGAAATAAGTGTAATGTTAAGTAAGATAAGTTGTTATTAATTCAATAATTGATCAATATTAACAATTTATTGATTGAATTTTGCTTGATTCAATAATTTAATATAATCGAAATTTTGTATTAATTGATGAAGGTGTTAGTTATAATTTAAATTTTCATTTACTTCCTTTTAAGTTGGATTAACTTAGTTTAAAGTTGAAGTTAAACTCGTTATTAAACAAGGTTAAGTAAGGTTCAATTTAAGTCAAACTTTAATTATGTTTTAATAAAAATAATTAATATTTTAAAGGTTGATTAAAAAAATAACTTAGAGTAATTTTAATATTTTTACTAAGGTTAAACCTAGGTTCTAATCAAATCAAGCTTAGTTCTCAAATAAAGTTAAACTTAAATAGTTAAGTTCTACTTATTAATTACATAATTAAGTTTAAAGTTAAAGTTAACGGAATTTAAGTTTTTAAGTTAGGTGTCTAAGTTTTAAATGAATTTAAAAGAATTATAATTATTATTATTTTTAAGGGATTTCTAACAGGATATTAAAATGATTTTTATAATTATTTAATGACAATTAATATACGTTCAATTAAGTTTTGATTTTAGATTAAAATTAATATCAGTGATTAATTTAGTTTTAAGTTTAAGTTAAATTTTTAAGTTTTAATTTAAGTTTTAATTTTCAATTAGGTTAAATTAAAAAATAGTTTTAAGGTTAAAATGATGTTTAAGATTAAAAATGAGTTTAAAGTCAAAATAATAATTTTTAAAGTGAAAATAGTCTATAGAAATAATTTATTATTATTACTATTTTTTTAAGTTAAAAAGAATTTTATTATAGTGAAAACATAAGAAGAATTTTTCAAAATGATACATAATTTTTAAAATTGTTTTAAAATGATTTTTAAAATAGTTTTTAAATTATTTTTAAAAGTTTTTAAAATAATTTTTGAAATAATTTTTAAGTTAAAATAATTTTTATGTTAAAATAATTTTTAAAATAACAATAAATTTTAAAAGGTTTTAAAAGAATTTTTAAAGTTTTTAAAATGATTTTTAAAAGAGTTTTTTTTTAAAAATAATTTTTAAAATGTTTTAAAATAATTTTTAAAAGAATTTTTTTAAAGTTTTTTTTTAAAATGATTTTTAAAATAATTTTTAAAAGAATTTTTTAAAGTTTTTAAAATGATTTTTTAAAGTTTTTAAAATGATTTTTAAAAGAATTTTTAAAAGAATTTTTTAAAGTTTTTAAAATGATTTTTTAAAAGAGTTTTTAAAATAATTTTTTAAAGTTTTTAAAATGATTTTTAAAAGAGTTTTTAAAATAATTTTCAAAAGAATTTTTAAAGTTTTTAAAATGATTTTTAAAAGAGTTTTTAAAAGAATTTTTAAAATTTTTAAAATGATTTTTAAAAGAGTTTTTAAAATAATTTTTAAAAGAATTTTTTAAAGTTTTAAAAATGATTTTTAAAAGAGTTTTAAATTTTAACCAAAACTTAACTATAATAAACCCAGAACTAAAAACTAAATTAATGGCCAATAATTCAGGGGGAGGCTTCAGAATAGCTGACACCTCCAAAACTAACCTACCCGAAAGGGTAACCCAAACCAACCTACCTGACAGGGTAATTAGGACTAGTTAAAGAGGGTTCAAATTTAACTTGAAAAATGGTACCGGTGAAGTTTTGGATGATAGTACGTTAGGGAAGCTTAGTCTATGCATGTCTAGGAAGATATGGCTTCGACCTGGTGCATCTGGCTAAGTGGAACTGACCGAAGCTACCCTTAATGAATCCTAACCGGTTAGACCAAGGTTTAGTACTAAGCTCCGTGGATAGGACTATTCGGAAAATCTCGAAGGGTTGGCTACTTCTAATGATGTCCAGGTGACTCACCAAGCTTAGAAGTTTTTCCGAAAAATGCCTATTTGTTGAGACCAAAGCTAAACCTGAATCTAACACAAGTTAAACCAAACTCTGTAATTAAATCTAATTCATCTCACAAAATTATAGAATTCCCTGATTGATAATCTAGATCGGGTGAGATGAATAAGGATCAAATTAATTTTCAAATTAAATTAAAATTAAATTTCAAATTTTAAATTGAATTACAAATTGAATTTCAAATTAAAATTAAATTTCGAATTAATTAAAAATTAAATTTTGAATTAAAACTAAATTAATTTTAAAAAAAAATTAAATTAACTTTAAAAATTATTTTAAAAATAAAATTAACTTTAAAAAATTATTTTAAAACAAAAATTAACTTTAAAAAATATTTTTAAATTTAACTTTAAAATTTTTAACTTAAAAATTTTATTCTAAACTTAAAAATTATTTTCAAATTATTTTCAAATTTTTAAAAAATTATTTTAAAAACTCTTTTAAAAATCATTTTAAAAACTTTAAAAATTCTTTTGAAAATTATTTAAAAAACTCTTTTAAAAACTTTAAAAAATTCTTTTAAAAATTCTTTTATTTAAGTTTTTAATTTTGAATTAATTAAATTAGTCAAATTATCTTTCTTTAAGAGAGTGTTTTTAATATTTGAATTTTCTTTCAATTTCAATTTTATTGAGTTAATTGAATTATCTTTCTTTAATAGCTTATTTTTAAAGTTTTTATTTATTTTTAAATTTGAATTAACTAAACTGTTTGAATTATATTTTCTTAACAGTTTATCTTTTAGCTTTTTATTAATTGTTAATTTTGAAATTTCTAGATTATTTTTGTTTAATATGTTATCTTTAACATTAAATTTTAAGTTTGTTAAATTCCGTTTTGATTTTATCAAAGTGCTTGATTTTATCCTTATATTTTCTTTGCCTTTTAAATTGATATGGTTAATTGAATTTATTATATTACTTTTATCTTTAAAGTTTAATTTTTTATTAATTAACTTATCTTGGTTTTGGATAGCATTTTCTAGACTGATTTTATCTTGATTATTAAATATTTTATCAAGGTATTTATTGATTTTATCCATTTTCTCATTTTTAGCATTTAAATTCAAATTTATTTTAATGTTTGACTTATTTATGTCTAAATGCTCACCTAATTTTAAGTTTTCTGAATTAATTAAATTATTTGAATTGATTTGGTCATTGTTCTGTTTGACCAAGTCAAGGTTGATGCCAAATTGATCAGAGTCTTGATTGACTTGATCAGAGTCTAGATTATTTTGTAATTTTGAATTTAAATCTAGATTATCATGCACCATACTTGGACTAATTTCATACTTATCATCATGCTGATTATTTAAGCTACTATTAGCAGGGGTATTTTGGTAAATATTACTCACCTTGAGTGCAACCCCTAATTCAGTAGGCTTCTCCATTGGATTTGACTTGAGCCCATATTTGACTTTAACTTGATCTTCTAGCTCCATCGGCGTCTCGTGAAGCTTGATCAACTGGGTCCACAGCTCATATGCATTCTTGTACTTTTCTAATCTGCATAAAATATTGTTAGGTAAAATATTACAAATAATGTTACTTACCTTTTTGTTCAGTTCCGAGTTTTGAGAAGGTTTCCTCAAAATTAACATATAATCGATGTCTACGCTTCCTAAGAAGCATTCCATTAATCGCTTCCAGTAGTTGAAGTCTTCATGATCGTATGGTGGTGGTTCGCAGGGGTTCCGTCCTTCTAGAAGAGTCATAATTTCTTGCACACAAAGAAACAAACAAAAGATCCCAAGACTTGGTCTTGGATTAGCAGTGCTGAAAGAAAATAATATTTCACTATTTTCGAAAAAAAAAACTAATAAAATATTATTAAAATATTAATAAAAAATATTATTTCAAATTTTTGAAAATGTAATATCGTGTCAATACTAAGCAATGGTGAAGAGATGGCGATGTAATTTTCAAAAATATTTTGGAGGGAAAAAACGAAAGGCGTACCTGCTCTGATACCACTTGTAGGACTGTTAGATTCGATAGAGGGGGGGTGAATATCGATTCGAAAATATAGAGTATAAGCGCAGCGGAAAAGTAAATGAACACAGTTATTTTTTACTTCGTTCGGAGCCTGTGACGACTCCTACTCGAAGGCCCGTGGTCCTTGACCACTTTCGTTGGACAATTCACTAGCAGTTCGAAATAATGATTACAAAAAATAGTACAATGAATGCTAATGAAAATGAAAAGCAAATACCGACAATAAAGACAAGAAAGGAGCGTAGTGTCGGAGCTTTGTTAGCGTCGCAGAAGTGCAGAGCAGTGGAAGACTTTTCTTTTCGTTGTCGTTCTGAAGCTCTCCTCTGACCCTTCTTTTATATGAGGCTCGGGCCGCCCTGGTGAGACGTGGCAAGTCCAACCAGCGAGCTCCACGTGGCGACGCGCGATCAGGATGAAATTTCCCTCCCGGGCGCCCGGATCCCTTCCGGGCGCCCGGACCTTCGGGCGCCCGGATTCCTTCCGGGCGCTCGGACCCTGTTTTCCTGCAGAATCCGTCCTGCAAGACAAACGTTAGTCCGGAGGCAAATTTACCCTGCAACACAGATTGTTAGCAAAAGCAAAGTGAGTATGAATTAGCAAAAAGGAGTATGAGTTAGATTCCGTCTTTCCGAGACCAGAATCTAGTCACGATCTCGACTTAGATATCCGAAATGGATCTAAGCCGGATCGACACCTAATGTTCCCTTCCCGGGAACGCGTCCTCGCAGTCACTCCCCTCCAGTTACTTACCTTACTTACCTGCCAGACGTCCGGTCAGCCCTTCGACCCGTCTGGACTTCTCGCCAGCTATCCGGTCAGCCCGTCGACCTAGCTGGACTTCTCGCCAAGTGTCCGGTCAGCCCGTCGACCCGCTTGGACTTCTCGCCAGCTATCCGGTCAGCCCGTCGACCTAGCTGGACTTCGTGCCAGACATCCGGTCAGCCCGTCGACCTTTCTGGACTTCTCCTGCACACTCGATCAGAGTGTTAGCCAACAACAGACTAACTTAACCTGATTTTTCATTCATCAAAACCTGGGTTAAATCGTTAGTGCTAACCGCACCAACACAAAGAGTGAACGTCAGATCGGAAGACAAGATACAATTGTTGGTGTGGCTGGGCCGGCACGAGGGGATGAATTACCTGTAAAATAAAAACTAAACCTTTCTCAATCTTTTAACCCAGATTAGTAGTAAAATTATAATAAAGAAATTGAACACATAAAATAAAAGAGGCTAAAAAGTAACATAGTTACAAACTAGTGGTTGTTAATCCAAGGTAAAAGAAAGCACTAAAAAATTCCTTTTTTGAAGGCAAAGAAGCATCTTACACTCATTAGATGCTCAGAAAAATGCTAGAAAATGAATACAAGATTTGTTGAATATTTCCTAGCTTCAGGGATCTTTTTATAGGCCCTGGAAAACTCTATCCGCAGCTTGAAGGTGCCTTTAAGATGGTTTAAGGCACCTTCCATTAGATAAGTTTTATCCATTGAGGATAAAACTCTATCTGTAGCTAACGGTTACTGGAAGGCACCTTCTATAGCTATAAGACGCCTTCACACTATTCATCAAAGGTGTCTTCCAAGCTATGGAAGGCGCCTTTCAAATAGAAGAAGGCAGATCAACTCCCATACGTTGATCTCTTCTTGTGTGGCTGATGCTCCGGCTACCCAGAGTTGAGCTCACCCCAACCCAACTCCAACCTTCTCCTCGAATAGGCTTCCACCCCGGCTTCTCATCCTTGAATGCCGCGCACATCCTTCTCGTCCACCGGTGTACTCTTCCATAGCATCTCATCCATCTGATGCATTGAGCCTATCAGCTCCTTTCTTGTGTTATCTTTCTCGCTAGCTACGTCTTCCACTCGACTTCTTGTGTTCCTAAGCTCCTGCACACTTAGACACAACGATAAAAAACACACAGAACTTAACTTAACTTAGTTAACTATATCAAAACTACTACGGAGTACTTACAATCTCTCCCTTTTGATATACATCAACCCAAGTTAAAATTAGGATTAAACAAAATAGTGATAACACAATTATGTAAAGAAGTTACAATTAGAATAAAATATTGCAATGCACTAAATTTAAAGTACAAGGATAAAAAGTCCAAGTTTCAAAAGTTTATCCCTAAAATTTTCCCTAACTCCCCATTAACTTGTACCTATTTCTCCCCTTTTGATCACATCAAAAAATAATAATAAAATAAAATAAACGGTCTGAAAAATTTGAAATATTTGTCTAGGGGTACTTAACATAATTTATGAAGATAAATCTTAAAACTATATTTAAACTTTGAAAATTCTTCCAAAATTTTTCTAAATTTTTAATAAAAAATTAACTTTTTTTAAAAATAATTCATAATAATTTAGATAAATTTTTTTAAAATATCAATTTTTTTATTATAATAGAAGACACCATGCTTTATCCCAGAAAAATAAAAGATTTTAAAGATACATCTTACAATTATTTTTAATTTTTTTAAAAAAAATCCATTTTCATTAATAAATTCATAGAAAATAACTTAATAGTCAAAAAGATTTCAAAATTATTTTAACAGAAAATATTATATTTATCACAGAAAAATAATTTCCAAAAAAAGTCTACTAAGTAATTTAAAATTTTAAAATATGATTTTTGTTGATAATGTTACAAAAATAAAATTCGAAAATATTTTCCTTAATAGAAATACTGCTTTTCTGTATGTATAAAAATTTGAGTAAGAGATTTGAACAAAATAATAATTATAATAATATTTATCCTAATAATTCAAAATTCAAAATTTTTAATTTATAAAAGATTTTGGACCACAATATAGGTTACTTTCTACTATATTTACTAAAAAGTTTAGAGGTACATAATTTCTAGGGATTTTCTTAATTTATCTTTGGTGTTTTCTAATGTACCAATTAATTTTACCATTGTTTTTTAATTCTGATTTTCAAAAGATATTTGAATTTAAACATGTATAGTCATTTTCTAGTTTTCCTATTTGTGCTTTCAATTTTTCATTTTCTATTTGTTAATTAGCAAATATGTCTAAGGGGCATGAGTTTGCTAAGTTTAATTTTAACCTAGCATTATCTTTTTCTAATTATATTATATTTTTTAAAAGTATTTTAATCAATTGGAAAAACTGTTTAGGAGAAAATGTATGTACCTCACTTACTTTATGTTCTGATGCTCTCCCTTCATCGCAGTTTTCTTCTGAAGATCCTCCCCCTTCGTCAATGCTCATCTCTGAGGAACTTTTGGTATCCGTCTGGTGGTTTGTCATTAGGGCTAGTCTGGTGTAAGCTTCAATCTCGAACTCAAAGGACGACGATTCATCCACATAGCTTTCAAGTTCTTGTGCTTCGACTTTATTGGTTTGTTGCCATTGTTTTTCTCCTTCTTGTTTAGTTTAGGGCAGTCATCCTTGATGTGCATTTCTTCTTGACAGTTGTAGCATCGAACTTTTCTTTTGCTCCGAAATGCTTTTTACCTATGACTTATTAAATTTATTTGATTTAATAAACTTGCTAAACTTTCTCACCAATAATGCTATTTCATCTTCGTCGATTGATTATTCGGAGTCTAGATCTGGTTCACCTTTTTGGTTAACTTTTAGTGCTATGTTGTGGGATGTCTTGCCTTCTTTGTTTCATAAGTCTTCACATCTTGATTCGTGAAGTTCAAAAGTGGAAAATAGATTTTCTAATGAACTAACCTCAAGGTCTTTAGATATATAAAATGAGTCGACTATAGATGTCCACTCGGGTATCCTAAGAAATGCATTTAAAGCGGACCTTAATAAATCTTGGTTCCTTACATTTTTTTCAAGATTCATGAGTCTGATGATGAGTTCTTTAATCCTCGAGTGCAGATGTGCAATTGTTTCGCCTTCTTCCATCCGAAGGTTCGTCAATTGGTTCTAGAGCAGGTCCCGTCTCGTGAGCTTTGCTTCGGACGTTCCTTCATGCAATTTTAGAAAATTCTATAAAAGTTTCTTTGCTGATTCGTAATTTTCGATCTGATTAACTTCCTGGGGTGGAAGTACGTTTAGCTTATGGAATTCAACTTATCCATTTGCTACGAAATTTGCTTGCTCTTTCTTTATCCATGAATACTCTTCTTTTTCAGCTCCTTGTTGGTCTTTGGGGGCTATAAAATCATATTTTATAATTAAAAGAATCTTAAAATCTATTTTAAAAATACCTTCATCCGACATTTTCATTACATGAAGCATCCTTCGAACTTCAGCGGGTAGATGCTGGGTCTAGCCATTGTCTCGGTACTTTAGTCGACGGTTAGTTCTTCTAAGACATTCTGGCCCTGATACCAATTATTGGTGCAGCTGAACTGGCAAGAAGGGGGTGAATTTCCTGTAAAATAAAAACTAAAATTTTTTCGATCTTTTAACTCAGATTAGTAGCAAAATTATAATAAAGCAATTGAACAACTAAAAATAAAATAGGCTAAAAAGTTACTTGATTACAACCTAAGTGGTTGTTAATCCAAGACAACAGAAAGTACTAAAAAACTCCTTCTTTGAAGGCGAGGAAGCCTCTTACACTCGTTGAATGCTTAGAAAAATGTTGGAAAATGAATACAAGAGTTGTTAAATATTTCCTAACTCCAAGGATCTTTTTATAACCCCTGAAAAATTATATCCGTAGCTTGAAGGCGCCTTTAAGATGGTCCAAGGTGCCTTCCATTAGATAAATTTTATCCGTTGAGGATAAAACTCTATCTGTGGCTAACAGCTACTAGAAGGTGCCTTCGCATTTTTCATCAAAGATGTCTTCCAAGCTATGGAAAGCGCCTTCCATATAGCAGAAGGTAGATCAACTCCCATACGCTGATCTCTTCTTGTGTGGGTGATGCTCTGGTTACCCAGAGTTGAGCTCACCCCAACCCAACTCTGACCTTCTCCTCGACTAGGCTTCCTCCCCGGCTTCTCATCCCTCGAATGTTGTGCATGCCCTTCTCATCCACCGGTATACTCTTCCACAGCATCTCATCCCTCGGATGCACCAAGCCTGTTGGCTCCTTTTCTATGTTATCCTTCTCGCTAGTTGCGTCTTCTGCTCGATTTCTTGTGTTCCTAAGCTCCTGCACACTTAGACATAAAGATCAAATATACACAGAACCTAACTTAACTTGGTTGACCACATCAAACTACCACGGGATACTTTCAATCTCCCCCTGTTTAATGTGCATCAACCCAAGTTAAAGTTATAGTTAAACAAAATAGTGATAACACAATTATGTAAAGAAGTTGCAATTAGAATAAAATATTGCAATACACTGAATTTAAGTACAAAGATAAAAAGTCCAAGTTTTAAAATTTTATCCCTAAAATTTTCTCTAACTCTCCCTTAACTTGTACCTATTTCTCCCCCTTTGATCACATAAAAAAAAAATGGTTAAAAAAATTTGAAATATTTGTCTAGGGATACTTAACATAATTTATGAAGATAAATCTTAAAACTATATTTAGACTTTGAAAATTCTTCCAAAATTTTCTAAAATTATAATAAAAATTAGCTTTTTAAAATAATTTAGATAAAATTCAAAAAAATTGTTGAATTTTTTTTATTATGATAGAAAACATCATATTTTATCCTAGAAAAATAAAATATTTCAAAGATGAGTCTCACATTTTTTTTAATTTTTTAAAATACTATTTTTGTTAACAAATTCATAGAAAATAATTTAACGGTCAAAAAGATTTCAAAATTATTTTGATAGTGAATATTATATTTTATCACAAAAAAATAATTTTATAAAAAAAGTCTACGGAATAATTTTAAATTTTAAAATATGATTTTCATTGATAATTTTATAGAAAAAAATATGAAAACATTTTCCTTAATAGAAATACTATTTTTTTGTAAGTATAAAATTTGAGTATGAGATTCAAAACAAAAAAAATAAAAAAAAATAATATTTATCCTAATATTTCAAAAAAATTTGGATTTTTAATTTACAAAAGATTTTGAACTCAATATAGGTTTCTACCTACTGGATTTATTAAAAATTTTGGAGGTACATAATTTCTAGAGATTTTCTTAATTTGTCCTTGGTGTTTTCTAATGCACTAGTTAATTCTACCATTATTTTTTAATTCTGATTTTTGAAAGATATTCGAATTCAAACATTCATAGTCATTTTCTAGTTTTTCTATTTGTACTTTTAAGTTCTATTTTTAGATTATCAAACATATTTAAGGGGCATGACTTTGCTAAGTTTAATTTTAACCTAGTATTATCTTTTTCTAATTATACTATGTTCTTTCAAAGTATTTTAATAAATTGGAAAGACTGTTCAGGGGAAAGTGCACATACCTCACTTACCTCGTGTTGTGATGCCCCCCCCCCCCCCCTTCATCACAGCTTTCTTCTGAAGATCCTCCCCCTTCGTCGATGGTCATCTCTAAGGAACTTTCGGTGTCCCTCTGGTGGTCTGTCATTAGGGCTAGTCTGGCGTAAGCTTCAATCTCGAACTCAAAAGATGATGATTCATCTCACGTAGCTTTCAAGTTCTTGTGCTTCGACTTTGTTGGTCTGTTGCCCTTGTCTTTCTCCTTCTTATTTAATTTAGAGCAGTCATCCTTGATGTGCTCTTCTTCTTACTAGTTGTGGCATCGAACCTTTCTTTTGCTCCGAAAGTACTTTTTCACCTACAACTTATTAAATTTATTAGATTTAATAAACTTGCTAAACTTTCTCACTAATAATGTGTGGATCTGGTTCGCCTTTTTAGTTAGCTTTTAGTGCTATGTTATGGGTTGCCTTGTCTTCTTTGCTTTGTAAGTTTGCACATCTTGATTCATGAAGTTCAAAAGTGGAAAGTAGTGTTTCTAATGAACTAACTTCGAGGTCTTTAGATATATAAAATGAGTCAACTATAAATGTCCACTTGGGTGTCCAAGGAAATGCATTTAAAGCATACCTTAATGAATCTCAGTTTGTTATCTTTTCTTTGAGATTTGTGAGTCCGGTGATGAGTTCTTTAATCCTTGAGTACAGATGTGCAACTGTTTCACCTTCTTCCATCCTGAGGTTCATCAATTGATTCCGAAGTAGGTCCTGTCTCATGAGTTTTGCTTCGGATGTTCCTTCATGTAACTCCAGGAACTTCTCCCAAAGTTTCTTTGCTGATTCGTAATCTCCTATCCAATTAACTTCTTGGGGTGGAAGTATGCTTAGTAGATGGAATTCAGCTCGTTCATTTGCTACGAAGTGTACTTGCTCTTTCTTTGTCCATGAATACTCTTCTTTTTCAGTTCCTTGTTTATCTTTGGGGACTACAAAACCATATTTTATAATTAAAAGAATCTCAAAATTTATTTTAAAAAATACCACCATCTGGCATTTCCATTGCACGAAGTCTCCTTCGAACTTCGGCAGGTAGATGCTCGGTTCGGCCATCGTCTCGGTGCTTCAGTCGGCGATTAGTCCTTCTAAAGAATTTTGGCTCTGATACCAATTGTTGGTGCAGTTGCCAGTTGGGCCAGCAAGAGGGGTGAATTGCTTGTAAAATAAAGTTAAACCTTTCCCGATATTTTAACTCAGATTAGTAGCAAAATTATAATAAAGTAATTGAACAACTAAAAATAAAAGAGGCTAAAAAGTTACTTGGTTACAACCTAGATGGTTGTTAATCCAAGGCAAAAGAAAGTACTAAAAATCTCCTTCTTTAAAGGTGGATAAGTCTCTTACACTTGTTGGATGTTCAGAAAAATGCTAGGAAATGAATACAAAAGTTGTTGAATATTTCTTAGTTCCAAGGGTCTTTTCATAGCCCCTGGAAAACTCTATTCGCAGCTTGAAGGCATCTTCAAGATGGTCCAAGGCGCCTTCCATAAGATAAGTTTTATTCATTGAGGATAAAACTCTATCTGCAGCTAATGGCTACTTGAAGGCGCCTTCTATAGCTAGAAGGCACCTTTGCACTGTTCATCGAATGCACCTTCCAAGCTATGGAAGACGACTTCCATATAGCAAAAGGCAAATCAACTCCCATACGCTGATCTCTTCTTGTGTGGGTGTTGCTCCGGCTACTCGGAGTTGAGCTCAACTAAACCCAACTCTGACCTTCTCCTCGAGCAGGCTTCCTCTCCGGCTTCTCATTCCTCGAATGCCATGCACATCCTTCTCATCCACCGGTGTTCTCTTCCGCCACATCTCGTCCCTCGAATGCACCAAGCCCGTCAGCTCCTTTCCTGTGCCATCCTTCTCGCTAGCTGCATCTTCCGCTCGACTTCTTGTGTTCCTAAGCTCCTGCACACTTAGATACAAGAATCAAATATGCACAGGACCTAACTTAACTTAGTTGACCACATCAAAACTACCACGGGGTACTTACAACACAAATAATATAAGTGTCTAGTCAATCGGACCTACAACCTCCTTCGACTGGACTTGAATGGGAGACTTGCGATATGACGAGGTAGGGCCCCTGAGTCAAGGTCAAAGTACAAGAGGTCAGCTGACATGGCAGGCAAAGTCAATGAGGGGTCAACATTCGGGGCTAGAGTATTCGATCGTCTTGGCCGAGCGGTTATCCGATCGGATCCTTGGCCCAATTAGACTCCATTTCTATCAGTATCGATGAAACCTTGAGTCAGGTTAAAGTACATGAGGCCGGCTGACATGGCAGGCAAAGTCAATGAGGGGTCAACATTCGAGGCTAGAGCATTCGATCATCTTGGCTGAGCGATTATCCGATCGGACCCTTGGCCCAATCAGACCCCATTTCTATCAGTATCAATAAAATCCTAAGCTGAATAAGTATCATTCATAGCCAAGACCTTTTTGTCACTCAAGATGATATAGTTAACTATTTTTGCCGAGTGTTCTAGTCGATCAGACCTATTGTTTGATCGAGCAAACTGGACACTTGGTCTGACAGGACTCCCCAGTCAAGTAGAGAGTCCGAGCAAGAGCCAAGTCCCTGATAGCATTCCATTAACCTGATTTGGTCGTTTCTATGAGCGACAGCTGATCGGACTACAGAAGAGACTCTGTCATTCCTGCTAGCAGCTCCCTTGAGTGGGCAAGCATGTCGTTCTCCCAAGAAATATTAGAAGATAAATTGTCGAGTCATTTTTCACCCCCTATTGATTAGTGAATATAGAGGAGCAATTGATCCGGAAGACCATCTGTTCAAATTTAAAAATGCAGCTTTTCTCCATCAATATATGGATGGAGTTAAATGCCAAGTGTTCCTCACCACCCTCTCTAGCTCAGCACAGAGATGGTTCAACTGGCTCCTAGCCAAGTCCATTTGTTGCTTCAATGATTTTTGCAAGGCATTCCTCCATTATTTTGCCAGCAGTCGCCGCTATCATAAGATGACACTAAGCCTATTTTCCCTTAAGCAAGGGACCCAAAGAAACACCGAGGGCCTACATCAAAAAGTTCAATCACATGGTCATGAACATTCCCTCGATCACCCTGGAGATCTTAGTGAGCGCCTTCTCCCAAGGGCTCACGGATAGTGATTTCTTTCAATACCTCATTAAGAAACCACCAAGGGACTTCAACCATCTGCTCGAACGGTTGACCAAATACATCAATGTCGAAGAAGCTCAATCCGTTCGAAAAAAAGAAGTATAGGCGCCTACTTCTGTCACCGCCCCGAGCATCGAGTTCCTCCTCCTACTCTACCGCCTAAAGGTCCCCAATTGGGCCACCCGTTGCATCACCACGTGCAGTAAGGGCCCCTCTCCCCAATGACCTAATATTCCTTTCTAGCATTTTTTTCTACAGAGGATGGAAAATATTTCATATGCAAGCTGTAAACTAGAAGCTTCCACCTTGTAAAGCGTAGAGATTATAGGTCAATTTTGGGAAAGGCATCAAAGCATCTTTATTGTCATTCCTTTTTTGGAAGTGCATCAAGATTTGGGCACAAAGGAACAGTGACACTATAAAAGGAGATCTCCATCTACATGCGTAGGTACTTGAGGATAAGCAACTTTAGGCACTCACATCCATTGTTCATTTTGCTACTATTCATTACTCTCTACTTGACTGGTCATTGACTTGAGCGTCGGAGTACTTGTGTCAGAGACCCTTCCCTGGCTGAATTGCTGATGTTCTCTTTGACACGTAGGATCATTTGGAGCTAATTTTTTACTGACCCAGAGTCTTCACGGGTTCAACATCAGAGCTAACTGCTCAAGGTGCCATATTTTCTACTTTCAAACAAAATCAGGGATCATAAAAATAAGTTCGTGTAGAATCCTAATTATTAGAGATGCCTTTACAACTGTACTACCTAAACTTGATAGTTTACGCTGTGTAGGGATGTAAATGAACCAAACGGTTTGTGAGCTATTCGGAGCTTGATTCGGTAAAAAGCTCGTTCGAGTTCGTTCGTTTATCTTATTGAGCCGAGCTCGAGCTCGATTTCTAGCTCGAGAGTTTTATCGAGCCGAGCTCGAGCTTAAGGATATTCGGCTTGTGAGCTCGCGAACATGTTCGTTTATAGGCTCGCGAGCCAAAAAATGAGCCTTAAACCTGTTGGTGCAACCTTAGGTCAAGGTTGACCCGACTCGAGTTGACCTGACTCGAGTTGTATTTTGATGTTTGACGAGAACATGATGGGAGATTGTTGGTGAAACCTTAGGTCAAGGTTGACCTGGTTGACCAGACTCGAGTTGACTTGACTCGAGTTGTATTTTGATGTTTGACGAGAACAAGCTTGGGAGATTGTGGGTGCAACCCGTGGTCAAGGTTGACCTGGTTGACCCGAGGTGAGTTGACCTGACTCGGAAAAGTCCAAGCAGGGAGCTTGGCACGGGAAAAGTCCAAGCAGGGAGCTTGGCATGGGAAAAGTCCAAGCAGGGAGTTTGGCATAGTGAAAAGTCCAAGCAGGGAGCTTGGCACGGGAAAAGTCCAAGTATGGAGACTTGGCACGGAGAAGTCCAAGTATGGAAGCTTGGCACATGGGAAGTCGGAGAGGGCTCGGTAGCTGCTCTCCTGGACGTGGTCGAGAAGGCTCTGAGCCTGCTCTCCGACCGGATGTGGAAAGTCCCGTGAGTGAAGTCGAGCAGTTGGAAAGTCCCGTGAGTGAAGCCAGGCAGTTGGAAAGTCCCGTGAGTGAAGCCAAGCAGTTGGAAAGTCCTGATGAGTTCCTGGGGAGTGAAGCCAGGTGAAAACCGTAGTGAGTGAAGCTAGGTGAAAGTCCTGGTGAGTGAAGCCAGGCAAGGGAAAATCCAGATGGATAAAGGGTGATCGGACATCTGGTGTTGAGAAGGTCAAGTAGGTCAAGGGAGTGACCGGATACTTGACACGAAGAGAAAAGTCCAAGTGGGTCAAAGGGATTGACCGGACATTTGGTGGGGAGTCTTAGCAGGTCAAGGGAGTGACCGGATGCTAAGCATGATGTACCAACAGGTCAAGGTTGACCGGATGTTGGTTTGGAAGGTTTGGGACTTAGTTTGGGAAAAAAACCAAGCTCTGGATTGATCTGGGGACCGATCCAGTGATACGGCTAATCGGTCTGGTGACCGATCAGTAATCAAACAGAATGCTTCTGTGGATTATCTGATCGGTCTGAAGACCGATCAGGAAGCAAACAGAAGAGAAGAAGGAGAAAGGCTGATCGGTCCAAGGGAGATGCGTCCTCACCTACTTCGCTCAAAAGAGCTGATCGGTCGCCAAACGGACCTCGTGACTGTTTGGACTTGTCCAACATCCGAGACATCAGGACTTGCCATTGGACATCCAATTCCTGTTTCGTCGTCTTTTGCTTGGTGTTCGCAGTTCTCGGATATCGAGGTAGTAAGAAGAGATCGAGGGCTGCTACTTCTACTTCTTCTTTTCTCTCCGTTTCTTCTTGCTTCTTGCAAGTTCTTCCTGGTTCCTTCTGCGAGCTTTGTTGAGCTCTCACTGCCGAAGCTTCGGGTGAGCTTCCTGCTGGTTTTCTAGCTGAGCTTGGATCCGAGAAGTTGTTGCTTCATCAGGATTCCAGTCGACAACGAGAAGGCAAGCAAAGGGTTTTACATTTCGATTGTTCTTGTTTGCTTTCTCTACTGTTGTACTCCTTATTGCTGTTGCAAAGTTCTTGTGGCGAGGTTTCTCCACCCATAAGGAGTTTATATTAGCCGGTTTTCCGGGGACTCATCCACTGACGGATTGATAGGCTTCGTCCACCTTACGGACACGCCAAGGAGTAGGAGTTTCATCTCCGAACCTCGTTACATCGACGAGTTTGAGGTTTGCTATTCTCCACTTTCGTTTCTATTTAGTTATTTCCGCTGCGCTAACCCTAATCGTAGGAAGAAACGAAAGAATTTGGGGTCGGCTATTCACACCCCCCCCTCTCTAGCCGCGATCATCGATCCCAACAAGTGGTATCAGAGCGAGGTCGCTCTTCGCCGGATTAACACCCGAGGGAGCACAAGCTAGAGATGGATCAACTCAGAGAAGACATCACGATTCCACCCTTCTACGATCGTGACGACTTCGCGTTTTGGAAGGTAAGAATGAAGTACTTTCTTATGACTAACCTTGAAAATTGGAGTTGTGTTCAATTAGGGTTCAAGCCTCCGATGGACAAGAAAGGAGAAACCCTAGAGAAGAAGGAGTGGACCAAGGAACAAGCCCACCAATCCCTAGTCAACGATGAGGTATTGAAAATTTTTGAATTTTCTTTACCTAATGATGTTTGTGTAGGATAGGTGGATATAACAATGCCAAGGAGTTGTGGAACAATTTGGCTAAGTTCCATGAGGGGAACTCCACTTCAAGCCATGAAGAGGAGTCAAGTGAGCCAAGGAGTTCACTTCATGGAGGAATGGATTTAGAAGTTGAGGGCCACTCAGCATCTAAAGAAGAAGAGGAGGAGAGTTCTTTTTCAAGTTCGGAGCAAGAAGAAGAAGCTTCTACCTCCGGAAGGGATGAAGGAGAGAGCATTCATCTATCCTCAACTCTAGGTAACTCAAGCCATTTAGTTTCTAGTAAATTACACATAATGTGCTTTGAGTGTAGGGAGTATGGACATTACAAGAGTAAGTGTCCAAGGAGGATTAGAAAGACTCCACCGGCACCAAAAGTCAAGGAAGCCGGAGTCCCAACACGCAAGGGCAAGGAGCACGTGGTGTGCTTTCAATGCAAGCGAAGGGGACACTATAGGAGCCAATGTCCGAGGGGGAGGCAATCTCACAAGGACAAGAGACCGAGCACATCGATGGGGGGAGCTAAGGCAAACCCTAAGGTAATCTCTAAGGCACATTATTGCAATACTAGTAAGATGCATGCTAGTAGTTTGATTGCTATTCTTAAAAATGGTAAGCATGATAACATTAGTAATCGATACACATGCTTAGGTGCCAAACATGTGAGCCTAGATAAGGATAACACTAGGAAAACCAACCCTAGAATTAACCCATCTAAGGCTAAGGAAAACCTAGATAGGAATCCCAAATCATCTAGACATATGCCTAGGAATACCTCAAAGAAAAATGACAAATCAAGTCTTGAGGTATTAAGGAAGGAAAATCAAGTCTTGAGGTCAAGACTTGACATTCTAGAAAAGACCCTTAAGAATTTGGAGAAGTCAACTCTAGGGTCTAAGGGTCAACAACCAAAGAGAAAGGACAAGAGAGGTTTGGGTCACAAACCTAAGTCCCAAATGGTCAAGCCCACTTATCACAATGTTCCATTCGATTATGGAACAAAATCTAGGGCTAGGAAGACCATCATCAAGATCACAAGGGGAGTCACCCCTAGAGTGGATCTTGATGAGTCCCAAATGACCAAGGCTTCAAAGCCTAGGAGGGTCATTAGGAGGGTTGCTAGGGAAGTCATCCCTAGTGAATATTTAGTGAACCCAATGAGCTCAAATAGGTATTGGGTTCCTAGGAGCGTGATTTCATCACGCTAGATGAGTTAGGGTGTGCCAACCTTACTTGACTAGGTAGTTAACCTAATCATGGAAAAAGGTGGCACTTTATGAATTTTCAAGGTGTGATCAAGCCTTGAAAATGAAATTAAGAATTATTTCTAAGGTGACTAGGATGTGCCAATCAAATTTGAGAAATTTTCTAGAGTCAATCTAGTTGGCACAGAGTGATCTAAAAGTCTTGAGGATATGATTTTAGGTCTAATACACTTAGGAATATAGAATTTATGGCAAAATGGTCGAAATTATCAAAAATGGCAACTAAGGCTAGAATTAGGTATTTTCTATACCTTTACATGTTATTTGCCATATATTGATTGCCATATGCCATGTCATGACATCATATTTAATCTATGATCATTTGAAATGTCATGATAATGCTTAGGTTATTTATATGTCATGCTTTATTTAAGTTTCATACTTTATGCCATGACATCATGACATTGGCACATGTTATTATGTATGATATCATTATATGCCATGTCATCATTGTTAGGATCTCTTCGTACGGCTAGAGAGGGGGGGGTGAATAGCCGACCCCAATTGCTCGTGTTTCTTTCTACAAACTAGGGTTAGCGCAGCGGAAACTAAATGCAGAAAGAAAACAGGAGAAGAAATCAAACCTCAACGCAAGGATGTAACGAGGTTCGGAGATGATACTCCTACTCCTCGGCGTGTTCGTAAGGTGGACGAGCCCTATCAATCCGTCGGTGGATGAGTCCCGGGAGAACTGGCTAATATCAACTCCTTGTGGGTGGAGAAACCTCACCACAATAACTCGCAACAGCAAGATAGAATACAAGGAATACAAGAAGTAAATACAATGAATGTAACAATACAAGCTTGCCTTCTTGTCGTCGACTGAAGTCCTGGAAGCAACAACTTCACGGACGAATGCAACAGCAAGCCAGTAAAGAAAACTGTCGGGGAAGCTCACGCGAAGCTTCAGCAGCGGTTGAGCTCAGCAAAGCTCGGAGCACTAGAAGAAGCAGAAGCTTCAGGCAGGAGAGAACTTCCAGAAGGAAGAAGAAGAAGCAGAAGAAGAAGATTCACCGAAGTCCTGTAGCCCTCTTTTATACCTGCGAAGAAGAAGAGCAGAGAACTAGCCGTTGCGTCGCAACGGCTAGATTCCTGATCGGTCCATGGACCGATCAGGGAACCTCCTGATCGGTCCACAGACCGATCAGGCTTCGGTCCCTCGTCTGATCGGCGTCTCCTGATCGGTCTGTGGACCGATCAGGGAACCTCCTGATCGGTCCATAGACCGATCAGGCTTCGGTTCCTCAGCCACTGATCTATGCCTGATCGGTCTGCCGACCGATCAGGCCATGGGTGGATCGGTCAGCAGACCGATCCACGGCTTTCTTCTCGCGAGGTTGCGTTGCCTCCTGATCGGTCTCCAGACCGATCAGATTACAATCAGTGAGCCACTGATCTGATTCTGATCGGTCACCAGACCGATCAGGGCAAACGCAGTATCACTGGATCGGTCACCAGACCGATCCAAACTTCTCAGCCCTAAACCTAAGGCTTCCACACCAACATCCGGTCAACCTTGACCTGTTGGTACATTATCCCTAGCATCTGGTCACTCCCTTGACCTGCTAGCACTCCCCGCTAAGTGTCCGGTCAATCCCTTTGACCCACTTAGATTTTTCCACACCAGATGTCCAATCATCTCTGATCCATCTGGATTTTCCTCTTCGTGCCAAGTATCCGATCACTCCCTTGATCTACTTGGACTTTCCAACACCAGATGTCCGATCACCCTTGATCCATCTGGATTTTCCCTTGCCTGGCTTCACTCACCAGGACTTTCACCTAGCTTCACTCACTAGGGTTTTCACCTGGCTTTACTCACCAGGATTTCCACACTGCCTAACATCCCTGTTAGGACTTTGCCACTGCCTGGCTTCACTCACCAGGACTTTCCCTTGTGCCAAGCTCCCTGCTTGAACTTCTCCGTGCCAAGTCACCATACTTGGACTTTTCCAGTGCCAAGTCTCCATACTTGGACTTTTCCAGTGCCAAGTCTCCATACTTGGACTTTTCCGGTGCCAAGCTCCCTGCTTGGACTTTTCCGTTGCCAAGTCTCCATACTTGGACTTTTCCGGTGCCAAGCTCCCTGCTTGGACTTTTCCGTTGCCAAGTCTCCATACTTGGACTTTTTCCTGAATCATGTCAACCAGGTCAACCTTGACCTACGGTTGCACCAACAATCTCCCAAACATCTATTCTTGTCAAACATCAAGAATAGAACTCTCTTTTCGTCAAATATCAACATACAACTCAACTAGGTCAATCTTGACCTAAGGTTGCATCAACAATCTTCCCAAGTCAAACATCAAAATACAACTCGAGTCAAGTCACCTCGAGTCGGGTCAACCAGGTCAACCTTGACCTAAGGTTGCACCAACAATCTCCCCCTTTTTGATGTTTGACAAAACCCATAATCAAGTTAGGTTAACCCGATAACCTAACTTAGGTTTTCCAACCATCTTCCAATGTCCAATGTTCTTTCCTTGAACATTCTCTGGACATTCTCCCCTTAGGTTAACCCGATAACCTAACTTGGGTTCTCCAATAATTCTCCCCCTTTTTGACACACATCAAAAAGAATTCCAATGTTCTTCCTCGAACATTCCTTAACATTCTTCCCCTAGCTTAGGTTAACCCGATAACATAACTTGGGTTCTCCAATAATTCTCCAATGAACACTCTCCCCTTTTTGACACACATCAAAAAGAAAAAGAAGGGTATTAAGGTCAAGAGTTTCTTCCTAATGAAAGTCCCATACTTTTCATTGAAACTCTTAATTTCCCCCTTGATACTAAACTCATATCACTATTAGTGATAATCCCATATCACTAATCCTTAAAAGTCTTAAGGAGTAAAAACTCCCCCTAACAGTCAACTCCCCCTTGACAATTAGGTAAAACTCCCCCTAAAGGTTAACTCCCCCTTGACCATTGCACCAACAATGTCTTTGTGAGTTCCAAACCTTTAGAAATCCACAAAACCCAACTTCCAGCTGAAATTTCAGACCAACAGCTGAAAATCGAATCGGATGTTCGATCGGTCCCGCACCGATCGAAACCCATGGATCGTCCCCACCGATCAGCCTTCACCGATCGCACCAAGCTCTCTCGGTTTTATCGATCGGTCAGACCGATCCATGTTTCCCGGATCGGTCCACGCACCGATCAGAGACTCCTGGATCGGTCCCCGACCGATCCATGCTTCATTGGATCCTTCCCGAAATTCAGAAACTCCTAGAAAATTCCAGAAAATTCAAAAATTGTGAAATTTTGAGGATACATTCCTCATAACATATACTATCATGGAAAATAGTTTTCTATGAAAATAACTTCCATTTTTCAATCTTGATACAAAGTTCAAAAACTTTGAAATAGTTCAAGTTTAACTCAACTTTGTATCATTAATGTTCAATGATGAATGCTATCACTAGGAAAGCTTCATCAAGGTTTTTCAAATCAATTTTAAAATGCTTTTAAAACCATTTGAATTTTGGACCATAATCTTAGGGCTAGATGTACATGACTTGTACACAAGCTTTCCCTATGATCCTTAATTTCTTGAATTAGGGTCATCTAGGTACAAGGACAATGCACCTTGATCCTAACTCATGATCCTAATATCTCACACACATCTAAGGTGTATCAAACCACATTCAAGTCAATTTGATGTGAGATATGGGTTAAGGTCAACTTAGGCTAAGTTCTCATGCATTTTCTAAACACCAATTTGATCTCAATATCAAATTATATGTTTGTCCTCAAATCAATTTCATTGATTATAATGCAAGAGATGATTACATGGCATATAATGATATCATAAGTAAAAACATGTGCCAATGTCATGATGTCATGGCATAAAGTTTGAAAACTTAAATAAAGCATGACATATAAACTAGCCTAAGCATTATCATGACATTTCAAATGATAATAAAACTAAACATGATGTCATGACATGTGAGGGCAATCAATCATGGCAAGATTTAGCATAAATAAATATACCTAGATTACCTATCTAAGTATCCTTAACCACTTTGCTAACCTAAAATTTAACCCTTGATTGCCCTAAAATGCCAAAATCCTAATTTTGACACTTCTTGAACTCTAGATTAATTCATGCCACTTAAAGATCAAATTTATCCTCAAAACTTGGCATGTTTCATTTTTCCTCGAGAGTTCTCTAGATTTTCCCAAATTGTGCCAATTAAAATCATTCTTTTCCATAATGGCACATTTTACTCTTCCAAGGAGTAAATGATAATTCCATTTCATTTTCAAAGGTTCACAAAACCTTGAAAATGCTCCTTGAGTGTCAATTTCCTCAAAGTTGGGTTAACTACCCTTCTTATTGGAGTTGACACTCTCTAACCCATTTATGGGGTAGAGAAGATGCTCCTAGGAACCCAATATCTATGTGAGCTCATTGGGTTCACTAAATATTCACTAGGGATGACTTCCCTAGCAACCCTCCTAATGACCCTCTTAGGCTTTGAAGCCTTGGTCATTTGGGACTCATCAAGATCAACTCTAGGGGTGACTCCCCTTGTGACCTTGGTGGTGGTCTTCCTAGCCCTAGGTTTTGTTCCATAATCGAATGGAACACTATGATAAGTGGGCTTGACCACTTGGGACTTAGGTTTGTGACCCAAACCTTTCTTGTCCTTGGACTTGGGTTTTTGACTCTTAAACCCTAGAGATGACTTCTCCATGTTTTTAAGAGCCTTTTCTAAATTATCAAGTCTTGACCTCAAGACTTGATTTTCCCTCTCTAATACCTCAAGTGTTAATTTGTCATTTTCTCTTGAGATATTCCTAGGCATGTGTCTAGTCTTCTTGGGATTTCTACCTAGGTTTTCCTTAACTTTAGAAGTGTTAATCCTAGGGTTGGTATTTCTAGTGTTATCCTTACCTAGGCTAACATGTTTAGCTTCTAAGCACATGTATTGGTTCCTAAAGTTAACATGCTTATCATTATTAACAATTACAACAAAACTACTAGCATGAGTTTTATTAGAATTGCAATAATGAACCTTAGAGATTACCTTAGGGTTTGCCTTAGCCCCCCCTATTGATGTGCTTGGTTTCTTTTCATTGTGAGGTTGCCTCCCCCTCGGACATTGGCTCCTATAGTGTCCCCTTCGCTTGCATTGGAAGCACACCACGTGCTCCTTGCCTTTGCGTATCGGGCCTCCGGCTTCCTTGACCTTAGGCGCCGGTGGAGTCTTCCTAACTCTCTTTGGACATTTGCTCTTGTAATGTCCATACTCCCTACACTCAAAGCATAATATATGTAATTTGCTCGAAATTAAAGTGTTTGAGTTACCTAGGTTTGTGGATGGAGATGAGCTTTCTTCTTCATCCCTTCCGGAGGTAGAATCTTCTTCTTGCTCCGATCTTGAACAAGAGGAACTCTCCTCCTCTTCTTCCTTGGATGTTGAGTAGCCCTCAACTCCCAATTCGCTCCCTCCATGATGTGAGCTACTTGGCTCACTAGGCTCCTCTTCATGGCTTGAAGTGGAGCTCTCCTCATGGTACTTGGCCAAGTTATCCCATAATTCCTTGGCATTGTTGTAACCTATCTTACACAAGATGTTAGTAGGCAATGAAAATTCAATTATTCTCGTTACCTCTTCGTTGATTTCGGATTTGTGAATTTGTTCTCTTGTCCACTCCTTTTTCTCAAGTGATTTTCCTTCCTTATCCACCGGAGGAATAAAACCTTCTTGTACACAAAACCAATTCATTATGTTAGTCATAAGAAAGTACTTCATCCTTACCTTCCAATACGCGAAGTCACCGCATTCGTAGAATGGTGGAATGGTGACATCTTCTCCGAGTAGATCCATCCTCTAGCTCGTGCTCCCCGGGTGTTAATCCGATGAAGAGCAAACCTTTGCTCTGATACCACTTGTTAAGATCTCTTCGTACGGCTAGAGAGGGGGGTGTGAATAGCCGACCCCAATTGCTCGTGTTTCTTTCTACAAACTAGGGTTAGCGCAGCGGAAACTAAATGCAGAAAGAAAACAGGAGAAGAAATCAAACCTCAACGCAAGGATGTAACGAGGTTCGGAGATGATACTCCTACTCCTCGGCGTGTCCGTAAGGTGGACGAGCCCTATCAATCCGTCGGTGGATGAGTCCCCGGAGAACCGGCTAATATCAACTCCTTGTGGGTGGAGAAACCTCACCACAATAACTCGCAACAGCAAGATAGAATACAAGGAATACAAGAAGTAAATACAATGAATGTAACAATACAAGCTTGCCTTCTTGTCGTCGACTGAAGTCCTGGAAGCAACAACTTCACGGACGAATGCAACAGCAAGCCAGTAAAGAAAACTGTCGGGGAAGCTCACGCGAAGCTTCAGCAGCGGTTGAGCTCAGCAAAGCTCGGAGCACTAGAAGAAGCAGAAGCTTCAGGCAGGAGAGAACTTCCAGAAGGAAGAAGAAGAAGCAGAAGTAGAAGATTCACCGAAGTCCTGTAGCCCTCTTTTATACCTGCGAAGAAGAAGAGCAGAGAACTAGCCGTTGCGTCGCAACGGCTAGATTCCTAATCGGTCCATGGACCGATCAGGGAACCTCGATCTCACGCACCGATCAGGCTCGTCCTCGCCGATCGGCGTCTCCGACGGTCCGTGGACCGATCAGGAACCTCTTGATCGGTCCATAGACCGATCGTGCTCGCCTCACCATCGATTATGCCCGATCGGCCCCGCCACCGATCAAATGGGTGGATCGGCCAGACCGATCCACGCTTCTTCGCGAGGTTGCCTCCCGATCGGTCTCCAAACCGATCAGATTACAATCGGTGAGCCATCGATCGATTCTGATCGGTCACCAGACCGATCAGCAACCGAACATCCGGATCGGTCACCAGACCGATCCAAACTTCTCAACCCTAAACCTAAGGCTTCCACACCAACATCCGGTCAACCTTGACCTGTTGGTACATCATCCCTAGCATCTGGTCACTCCCTTGACCTGCTAGCACTCCCCGCTAAGTGTCCGGTCAATCCCTTTGACCCACTTAGACTTTTCCACACCAGATGTCCGATCATCTCTGATCCATCTGGATTTTCCTCTTCGTGCCAAGTATCCGATCACTCCCTTGATCTACTTGGACTTTCCAACACCAGATGTCCGATCACCCTTGATCCATCTGGATTTTCCCTTGCCTGGCTTCACTCACAAGGACTTTCACCTAGCTTCACTCACTAGGGTTTTCACCTGGCTTTACTCACCAGGATTTCCACACTGCCTAACATCCCTGTTAGGACTTTGCCACTGCCTGGCTTCACTCACCAGGACTTTCCCTTGTGCCAAGCTCCCTGCTTGAACTTCTCCGTGCCAAGACACCATACTTGGACTTTTCCAGTGCCAAGTCTCCATACTTGGACTTTTCCGGTGCCAAGCTCCCTGCTTGGACTTTTCCGTTGCCAAGTCTCCATACTTGGACTTTTCCGGTGCCAAGCTCTCTGCTTGGACTTTTCTGTTGCCAAGTCTCCATACTTGGACTTTTTCCCGAATCAGGTCAACCAGGTAAACCTTGACCTACGGTTGCACCAACAATCTCCCAAACATCTATTCTTGTCAAACATCAAGAATAGAACTCTCTTTTCGTCAAATATCAACATACAACTCAACTAGGTCAATCTTGACCTAAGGTTGCATCAACAATCTTCCCAAGTCAAACATCAAAATACAACTCGAGTCAAGTCACCTCGAGTCGGGTCAACCAGGTCAACCTTGACCTAAGGTTGCACCAACAATCATCTCTTCTCTTGCATTTATAATCAATGAAATTGATTTAAGGATAAAAACATAATTTGATATGGAGATCAAATTGATGCTTAGAAAATGCATGAGACCTTAGAATAAGATAACCTAAACCCATATCTCACATCAAAATTGATTTGAATGTGTTTGATACACCTTAGATGTGTGTGAGATATTAGGATGATGAGTTAGGATCAAGGTGCATGGTTCTTGTACCTAGATGAGCCTAATTCAAAATTGGGGATCATAGGGAAAGCTTATGTACAAGTCATGTACATTTAGCCCAAAGATTATGGTCCTAAATTGAATTGTTTTAAAATCATTTCAAAATTGATTTGAAAAACCTTGATGAAGCTTTTCTAGTGATAGCATTCATCATTGAGCAAGTTGATACAAAGTTGAGTTAAACTTGAATTGTTTCAAAGTTTTTCGAACTTTGTATCAAGATTTAAAAATGGAAGTTATTTTCATAGAAAACTATTTTTCCATGATAGTATATGTGATGAGGAATGTATCCTCAAAGTTTTACAATTTTTGGAATTTTCTGGAATTTTCTAGGAGTTTCTGAATTTCGGGAGGAAAATCAGAAATTCTGATATCAGACTTGTGGACCGATCAGAGAGGATTCTGATCGGTCCAGGAAAGAGTGGATCGGTCACTAGGACCGATCCAGGAGATGCTGGATCGGTCACTGGACCGATCCATGAAGGCTGATCGGTCCGGTGATCAGAGCGTGCCAAGTTGCTGAATTTCGACTGTTTGTCTGAAATTGCAGCTATGGAAGTGGTGTCTTGGATTTCTAAAGGGTTGAAACTCTCCAAGACATTGTTGGTGCAATGGTCAAGGGGGAGTTGACCTTTATGGGGAGTTTTACCTATTAGTCAAGGGGGAGTTGACTTTTAGGGGGAGTTTTTACTCTAAAGACTTGAGTGATATGGGATTATCACTAAGTTAATTGTTGACCTTAGTATCAAGGGGGAAATTAAGAGTTTCAATGAAAGGTATGAGACTTTCATTAGAAAGAAACTCTTGACCTTGATTCACTCTTTTTGATGTGTGTCAAAAAGGGGGAGAGTGTAGGTTTGAGGAGAATAGAGAATGTTCAGGGAAGAACATTATAAAACCTAAGTTAGGTTATCGGGTTAACCTAACTTGATTATGAGTTTGATTATGGGTTTTGTCAAACATCAAAAAGGGGGAGATTGTTGGTGCAACCTTAGGTCAAGGTTGACCCGACTCGAGTTGACCTGACTCGAGTTGTATTTTGATGTTTGACGAGAATATGATGGGAGATTGTTGGTGCAACCTTAGGTCAAGGTTGACCTGGTTGACCAGACTCGAGTTGACTTGACTCGAGTTGTATTTTGATGTTTGACGAGAACAAGCTTGGGAGATTGTGGGTGCAACCCGTGGTCAAGGTTGACCTGGTTGACCCGAGGTGAGTTGACCTGACTCGGAAAAGTCCAAGCAGGGAGCTTGGCACGGGAAAAGTCCAAGCAGGGAGCTTGGCATGGGAAAAGTCCAAGCAGGGAGTTTGGCATAGTGAAAAGTCCAAGCAGGGAGCTTGGCACGGGAAAAGGCCAAGTATGGAGACTTGGCACGGAGAAGTCCAAGTATGGAAGCTTGGCACATGGGAAGTCGGAGAGGGCTCGGTAGCTCGTTCTCCGGACTGTGGTCAGAGAGGGCTCGGGAGCTCGTTCTCTGGACCGGATGTGGAAAGTCCCGTGAGTGAAGCCAGTGCATTTTAAAAGTCCCGTGAGTGAAGCAGCGGTTGGAAAGTCCCGTGAGTGAAGCCAGCAGTTGGGAAAGTCCTGAGTGAGCAGATTGGAAATGAGTGAAGCCGGTGAAAACCCTAGTGAGTGAAGCTAGGTGAAAGTCCCGTGAGTGAAGCCAGAGGAAAATCCAGATGGATCAAGGGTGATCGGACATCCGTGTTGAGAAGGTCAAGTAGGTCAAGGAGTGACCGGATACTTGACACGAAGAGAAAAGTCCAAGTGGGTCAAAGATTGACCGGACATTTGGTAGAGGTAGCCAGGTCAAAGGAGTGATCGGATGCTAGCATGATGTACCAACAGTCAAGGTTGACCGGATGTTGGTTTGAAGGTTTGGGACTTGGTTTGGGCAAAACCAAGCTCGGATCGATCCGGGACCGATCTAGTGATACGGCTGATCGGTTTGGTGACCGATCGGGAATCCAAAATGCTTCGATTATCTAATCGGTGTGAAGACCGATCGGAAGCAAACAAAAGAGAAGAAGGAGAAAGGCTGATCGGTCCAAGGGACCGATCAGACTCCTCCTGGACCGATCAGGACATAGCCTGATCGGTCACCAAGACCGATCAGGGACAGTGTGGACCGATCCGTTGTGACTCAACGGCTAGGTTATTTCGGGCTCCTGTGTTCTGGTCTTTTTGCTTGCAGGTTCGCATGTTGGCTCAGGATATCAGAGGTTATAAGAAGAGATCGAGGGCTGCTACTGCTACTTCTTCTTTTCTCTCCGTTTCTTCTTGCTTCTTGCAAGTTCTTCCTGGTTCCTTCTGCGAGCTTTGTTGAGCTCTCACTGCCGAAGCTTCGGGTGAGCTTCCTGCTGATTTTCTAGCTGAGCTTGGATCCGAGAAGTTGCTGCTTCATCAGGATTCCAGTCGACAACGAGAAGGCAAGCAAAGGGTTTTACATTTCGATTGTTCTTGTTTGCTTTCTCTACTGTTGTACTCCTTATTGCTGTTGCAAAGTTCTTGTGGCGAGGTTTCTCCACCCATAAGGAGTTTATATTAGCCGATTTTCCGGGGACTCATCCACCGACGGATTGATAGGCTTCGTCCACCTTACGGACACGCCGAGGAGTTGGAGTTTCATCTCCGAACCTCGTTACATCGACGAGTTTGAGGTTTGCTATTCTCCGCTTTCGTTTCTATTTAGTTATTTTCGCTGCGCTAACCCTAATCGTAGGAAGAAACGAAAGAATTTGGGGTCGGCTATTCACACCCCCCCTCTCTAGCCGGGATCATCGATCCCAACAAAACCGAGCCAAAAAACGAGCTCTAAAACGAGCAAAAAAATGAGCTCTAAAACGAGCCTTAAAATGAGCTTTAAAATGAGCCAACAAATGAGCTCTAAAATGAGCCAAAAATGAGCTCTAAACGAGCCCGAAAACGAGCCTGAGCTCGCTTAACGAGTTAGGCTCGTTAACTTCGATAATCGAGCTAATAATGAGTCGAGCTCGAACTATTCGCCAGCTTGATAATTCTAAAACGAGCCGAGCTCGAGCCTTGTGATAAAAGCTCGATTCGAGCTCAAGCCCGAATATAATTTAAATGAGTCGAGCTCAAGCCTAATACTATTCGGCTCGGTTCGGCTCGTTTCACTACAAGAAAACACAACTTTGGGGATAAAAGTTTGGAACGAAAAAAATTCGTCCCAAAATTGGGACAAATTTAGGGTCGAAAATAAATTTCGACCCAAATAACCAACAAAACTTGCAACAAAAAAATTTCGTTTCAAGTTTGCAACATAAAAAAAATTCGTTGCTAAATTCGTCCCCAAATCTGGAACGAATTAAGAATTTGTCCCAAATTTAGGGACAAATCCTGGATTCGTCCCAGATTTGGGAACGAATCGAGGATTCGTCCCAGATTTGGGAACGAATCGAGGATTCGTCCCAAATTCTGGGACGAATCCAGGATTCGTCCCAAATTCTGGGACGAATCCAAGATTTGTCCAAATTCTAGGACGAATCCAAGATTTGTTCCAAATTCTGGGACGAATCCAGGATTCGTCCCAAAACTGAAAATATTTTTAAATAAATAAAATCAAACACCTAAGGCTTAAATATGGACCTAGAGACATCGGAATTTGATGAAACAAGTTTCTATGCATCCGTATCGTTGAGATGATCATAAATACGTCATCATCCATAATTTTTAATTAATATTTTCAGTGATTTTAATTTTTAACACCAAATTAGGTCAAATTGGGATTAAAAAAATTCCAAAAAATATATATATTTGGTAAAAAATATTTTTATTGATAGATTTATGATCAGGACAACGATACCAGTGCATAGAAATTTGTTTCATCAAATTCTGATGTCTCTAGGTCCGTATTTAAGGCGTCCAATTTTGTTTTGTTTTTTTTTTAAATAATTAAATTTTTGGGATGAATCTCTGGATTCGTCCCAAAACTGAAAATATTTTTAAATAAATAATATCAAACACCTAAGGCTTAAATATGGACCTAGAGACATCGGAATTTGATGAAACAAGTTTCTATGCGTCTGTATCGTTAAGCTGATCATAAATACATCATCATCCATAATTTTTAATTAATATTTTCAGTGATTTAAATTTTTAACACCAAATTAGGTCAAATTGGGATTAAAATATTCCAAAAATATATATATTTGGTAAAAAAATATTTTTATTGATAGATTTACGATCAGGACAACAATACGAACACATAGAAACTTGTTTCATCAAATTTCGATGTCTCTAGGTAGATTTTTTTTAAACATATATAGGTTGATACTAACTAAAATGGTGTTGTGTAGTGAACGGTTGTAAATTATTGTCCGAAAGCTTAAATATAGACCTAGAGACATCGAAATTTGATGAAACAAGTTTCTATGTATCCCTATCATTGAGCTGATTGTAAATACGTCATCATCCATAATTTTTAATTATTATTTTCGGTGATTTGAATTCTTAACACCAAATTAGGTCAAATTGGGATTAAAAAATTCAAAATATATATATATTTGGTAAAAAATATTTTTATTGATAGATTTACGATTAGGACAATGATATGAGCGCATAGAAATTTGTTTCATCAAATTCAAATGTCTCTAGGTCCGTATTTAAGGCGTCCAATTTTGTTTTTTTTAAATAATTAAATTTTTGGGACGAATGTCTGGATTCGTCCCAAAATTTGGGACGAATCCAGAGATTCGTCCCAAACTTTGGGACGAATTCCTAGATTCGTCTCATAATTTGGGACGAATCCAGGATTCGTCCCAAAACTGAAAATATTTTTAAATAAATAAAATCAAACACCTAAGGCTTAAATATGGACTTAAAGACATCGGAATTTGATGAAACAAGTTTCTATGCATCCGTATCGTTGAGCTAATCGTAAATACGTCATCATCCATAATTTTTAATTAATATTTTCAGTGATTTAAATTTTTAACACCAAATTAGGTCAAATTGAGATTAAAAAATTCCAAAAAAATATATATTTGGTAAAAAATATTTTTATTGATAGATTTATGATCAAGACAACGATACGAGCACATAGAAACTTGTTTCATCAAATTCCGATGTCTCTATGTCCATATTTAAGGCGCCCAATTTTGTTTTGTTTTTTTTAAATAATTAAATTTTTGGGACGAATCCAGAGATTCGTCCCAAAACTTAAAATATTTTTAAATAAATAAAATCAAACACCTAAGGCTTAAATATGGACCTAGAGACATCGGAATTTGATGAAATAAGTTTCTATGCGTCCGTATCGTTGAGCTAATCGTAAATACGTCATCATCCATAATTTTTAATTAATATTTTTAGTTATTTAAATTTTTAACACCAAATTAGGTCAAATTGGGATTAAAAAATTCCAAAAATATATATATTTTGTAAAAAATATTTTTATTGATAGATTTATGATCAGGACAATGATACGAGCACATAGAAACTTGTTTCATCAAATTTCGATGTCTCTAAATCTGTATTTAAGGCGTCCAATTTTTTTTTGTTTTTTTTTAAATAATTAAATTTTTGGGACGAATCTCTAGATTCGTCCCAAAATTTGGGATTCGTCCCAAACTTTGGGACGAATTCCTGGATTCGTCCCAAAACTGAAAATATTTTTAAATAAATAATATCAAACATCTAAGGCTTAAATATGGACCTAGATACATCGGAATTTGATGAAACAAGTTTCTATGCGTCTGTATCGTTGAGCTGATCATAAATACGTCATCATCCATAATTTTTAATTAATATTTTCTGTTATTTAAATTTTTAACACCAAATTAGGTCAAATTGGGATTAAAAAATTCCAAATATATATATATTTTGTAAAAAATATTTTTATTGATAGAATTACGATCAGGAGAATGATACGAGCACATAGAAACTTGTTTCATCAAATTCCGATGTCTCTAGGTCCGTATTTAAGGCGTCCAATTTTGTTTTGTTTTTTTTAAATAATTAAACTTTTGGGACGAATCTCTGGATTCGTCCCAAACTTTGGGATGAATTCCTGGATTCGTCCCAAAATTTGGGACGAATCCAGTATTCGTCCCAAAATTTGGGACGAATCCAGGATTCATCCCAAAACTGAAAATATTTTTAAATAAATAATATCAAACACCTAAGGCTTAAATATGGACTTAGAGACATCAGAATTTGATGAAACAAGTTTCTATGCGTCCGTATCGTTGAGCTGATCGTAAATACGTCATCATCCATAATTTTTAATTAATATTTTCAGTGATTTAAATTTTTAACACCAAATTAGGTCAAATTGGGATTAAAAAATTCCAAAAATATATATACTTGGTAAAAAATATTTTTATTGATAGATTTACGATCAGGATAACGATAGGAACACATAGAAACTTGTTTCATCAAATTCTGATATCTTTAGGTAGATATTTTTTAAAACATATATAGGTTGATACTAACTAAAAAGGTTTTGTGTAGTGAACGATTGTAAATTAGTGTCCGAAAGCTTAAATATGGATCTATAGACATCAGAATTTGATGAAACAAGTTTCTATGCATCCATATCGTTGAGCTGATCATAAATACGTCATCATCCATAATTTTTAATTATTATTTTCAGTGATTTGAATTTTTAACACCAAATTAGGTCAAATTGGGATTAAAAAATTCCAAAAATATATATATTTGGTAAAAAATATTTTATTGATAGATTTACGATTAGGACAACGATACGAGCGCATAGAAACTTGTTTCATCAAATTCTGATGTCTCTAGGTCTGTATTTAAGGCGTTCAATTTTGTTTTGTTTTTTTTTAAATAATTAAATTTTTGGGACGAATCCAGAGATTCGTCCCAAACTTTAAAAAATTTTAAAAAAAAGAAAATAAATTCGAAAGCAATAAATATGGACCTAGAGATGTCAGAATTCAATGAAACAAGTTTTTACGGGTTCCTAATTTTGTACAGATCATAGAAATATCCTAATCCTAAATTTTAACTTAATATTTTGAGTGTGGTGATTTTTTTAAATTGAATATGACCTAATCCAAGGTAAAAAATACCAAAGTCATTATATTATATTAAAATTAAAGAAGAAAATATTTTTAAGATCACGAGAAAATTAGAAACCCACAAAAACTTGTTTCACGAAAATCCAACATCTCTAAGCCCATATTTAATGTCTCCGAATCATTTTTCTATTTTTTTTAAATTTTTTATATTTTGGGACGAATTCTGTAATTCGTCCCAGATTTGGGGACGAATTCCTAGATTCGTCCCAAAATCTGGGACGAATCTTTGATTCGTCCCAAAAAATTGGGACAACAATGGCAACGAAAATATTTTTGTTTATAAGTTAACCCTAAATCTCCTCCTACCCATCTGCCCCTTCACTCATCCCTTCACTGCAACTCTTGCGGCGGCTGATTCCTTCCCGATCGGCTGCGGCACAGGTAAGCCTCTCCCTTCTCCCCTCTTCCCTCTCCCTTCTCCCACATCTGCCCACTTCTTCTCGTGAGGCCGTGCGACTGGCCACGCGTGGCCGCGCGTGGCCGCGGCTGGCCGTAGCTGGCGGCAGTTGGCCGCGAGTCACCGCTGCTAGCACTGATGTCACAAGATTTGGAATGGTGGAGTACTGATCTGTGAAATTTAGGGCTTCATTCTTGTTTGTTAACAAAGAAAAGCACTGCAACTCTTGATCACTTAGATGTCAATGGCCAATGATCTGTGAAATAGGGTTTAGGGCTGTTTTTGGATAAAGATTTGTAGTTCTTCTTGTATATAGATGTGCAGTTTAGGGGTGTGAAAGTAATAAAATCTCAACTACACTAGGGCAAAATTTTGATACTAGGGTTTCGAATCCTAAATGTATGGGGAGCTCCAATATACCATAGGTATAAATTTACCTTTGATTTTCTGTGTACTGATCCTCTTTATCATTACAAATACTTGTAGGATAGTTTTTAGATTGGAATTAATTAATGGAGGGACAAATTACAATAGAGTTGACATGTTTTTTTTTTCTTTGATACAAAATTTAAAGGGTGCTTATTATTATTATTACTGTTAAAAAGATTTTCTTTTAAAGAAAATAACAGAAGTGGCCCTATTCTATTTTTTATCTCCAAAACATCCTTATCAAAATATTTTATTTTCATCTAAAAAATGTCAATTCTGATCCACAATTGCTCTAATATAGAGAGTAATTTTGTTTTTTTTCCAAATTTTGTTCCATTAAAATATTATTATTTCAATTTAATTACAATTGCTTCAACTCTATTAAAATTGTTAGAATACTACTATAATAATTGATAATGTTGTTTGTGCAGGTTTCAATTTGGCGTGATCTCAGTGTAGTTGAAGACAGCTGTATTTGTTCACCTCTTTTCGGTATTCCTAAGTTCATTAATATGCATTTAATGATCTGTATATAAAGTTAGCTTTAAATAATTATTTTATAGTTGATTAATTACGTTTCTTCTTTTTGATAAACTGTTCTTTATTGTTTTGTCTTCAATGATAAGATTTATCTCTTTTAATAATGTTTAACTAAATAGCTGAATTCAGGTAAAATGCAGAATGAGCGAAGTTGGATGTATAACAAGAATTCAGGTATAATGCAGAATGAGGAAGAGGAGGAGGAGGAGGAGGAGGATCACAATGATGACTTTGATTTTTGATGATGGGTAAGTTTTGTTAGCTTATTTAAAGAAATTTTCCATAATTATGTATGATGATTATTTGTCTCATGTTTACTGTTTTACACATTAATCAATGGCTTGTTAACTTTTCTAATTTTTATCTTAATTAATATTGTCAATTTGTTTTTAACAGGGTTGGTGAGATGAACTAAAGGTCCGAGAAAAAAGTAAGTATTAAGTAACATGTTAAACTTTTAATCTTATTTATTTATTTATTTATTTTTAATTGCTTTTAATTTATTGAAATTTGTTACTACTGCATTATTAGTTCAAATTACAAATTATGATTAGAGTTTACCTAGCAACCAAGTAACCATGATTACTAAAACACTTGTATCACGAAAAAATTAAGTTTAATTAGTTTGTGTTTTCTTCATTTGAGCTATTTTCATATGTTAGGAAATTTTAAGAATATCTTTCATGCTCTCCATGTCACATAGACATAGAATATTTGTAGCTATTGATTGATATGGTGAAATAGGTATTATTATAACAATTTGATGTGCCATTTATATTAGGTTGTATCATATTTACGATACTTTTACTTAGCTTCAAGAAACTTCTTATAATTTTATGACATGGATGGTTCATATCGTTGGTAAATAGGGTATTTATTTGAATGTTTAAGGAATTTCATAGTTATGTCTTGTTTCAAATCTTTCTTGTTACAAGGGCATATCGTATCATATTTACACTCTTTCTTGTTACACATGATTTGGTTTATTTGTTTGTTGTTATATAGGCAAAGGAGATTTGAGGGGGTGCAAAGCTTTTGTGGCAGACGAAGATGACTTGATGTATTCTTAGTTTATTTACCTCGAATGGATGATGGACTTATATAACATTTGATTGTTGAACTTTATAATATTTTCTAGAAACTTGAACAAGATAGATCTTGTAAAATTTGTTGAGATCTTTATATTTGTTGAATTATGAGTTGATCGAGTTCAATTATTACTCTTGTATGTGAAATTAGGATGTGTTGAATGTATATAATATGTTATTTGAATTTGGTGTTTATGTATCTATGGATTGAATTACAGAAAGAAATTTAATCTGGAAAAAAAATTTAATATTAGGGACGAATTTGGCGACGAAAATGATTTGTTCCCACTCGATAATTTTGCGACAAATTTTTTTTCGTCCCAGAATCTGGGACGAATATGTGGATTTGTCCCAGAATTTGGGACGAATTCTGGGACGAATCCACAAAATTCGTCCCAGATTTTGGGACGAATTCTGGGACGAATCTACAAAATTCGTCCCAGATTCTAGAACGAATTTTGGGACAAAAATTTATTTATTAATTAAATTAGTATTTTTGTCCCTAAATTCGTCGCAAATGCTTATGAAAATTATCACCAATTTTGCAACAAATTTATTATTCGTTGCAAAATTAGGGACAAATTTGGCAACAAAAAAAAATTTGTCACCGAATTCGTCCCCAAATTCGTTGCAATATTAGGGACAAATTGCGACGAATTTGGGGACGAAAATTTTATTCGTCGCCAATTTTATCCATTGACATCAAACATTTTGGGACGAAAAAATTTTCGTCCCTAATTTCGTCCCAAAACTAAATTCGTCCCAGAATGCCTTATTTTATTTTATTTTTTTTTTGTAGTGTTTACATCTCTAACGTTGTGTTTATTGGTGTTGGAGATATTATTCGAATAAAATAAATGAACATGGTTCTAGAAGATGCGATAATTTTGTAAGATTAAGAAATCCATTTCAAATGTTAAATGCATGATAAATGAATATATATATTCAAATGTTGCATTCAATCACCGATTGTTATTTAGCCTATACAATACAAACTTTGTCAACAATGTTTTTCAGCTTGACCTTATCTATCAGGCCTCAGCCACACGGCACCGCCACCACCACCGGACTCCTTGGCGCTGCCGTTGCCCTCCTCTTGGCAGCCTGCCTCTTCTCGATTCTCCGGAAACGAGACAAACGGCTTCCCCCAGGCCCGACCCCGTGGCCCCTCGTGGGCAGCCTCATCCCGTTGCTTCGGCACTGGCCTCACTTTCGGTGGGTCATGGCCGAGGCGGACGGCAAGGACATCACTTGTATACGCCTGGGGAGCGCCCACGTCGTCGTCGTCAACTCGCCGGAGCTGGCGTGCGAGTTTCTCAAGAGGCACGACGCCAACTTCGCATCGCGGCCGCTCACCGTGGCCACCAAGCACTCCAGCCGCAACTTCCTCTCGGTGATCTTCAGCCCGCTGGGTCCGCAGTGGAAGAAGATGCGCCGCGTGATCGCGTCCGAGGTGCTGAGCAGCGCGAGGATGCGCTGGCTGGCGGCGGCGCGGGCCGAGGAGGCTGACCACCTCACTCGGTACCTGCGCAACCTGTGCTTAGCCGGAGGTGGCGGCGTCGTCGATATTCGGCTGGCAATGAGGTACTACGGCGGGAATGTGATCCGGCGAATGATGTTCGGGGTGAGGCACTTCGGGGCCGGCGGCCTGCACCAAGGCCCCGGAGAGGAGGAGGTGGAGCATGTGGAGGCGGCGTTCTCGATGCTGTCGGTGCTCTACGCCTTTTGCCCGTCGGACTTCCTGCCGTGGCTGAGATGCCTGGATTTGGAAGGCCATGAGAGGATAGCCGAGCAGGCGGCGAGCACCATCTGCAAGTACCATGATCCAATCATCGATGAAAGGATCGAGAAGTGGCGGAGCGGAGAAAAGAAGGAGGTGGAAGACCTTCTCGACGTCATGATCTCCCTCGCCGACGACTCCGGCAAGCCGATGCTCAGCACTGAGGAAATTAAAGCTCAATGCGCAGTAAGGATGAACGATATATTATTATTATTATTATTATTATGGATAATATATTATTTTAAAGGAAATTAAATTTGAATTATTTTATAGCAAAAAAAATCATTTTTAGGGAAAAATAAGGAATTTTTATACTTATCGTGATCCTCTTACGTCATCATACATTATTAGATTCCAGTTTTTACTATATCCTTATATATATCTAAATAAAATTTACCATATTTAATCATTTCTAATCAATTTTTTTTATCCTCCTTTATTGATGTATATATTTGTCATACTTCCCTAAATATTCTATCTTTTTGAAATCTCTCTCAATAGATACAATTATGACCTTTTTTTAATTTTATTTTTATCCTGTCTATCATCCGTATATATTCCTGTATCCACGTTAGCACTCTCATTTACTCCAATATTCTGTTTATGTGTTTACGTCATATTGAACTAAGAGTCAACTTATATATAATATAATACAATATAATATAATATATGTAACGGTAATTTTATAAAATTAATTATGAACATTTGTTTTTATGAAAGACATTATTTTTCACAGGAGTTTATGTATGCCGCCGTGGATAATCCCTCAAACATAGCAGAGTGGTTGTTGGCACACTTGTTGGAACGACCTGACATCATGCGAAAAGTAGTTGAGGAGTTGGATCGGGTGGTCGGCAAGGAGCGGTTAGTAGTCGAATCTGACTTTGCTCGACTCCCCTACGTGAAGGCATGCGCTCGCGAGGCCCTTCGTCTCCACCCGGCCGCACCCTTCAACCCCCCTCACGTAGCCATCAATGACGCGATCGTTTCAAACTACTTCATCCCCAAGGGGAGCATGGTGTTGTTGGGTCGAGCTGTACTCGGGCGAAATCCCAAGGTTTGGGATGATCCGACCCAGTTCAACCCGAGCCGACACTTGATGAATGGACACCAAGAGGTGGAGCTAGCAGAGCCAAGTCTCCGAATGATATCATTTACCACCGGGCGTCGACAATGCATGGGAGCTCAGCTTGGCACGGCAATGACCTACATGTTGGTTGGAAGGGTGCTTCAAGCATTCGAATGGAGTTTACCTATTGATGAGACAAGCATCGACCTCTCGGAGGAAAGGATGAGCCTCTTCAAAGCCAAACCTCTAATGGCTTGTGCAAAGATTCGATTGCCAGATTTGTTAGAGAATCTATGAGCAAAAGAAAGTAAACTGAAGGACAAAAGAAACCTATGATCCATGAACTCAAATTTGCTCATCTCATATTTTGCAATTTGTTCAAGAACTGTCTTATCAAATTATTTAATTGCATCTAAACTATTTAGAGTCAAATCTTTTGGAAATCATCATTGAGTTCTTACAAAATTTGATTTTAAATATGGTTTCTGCCAAAATTTTAACATACAATGCGAGACCTGGTATCCATTACCGGCAAGGTGTTAATTTCTTGTTGCCAGCACCACAAGGATTTTCATCTTTCCCGTCGTCCCATGCTCTTGCCTTTTTTATCTCTGTGTCGTCGTCCACGCAGTGATATCATTGTGTCATGATGAGTTTTCTTCTTCCACGATCCTCACATTCCTTTCCTCCATTTCTTCATCATCTCCATTTCACACAATCCAGCTTCCTCTATACGCATTGTTGGTAGTTGATCCTATCCAGAATCTGAGTCAGACGAAGACCGGATAAGCTATCGCTGGTGTTGACGGAGAGGCAACTATGATACCCTTATCGTATGTACCCTCGAGGACGAACCCCTACGTGGTACTGACGAACGGTGGTACTTGAGCTCTGCACGCACTCAGACAAGCACACGGAACGTTAGATGCCAGAAACTAGGGAAAAAGTCCCTGGCACGCTCAAGTCTGGTACTTTTCCCCCAGAAGAACAGTGTACGAAGAAAAAAGAAAAGTAGAAGACGAGTGCGAATGTGCGAGAGAGCGTACCTGCTCAAGGAATAGAACCTCCCTTTTTATATGACAGTGCATACCTCTCGAGCCTGACTAATGTCAGAGAATGTCGGGTGTCAGGACCTGTCTGGTGATGGAGGATGCGTAACACCCTCTTGTGGACTGGAAGAAGATTTCATTCGCAGATGACCGTAGACCATTGGAATATTTCCTGAAATATATCAGTTATTCTCTGATAGACGGTTACGATTCCCTGACCTTGTTTTCGTGTAGTGTCTTATATCCTGCCCGGGTATAACTAGGGCAGCTCGGGATGATATGTCAGGTATAACACCTGACCTAAGTCTTGAGGGGCAGGGAGAGTTGTGGTGAGATCACTCAAGAACTGACCAGGAGTTGGCCTACTGAGAGAACCAGGCTTGGATATAACCGAGCTATGAAAACTTGACCAGTCAGAGCAGGTCAAGCATCACCCTGATTACACATCCTAATTCAAATCTGGGATCCTGATTTGTAAGCATCCGATCGAGCATCATGCATCTGATGTCACCAGGTGGTCTTACCTCTTCTTTCCCTAGCTGCTGACTGTCACGTCCTCCTAACTGTTGACTGTCACGTCCTCCTGACTGTTGACTGTCATATCCCCTTGACTTCTGAATGTCACATCTTCTTGACTTCTGATTGTCACGTCTCCTTGACTCCCGACGACCGAGTCCTACTATTATGCACCGTATCACAAGCCTCCCCCCAAGTCTAGTCGAAGGAGGCTCAGGTTCGACTGACTAGACTCAGACCCTGGTTTCATTTATTTCGCCATTATGACCTTAAATGTTGCTCCATTTCCCAGATCCTCGATCGTATAACCTATTTAACTACTCAATCAACGTAGGAGAAGGGTCATTTTAACTTTTGTATAAGTTGCTTTTCCCTTCCCCTCTTGTTTAAAAGGAGGTCAATCATCATCCATAGAATCGTACTTTCTTTCTACTGACGCCCTTTACCCATGAATATGAATTCTGAGTCGGATGAACTGTAGTGTGTCTCCGGCAACAATTAGAACAGACGACTCAACTGCTTACCCAAAGGGGTATGACCTTAGCCGAGATGACGCAGGATAGAGATCTTCAATCTTCTCTTCATCGAGAAATTGAGGAACTTTGGTTAGCCGTTAAATCTCGGGCCCGGGTTGAAGTAGCATTGAACAAAAAGCTTATTCAGACATGGAGAGCCATGCCCAATTTCTGATTTATTTGAAAGAGAAACACACATCTTCCATAGCCCTTCTTAAATAAGAAAACCAACTCAAAGAGGAAACCATTACTCAGCAACGTCATATTATTCAATCCACCAAGGTAAAGCTGATTCAGGTTCGAGCTTATCTGGAGCAGGCAGGTCAAGCGGAACACTTTTGCCCGAGGTGGCGACCGGCTGCCGATACTAGAAGAGAACTCTAATCGCTTAGATGTCTCAAATGCAAAAATGATCTTTTGAGGAGTGTTTCCTGTATTTTATCAAATAAATACAAATCTAGTTGGGTTTCGGTCTTTGTTCATATTTCTTTTTCCTTTGCCTCCCTGGCACTTCCTTACTTTATGTAGAGGGGGGTTAGTGAAGGCTTTGCCTGCTGATAACCCACCCGGGAACAAGAGTGCAGAAAGATGACCCATGAATTGCTAAGTGCGGGAGTATGCTTGCTTATAACTCGTACTAGGGTGAGAGTCTGGAGTCGCAACTGAGAGGTCGTAGGTCGTGAGAGCATGCTCACTTATAACTCGTGCTATGGCGAGAGTCTGGAGGCGTGAGAGCATGCTCACTTATAACTCGCGCTGGGACGAGAGTCTGGAATCCCGACTAAGAGGTCGTTAGTCGTGAGAGCATGCTCACTTATAACTCGCACTGGAGTGAGAGTCTAGAGTCCCGACTGAGAGGTCGTTGGTCGTTAGAGCATGCTCACATATAACTCAGGGTGGGGTGAGAGTTTGGAGTCCCGACCCAGATGTTGTTGGTCGTGAGAGCATGATCACTTATAACTCGCGCTGGAGTGAGAGTCTGGAAGTATGAGAGCATGCTCACTTATATACCGCGTTAGGGCGAGAGTCCGGAATCCCGACTAAGAGGACGTTGGTCGTGAAAGCATGCTCACTTATAACTCGCGCTGGGGCGAGAGTCTGGAGGTGTGAGAGCATGCTCACTTATAACTCGCATTGGGCGAGAGTTTGGAGTCTCGACCAAGAGGTCGTTGGTCGTGAGAGCATGCTCACTTATAACTCCCGCTGGAGCGAGAGTTTGGAGTCCCGACCGAGAGGTCGTTGGTCGTGAGAGCATGCTCACTTATAACTCACGCTGGGGCGAGAGTCTAGAGGCATGAGAGCATGCTCACTTATAACTCGCGCTAAGGCGAGACTCTGGAATCCCGACCAAGAGATTGTTGGTCGTGACAACATACTCACTTATAACTCGCATTGAGGCGAGAGTCTGGAGACGTGAGAGCATGCTCACTTATAACTAGCGTTGGGGTGAGAGTTTGAAGGCGTGAGAGCATGCCTACTTATAACTCACGCTGAGGCGAGAGTCTGGAGTCCCGACCGAGAGGTCATGGTCATGAGAACATGCTAACTTATAACTCGTGTAGAGGCGAGAGTCTGGAGGCGTGAGAGCATGCTCACTTATAACTCGTGCTAGGGCGAGAGTCTAGAATCCCGACCGAGATATCGTTGGTTGTGAGAGCATGCTCATTTATAACTCACGCTGGGACGAGAGTCTGGAGGCTTGAGAGAATGCTCACTTATAACTCGCGCTGGGCGAGAGCCTGGAGGTGTGAAATCATGCTCATTTATAACTCGCGCTGGGGCGAGAGTCTGGAGTCCCGACCGAGAGGTCATTGGTTGTGAGAGTATCCTCACTTATAACTCATGCTGAGGAAAGAGTCTAGAGTCCCGACCGAGAGGTCGTTGGTCATGAGAGCATGCACACTTATAACTTGTGCTGGGGTGAGAGTCTAGAGGCATGAGACCATGGTCACTTATAACTCACGCTACGGCGAGAGTCTGGAATCCCGATCGGAGGTTGTTGGCCGTGAGAGCATGCTCACTTATAACTTGCGTTGGGCCGAGAGTCTTGAGGCGTGAGAGCATGCTCACTTATAACTCGCGCTGGGGCGAGAGTATGGAGGCGTGAGAGCATGCTCACTTATAACTTGCGCTAGGGTGAGAGTCTGGAGTTCCCACCGTGAGGTCGTGGTCATGAGAACATGCTCACTTATGATTCGTGCTGGGGCGAGAGTCTAGAGGTGTGAGAGCATGTTCACTTATAAATCGCGTTAGGGCGAGAGTCTGGAATCCCGACTGAGAGGTCGTTGGTTGTGAGAGCATGCTCACTTATAACTCACGCTGGGGCAAGAGTCTAGAGGCATAAGAGCATGCTCACTTATAACTCGCACTAGGGCGAGAGTCTGGAATCCCGATCGAGAGGTCGTTGGCCGTGAGAGTATGCTCACTTATAACTCGCGCTGGGGCGAGAGTCTAGAGGCGTGAGAGAATGCTCACTTATAACTCGCGCATGGGCGAGAGTCTGGAGTTTGGATAGAGAGGTCGTTGGTCGTGAGAGAATGCTCACTTATAACTTGCGTTATAGTGAGAGTCTGGAGTCCCGACCGAGAGGTCGTTGGTTGTGAGAGCATGCTCACTTATAACTTGCGCTGGGGTGAGAGTCTAGAGGTGTGAGAGCATGCTCACTTATAACTCGCGCTAGGGTGAGAGTCTGAAATCCTGACCGAGAGTTTGTTGTTCGTGAGAGCATGCTCACTCATAACTTGCGTTAGGGTGTGAGTTTAGAGGTATGAGAGCATGCTCACTTATAACTCGCGTTGGGGCGAGAGTCTGGAGGCGTGAGAGCTTGCTCACTTATAACTCGTACTGGGGCGAGTCTGGAGTCCCGACTGAGAGGTCGTGGTCATGAGAGCATGCTCACTTATAACTCGCGCTGGGACAAGAGTCTGCAGGCGTGAGAGCATGCTCACTTATAACTCGCGCTAGAGTGAGAATCTGGAATCCCGACCGAGAGGTCGTTGGTCGTGAGAGCATGCTCACTTATAACTCGTGATGGGGCGAGAGTCTGGAGGTGTGAGAGCATGCTCACTTATAATTCGCGCTGGGGCGAGAGTCTGGAGTCCCGACCGAGAGGTCGTTAGTCGTGAGAGCATGCTCACTTATAACTCGCGATGGGGCGAGAGTCTAGAATCCCGACGGAGAAGTCGTTGGTCATGAGAGCATGCTCACTTATAACTCACGCCAGGGTGAGAGTTTGGAGGCATAAGAGCATGCTCACTTATAACTCGCGCTAGGGTAAGAGTCTGGAATCCCGATCGAGACATTATTGGTCATTAAAGCATGCTCACTTATAACTCGCGTTAGGGCTAGAGTCTGGAGGTGTGAGAGCATGCTCACTTATAACTCGCGCTAGGGCAAGAGTCTGGAGGTATGAGTGCATGCTCACTTATAACTCACGCCGAAGCGAGAGTCTGGAGTCCTGACCGAGAGGTCGTGATCATGAGAGCATGCTCACTTATAACTCGCGTTGGGGCTAGAGACTAGAGGTGTGAGAGTATGCTCACTTATAACTCATGCTAGGACGAGAGTCTAGAATCCCGACCGACAGGTCTTTGGTCATGAGAACATGCTCACTTATAACTCGCACTAGGGCGAGAGTCTGGAGGCGTGAGACCATGCTCACTTATAACTCGTGCTAGGGCGAGAGTTTGGAGGTGTGAGACCATACTCACTTATAACTCTCGTTGGAGTGAGAGTCTGGCGTCCCGGCCGAGAGATCGTTGGTCGTGAGAGCATGCTCACTTTTAACTCACGCTAGGGCGAGAGTCTGGAGGCGTGAGAGCATATTCACTTATAACTCGCGCTAGGGCAAGAGTCTGGAATCTCGACCGAGAGGTCATTGGTTGTCAAAGCATGCTAACTTATATATCACCTCCATGATTTGCCTGTCATGTCCATCATAAATATCCTTTCATAGGGAGCTGGCACGTGCCCCTTGAACTTTACTTGTGATGATTTCTGATGTATGCTTTCTACACATGACCCCTTGGCGCTTCTGTCCCTTGATCTGACGGTTATAGTATGCTCTGCTATTTTGATTGTCCGGTTCGACTCCCGATGCTCCTTAAGGGTTTTAGTTTAAAAACGCTAAAGGCCCCTCATAGTGGCTTACTAGCGCATTGTCTTCCTCAAATCTCTCTTCCCTTGCTTATCTCTGCTTGCTAATATTCCCTTTCGTGAAAGTACTGTTAGAGTGTATACTAAAAGCCTAAACTTTTGTAAACATTTATTATGAATAAAGAATCACATTTGGTCAAATTATTTACATTTGCTTGTAGTTGTTCAATTAATTTATATTGTAGATAACATAGTATGTGGTGTCACATACAGAAGATGATGTTATCAGTACCTTGTAAATTATAAACAGTAGCTCACGACCAAAATGGAAAGGAACAAACCATTGGAAGGTCGTAGTGTAATTAGGGATTAGTTTATCTTAACTATATAATTACACTAGTACACTTAGAGTGTATTGAGTAGGACCATTAGAGGTCGTTTCTTTTATACTGACTTTATAAAGGAACAAATACCTCAATTATTATGGAAGTGTGTGCTCTTAATCCTAATATAATAACAAGCACATATATTTGATATTTATTTCTTTAAATTATCAATGGGTGAGATTTAGTTCGATAAATCAATAAGCTAGATAAGTTGGGAAATGATATCACTTATAGTGTGTGTTGTTGATTATTGAAGGAAACTGTGTCCTAGTGATCTAGGTTGATAATGTCCCCAAGAAGAGCTCATAAGAATTGTCATGTTAAACCCTGCAGGTGGACTTAGTCCGACATGACGATAAGGTTGAGTGGTACTATTCTTGGACTAAGATATTAATTAACTGAGTCGTCAGTAATTCACTTAATTAGTGGGCATTCAACATCTTAAACACAGGGAGACTAACACACTCATAATAAGAAGGAGCCCAAAAAATGTAATTTGGAATTGGTGCGGTAGTTCAATAATAGTTCTCTAGTGGAATGAATTATTATTGATAAAATTAAGTTGTGTGTTCGGGGCGAACACGGGATGCTGAATTTTATCGGGAGACCAAAACCAATTCCTCCTCTCGGTCCCTATCGTAGCCTCTTATTTATAGAGTACTATACCCACCTATACCCACCTTCATACCCATGGTGTAGGGGTCGGCCAAGCTAGCTTGTGGATCAAGCTAGGGTCGGCTAAACCATTGGTTCATAGGTGGTCGACCCTAGCTTGAACCCAAGCTTAGGTGTTCGGCCCTATTTAATTAAAAAATAATTTTAATTTTAAAATGTTCTTATGTGAAAGATATAATTTATTGGAGAGATTAAAAATTAAAATATCTCTTTTATAAGGTTCTACAAAAGATTAAAGAAAGAGATTAAATCTCTTTCCTTATTTGTAGATTGGAAAGATATTTTATTTTTCTTCTTTATAAATTATTCACATGTTGAAAAATTAAAATTATAGAAATTTCTTTTTATCAACCATGAAGGGATTTTAAAGAGAAATTTTATTTTTTAAAATTTCCGAAGATAAATAAGGAATTTTTAATTGTTGATTGAAAATTGTCTTGTTTGCTCTCCATGAGGTGGCCGGCTATGACATGAGGGATTAGGAGATTTTGTTTAATTTTTCTTAATTAATTCATGTCAAGGAAAGTTAAGGAAATTTTATTGTAATTAAATTTCCTTATTTTCCAAAGCTAAGGATTATAAAAGAGGGGGTTTTGGGAGCCTTCAAGGTGAACAACCTCTATTATTTTCTCCCTCTTTTCTTCCTTGGTGTGGCCGACACTTCTTTTTCTCTTCTCTCCATCCTTGTGGCCGAACCTTTCTTCTTCCTTGGAGATCTTGTGGTGGCCGGATTTTAGCTTGGGGAAGAAGGAGAGAAAGCTTACATCCCTTGGAGCTTGGTTGGTGGAAAAAGATCTTCATCTTTTGGAAGCATTGTGCTTGGCCGAAACTTGAAGAAAGGAGAAGAAGGTGCTTTGGTGGTTTCTCATCTCGGAAGATCGTTGCCCACACAACGTCCGAGGTTAGAAGAGGAATACGGTAGAAGACCTAGAGGTTTTTGCTTGCAAAAGAAAAGGTATACTAGTATTTAATTTCCGCATCATACTAGTTTTATTTTTTTGTAAAAATACCAAATACAAGAGGCATGTGATTCTAGTATTTCGAATTTGTTTTCAATGTTGTGTTCTTTTGTTTTTCTTTTCCTTGTGATTTGATTGTTCTTTTCGGTTGACCTAAAGTTATTTAAGGAAATTAAATATTAGCTTTCCTTAAAAGATTTTGTCTAGGCTGTGGTGGTTGTTCCCATATCCAAAAAGGGCATGTGCCTCTCCATGCAGTCCTGGAAGTCAATTTTAGAAATTAATATTTAATGGAATTAATAACCTAGGTGATTTGGATCGAACGTGTTAAGTTCCGCAGAAGATCCAAGTCTAAACCTAAAAGAAAAAATAGATTAAACTTTTGATCAAACGTGTTAAGTTCCGCAGGCGATCCAAGTTTAATTTAAAAGAACACATGGTAGCTAGGAAAAGGTTCAGACCTTTGTACAAAATTTTTGTACAGTGGAACCATTAGGTTTTCCGAGTAGCAACCAACAATTGGTATCAGAGCTAGGGTTTTGCCTCTGTGTATTTGGTATTAGTTTAATTATGCACATGTCATACATAATTTAGGCAGGTTAATAGTAGGATGTGCTAACTTTGTAGATGCAGGATCCAACTATTATGACTTTTAGTTATTATGTGTGTGATTGGACCCTTGGACATGTCAAGGGCATTTATTGTGTGTGCATGATTGTATTATAAAATACAGCAGGAGCTGTATTTAGTTTTATTAGGATTTTATTTTTGATCTAGTTACATGTACATTCCTTCGAGGAACATAGGATCGAAAATGTAAAATTCTATTTATGTCGCGGATCGAATCTTGCAAGGCGTAGAACCTTTTAAGGACTAGAGGCGCAGCGGAACAAGGAGCAAGATGGATGCGACAACTAGACCCGGTGGCAGTGGCCAAAGATGACAGCAGCTAGGGATGACGACACACGGAGGACAACAATAGATAAAAGTCATAATAGTTGAAAATTAGTTTTTCTATTTATTGCTTTTATATTGTGCTGTGTGTGCATGTTAGTATACATGTTTAGTAGACTAGCATAGTGAAAATTCCTCACTTTAAATAACTAAGTGGGAGAGGGATTTTAAATAAATTCCACGGTCTCCATTACTGGTTTGTAAGTGATGCAAACAAGCTTGCGCGTTGGCTCTGAGTGCCTTCCTCCATATCGGATGAGCTTGTTTGTGGATCACTAGAACAAACTTCTATTTTGGATGACTATAGGAAATTAATTAAGAGCGTGTGATCTTCCCCATCGGAAGGGGCACAATCTTATTAATGGACTTAGTGTCAAGTAATGGCATACACTTAGGCACGTCTAATAGTATCCTCCCCATCAGAGTCACTGCTATTATTCGTGTGACCAAAGGAAACCAACTATTAATTTTATTTGTCAAAAAGTTAGGTTGACAAAATAATAAAATTAATGGGTTAAACCTGTTGGTGCAATCGACCTCCTAGGTTTTAATGTCAGACAAATATGTTTAAGTAAGAATGTTTTAGTATGGAGCTTGATCTAGGGAAGTCCTAGTTGTAGGCTAGGCAAGGGAAGTCCTAGTTGGAGGCTAGGCAAGGAGAGAAATCTCGGTATATCGTGGAAGTCAGGTGGATAGGTCTGGAGGACCTGATCCCTGGGTAGCCGAATACTGAGTCCTAGTTGTAAGCTAGGTAAGGGAAATCTCAGTATGTCGTGGAAGCCAGGTGGATAGGTCTGGAGGACTTGATCCCTGGGTAGCCGAATACTGAGTCTTGGTGAGTGAAGCCAAGTGGAGAAAATCCTAAGGGTTGGTAACCTTAGGTAACGAGAAGTCTTGGAAGAGTGAACTCCAAGAAAGGTTGATCGGATGGTTTCTGGTCGACCGCGCGCAGTCGACCGGACCAGCGGATCTCGGTAAATCTAGGTTTAGGTTTACTATTGTTTTCTGTATTACTATTATTGCTGTTGGCTAATATGGTATTGCAGGAAAAGTCTTAGTGGATCAGACGATCAGACACTGAGCAGGCAAAAGTCCAAACATGTCTGGAGGAGCATGTTTGACAGGTAAGTTGAGGTAAACAACTGGAGGAGCGACAGTGAGGTCGGGTTCCCAAAGGGAACAACCTAAGGTCGCTGATCCAACTGAAGAAACCGGGAAGGTTTCCAAGTTGAGATCAAGACAGTCCTACTATCTTTATACTACTCATGCATTATATATTACTGTTCTAACCTTTGTGTTGCAAGGATACTTTGCTTAACTCTGTGTTGCAGGTTTAGCCGGATCGATCGATCGAACAGAGGGATCGGTCGACCGAACCAAGTTGACTCAGCACAGATTAGTTATGTCAGCACCGATCAGCAGCAAAGGAAATAGAAGCTGATCGGTCGACCGAACAAGAGGATCGGTCGACCGATCCAATCAACATTTAATCAGCATTAAAGGGTGATCTCGGCAGATTTCAGCGAACAAGGAAAAACCTTGTTCGGTCGACCGATAAAAGGGTTCGGTCGACCAGACCATTGAAGGCCAGTTAATGCAGAATTTACGAGCCAGCGTCAGACTCCAGCTGTGGGTAAGCGGAGCTGGCTCGGTCGACCGAACAGAGGGATCGGTCGATCGAACCTTAGTCCATCTATAAATTCATACTCGAAGACAGAGGCCAATTAAGAACTTTCTGATCACAAGTTACTACTCTGCAAGCGACTCATCTTCAGTGCAAAGCTATGTCATTTGGAAGAATTGACCTACGCTACATCTTCGATTCATTTGTCGGTATACTTGTTTTTTGTTTTATACTTAATTGCTAATAAGATAGTAGATTTGTTACTATCTTATTCTATTGTACTCGTACGATCTGCTTCTCTCCGAGGAGTTCGGAGAGAAGGGTTTTAGTGCTTTGCCCATCGGTGCGGTCAAGGACCGCGGGTTTTCGAGTAGGAGTCGAGCTAGGCTCCGAACGAAGTAAACGATTGTGTCTCCTTTCTTATTTTCCGCTGCACGATTCTGACTTAAAAAGAAAAGAATAGTTTTAAAAAGAAGCGATATTCACCCCCCCTCTCTATCGCGCTACTCGATCCTATCAATTGGTATCAGAGCCGGAGCTCTGAAATTTCTTAACCGATTTTCAAAGCATTTTAAAACTTTTTTATTTTCTTTTAGTATATTATTTTTTCTTCATATATTTATCTTTCAAGCACTACTAATCCCAAGACAAAAGTCTTGGAAATATTTTTTAAATCTTTTCTTGCAAGAATGTCGATATCATATCAAGAAGGACGAAGTATCTATGACCCTCCTTCGTATGATCGAGTATACTTCAATTCCTGGAGGCAAATGATGGAATGCTTCGTTAGAAGTAACAATTTCGACTACTGGATCGCACTAAGACAACCTTCTCGAAACTCAGAATCGAACAAAAAGGTAATGAATATGTTAATAGATGTTTTACGTAATGAAGTTTTGTGTCAACTAGAAGGTTACAAGAATGCATTCGAGATGTGGACCAAGTTGATCAAGCTTCACGAGACCCCGTCGAGGCTAGAAGATCAAGGAGAAAGTGAGTCAGAATCCGAATCCGAAGAGCTATCCTCAGAACCAGATCTAGAAGATCTAGACCAAATCAGCTTCATCGCTCTAGTGGTTGAGGATGAGGCTAATGGATCTGAACCCGAGTCTGACCAAACACTTGAGTCTGAATCTGAAACGGCAATGGTCAAGGGGAAGAATCCTAATGAGGATTCAAAAGGTAATATTTTAAATACAAAATTTAAAGAACACATAACGTGTTTTAATTGTAGCGAAAAGGGGCACTACAAAAATAAATGCCCGATGAGTCGATCTGCACAACCGGAGGCAAAGGAGGAGCCGAAGCCTAGAGTCCGGAAAAGGAAGGACCACATCGAATGCTTCAAGTGCAAAAAGATGGGACACTACAAATCTCAATGCTTGGAGAAAAGACTCAAGGATTCAGGGGGAGCTAGTATGGTAAATAATTTTAAATTATATGAAAATTTGCATGCTTTAGATCCTTCTTGCTTGAATGGTAATATAAAATTAAAAATGCATGAAAATTCAACATTAAAAATACTTAACAAAAATAATAAAAACTTAATTAATAAAATTAAAATGGACCAAATCAACCCAAACCTTAATCAAGACTCAGATCTATTTAATCAATATATTCAACATAATTCGAATCAAAATAATAATTATCTAAAATTAACTAACAGTAAACAGAATTTAACTAAAAATCTAGAAAGTAAAAATAAGAAATTAAACTATAAATCAAATTTTAGAAAACTAGAAAAACAAAATAATGTTTTGCAAAATAAAATTAATAAATTAGAAAAAAATATTAATAATTTTATAAACTCACAAAATCTAGATTTAAATTATAAATCAAAACCAAATTTAAAACAACAACAACAACAACAACAACAACAACAACAACAACAACAACAACAACAATAATAATAATAATAATAATAAAACAACAATAACAATAATAATAATAATAACAACAATAATAATAATAACAATAATAATAAAACAATAGCAACAATAATAATAATAACAATAATAATAAAACAATAACAACAACAATAACAATAATAAAACAACAATAACAACAATAATAATAATAATAACAATAATAATAAAACAATAACAACAACAACAACAACAACAACAACAATAATAATAATAATAATAATAATAATAATAATAACAATAATAATAATAATAATAATAATAATAATAATAACAACAATAATAATAACAATAATAATAAAACAATAACAACAATAATAATAATAACAATAATAATAATAAAACAACAACAACAATAATAATAATAACAATAATAAATAAATAACTAAACAATAATAAATCATGTATGACTTGTTTGAATTATATGACTTGTCATGTTCATGCATACTTATCTATTATTTAACATGTCATGCATCTTTTCTATATGCTACTAGTTTAGAACGGTTAGTTAAAAAGGTTTACCAAACCCTAACAACATAGCACCGGAATGGATTGGGATGATAGTACGTTAAGGAAACTTTGTCGAAGGCATGTCTAGGCTGAATATGGAATTCTACCTGGTGCACTAGACTTAGTGGATCTGACCGAAGCTACCCCAGTTAAACATGAGCTAGTTAGACCAAAGCTTAGTATTAAGTTTTTTGGGCAGGAACAGTTTGGAAAGTCTTCAGCAAGTGGTCTAATGATATTCAAGTAGGTCATATGCCTCGCCACTGAACTGAAACTTATCCTTAGGACGCCTGCTTGATTAACTCAAAGCTAAGTTTGAATCTAACATGGGTTCAATAACCTTTTTCAATAAAATCTAATTCAAACTAAATTAATTCAAATTCAAACTTAATTCAAATCTAATTCAAATCAAATTATTTTAAAACTTAATTAAAATTATTTTAAAACTTAATTAAAACTATTTTAAAACTTAATTAAAATTATTTAAAAAACTTAATTAAAATTATTTTAAAACTTAATTAAAATTATTTTAAAACTTAATTAAAATTATTTAAAAAAACTTAATTAAAATTATTTTAAAAACTTAATTAAAATTATTTTAAAACTTAATTAAAATTATTTTAAAACTTAATTAAAATTTTTTAAAAAACTTAATTAAAATTATTTTAAAACTTAATTAAAATTAAAATTATTTAAAAACTTAATTAAAATTATTTTAAAACTTAATTAAAATTATTTTAAAACTTAATTAAAATTATTTTAAAAACTTAATTAAAATTATTTTAAAAAAACTTAATTATTTAATCAAAATTATTTTTAAAACAATAAATAAATTAATTTAACTTTAACCTTTAAAAAGTAATTAATTAAATAATCATACTAAATTGAAACTAATTTTTTAAACCAATTATTAATCTAACAATCAACCTACAACCATAGCAATTAAAATTAATTAATAATCATTGAATTTTAAAATTAATCCTTTATTAATTAGTTAATAAATTTAAAATCAGTAAACTAAATATTAGTTCAAATAATGTTACTATTAATTAATCATTTTAACCCAAAATTAATTTAAGTTAAACTAAAATTCTATTTAAGTAAAGTCATCTCACACAATTATAGGATTACCATACTTGAAAATTTAGAATGAGTGAGATACTAAGAAAATTAAAATTTAAACTATTTTCTTAAAAAGGATTTTGAAAACTTATAAATCTATTTTCTTATGAAATATTTTTCAAATCTTGAGTGATGATTGATTGAGTGTATTATATATAATTATTGTTATTCACCGTCTAAGTCTTTAGAACCTTAAGTCAATCGTGACTCTTAGACACACATAGAAAAGTCTTCCTTGTGGGCAACAAGGATATCTAAAAAATAGTGTCCAGTTAAGGGGGAGTGACTTGGTTGAAGGACATATTTTTTATTCAAAATCATGCTTTTGAAAACATATTTTAAAAAAAAATGTTTCAAAACACTTTTTGAAAATTGCTTGATAATACTTTTTTACAAATATTTTTTAAATTATCTTTAAAATCTCTTACTTAAATACTTTTTGAAAATTACTTTTACAAACTTATTTAAAGAATTCTAGTTTTGACATTAATTTAAAAATATTTTTGAAAAAATGCTTACAAAAATTTATCCTTTAAATATAACTCAAAATCATATTCTTCAAACTTATAGCTTTTTGAACACTTTTTAAAAATCATAGTTTCAAAAATACTTTGAAAATTTCTCTACAACTTTCATACTTTGAAGTATTCTTTACACATAAAAAAATACTTAGTGCATAAGAAAAGTATTTTTGAAAGAAGTTCTAAAAATTTTTTGCAAGCATTAAAACTTCTGTATCATGTTTTTACAAAAATACTTTAAGTCTTGAAATACTTTTTGAAACATATTCTTACTTAGTGCATTCTTCAAAATTATTTTGAAAAATATACTGCATATTTACTCAATTTTTTTTACGGAATGAGGCTTTTTCAAAATCTCTATGAATCATTTTTGAAAACTCTATAATACATCAAATGGGTGAGGGAATACCTTAGGCATATATTGAAAATATTTACAAGTATTTCATCATTGTTGGTGCAAAACTTAGGGATCCTTAGCAATTAAAGTCATTTATGGAGTGGTTCTTTTTGGTGTATGACAAAAGGGGGAGAAGAAGGGTTTAAGCTAGAAATCTAAATCTTTTTGAATTGATCTAACTTAAACATATTTGTCAAACATCAAAAAGGGGGAGATTGTTGGTGCAATCGACCTCCTAGGTTTTAATGTCAGACAAATATGTTTAAGTAAGAATGTTTTAGTATGGAGCTTGATCTAGGGAAGTCCTAGTTGTAGGCTAGGCAAGGGAAGTCCTAGTTGGAGGCTAGGCAAGGAGAGAAATCTCGGTATATCGTGGAAGTCAGGTGGATAGGTCTGGAGGACCTGATCCCTGGGTAGCCGAATACTGAGTCCTAGTTGTAAGCTAGGTAAGGGAAATCTCAGTATGTCGTGGAAGCCAGGTGGATAGGTCTGGAGGACTTGATCCCTGGGTAGCCGAATACTGAGTCTTGGTGAGTGAAGCCAAGTGGAGAAAATCCTAAGGGTTGGTAACCTTAGGTAACGAGAAGTCTTGGAAGAGTGAACTCCAAGAAAGGTTGATCGGATGGTTTCTGGTCGACCGCGCGCAGTCGACCGGACCAGCGGATCTCGGTAAATCTAGGTTTAGGTTTACTATTATTTTCTGTATTACTATTATTGCTGTTGGCTAATATGGGATTGCAGGAAAAGTCTTAGTGGATCAGGCGATTAGACACTGAGCAGGCAAAAGTCCAAACATGTCTGGAGGAGCATGTTTGGCAGGTAAGTTGAGGTAAACAACTGGAGGAGCGACAGTGAGGTCGGGTTCCCAAAGGGAACAACCTAAGGTCGCTGATCCAACTGAAGAAACCGGGAAGGTTTCCAAGTTGAGATCAAGACAGTCCTACTATCTTTATACTACTCATGCATTATATATTACTGTTCTAACCTTTGTGTTGCAAGGATACTTTGCTTAACTCTGTGTTGCAGGTTTAGCCGGATCGATCGATCGAACAGAGGGATCGGTCGACCGAACCAAGTTGACTCAGCACAGATTAGTTATGTCAGCACCGATCAGCAGCAAAGGAAATAGAAGCTGATCGGTCGACCGAACAAGAGGATCGGTCGACCGATCCAATCAACATTTAATCAGCATTAAAGGGTGATCTCGGCAGATTTCAGCGAACAAGGAAAAACCTTGTTCGGTCGACCGATAAAAGGGTTCGGTCGACCGAACCATTGAAGGCCAGTTAATGCAGAATTTACGAGCCAGCGTCAGACTCCAGCTGTGGGTGAGCGGAGCTGGTTCGGTCGACCGAACAGAGGGATCCGTCGACCGAACCTCAGTCCACCTTCAGACTCGAAGACAGAGGCCAATTAAGAACTTTCTGATTACAAGTTACTACTCTGCAAGCGACTCATCTTCAGTGCAAAGCTACGTCATTTGGAAGAACTGACCTACGCTACATCTTCGATTCATTTGTCGGTATACTTGTTTTTTTGTTTTATACTTAATTGCTAATAAGATAGTAGATTTGTTACTATCTTATTCTATTGTACTTGTACGATCTGCTTCTCTCCGAGGAGTTCGGAGAGAAGGGTTTTAGTGCTTTGCCCATCGGTGCGGTCAAGGACCGCGGGTCTTCGAGTAGGAGTCGAGCTAGGCTCCGAACGAAGTAAACGATTGTGTCTCCTTTCTTATTTTCCGCTGCACAATTCTGACTTAAAAAGAAAAGAATAGTGTTAAAAAGAAGCGATATTCACCCCCCCCCTATCGCGCTACTCGATCCTATCAAAACCCTCCTTTTACAAATGTTGAAATTGTATACGTCCACACTATCATGGCATACAAAATTCACGGTATTTTGAGGTGTTGGTTAATTTAAAATAGTATTGTTTGAGGAATCAATATTATTCTAAATTTAGAGTTCTGACCAAAAGTTATTTGTGATTCTTAGGATGACTTTCAACCCACTGGCCATCATACTAAAAGAGAACAGACTTACTGGTCCTAACTACATAGATTGGAAAAGGAACCTGGACATTGTTCTTACTGCTGAAAGCTATAAGTTTGTACTGACTGAACCTTGTCCTGATACACCCAATGGTGAATCTACCCAAGAGGAGATTGAGTATCATAGGAAATGGGTAAAAGCAGATGAGATAGCGCGGTGTTACATTTTGGCTTCAATGTCAAATGTATTGCAACATCAACATCAAGATTTACCAACAGCCTATGATATTATGAACAATCTCAAGGAACTCTTTGGTCACCAGGATCGGGCTTCTATGCAAGAAGCCATGAGAAAGATAATGACGGCCACCATGCAAGAGGGTACTCCCGTGAGAGATCATATCCTAAAGATGATGGCTTATCTAAATGAAATACAAATTCTTGGAGGAGAAATTGATGGGGAAACCCAGATCGATATGATCCTCCAAACACTACCTAGAAGTTTTGAGCAATTCCGCCTGAATTACAACATGAATAAAAGGGTATATTCATTGGCGGAACTACTGACAGAACTTCAGGCAGCAGAAGGTTTGTTCCGTCATAATTCTCATATTCACTATGCTGAAAATGGTTATATTTCTAAACCGAAAGGAAAGAAGAAGAAGAAACAAGTTAGCTCAGCAAAGAAAGTGAATAAATCTCAGAGTATAGGACCTAAAGCTGGAATGAAGAAGCCGAAGGGCAAGTGCTTCATCTGCAAGTAGTCAGGGTATTGGAAGGTGGACTGTCCTCGTAGGAATCAAAACAACAAAGGTATATCTCATGCTCTAGTTGTTGAAACATGTTTAGCGGTGTTATCTACCAGCACCTGGTGTGTAGATACAGGAGCCACTGATCATGTCTGCAATTCCTTGCAGGGGTTCCAGGAAACCCGACGACTAACTGAAGGAGAGATTACCGTCTACATGGGCAATGCTACTAAGGTGGCGGCTGTTGCAGTGGGAGACGTCTACTTATCTTTTAATAGGAATAGAAATTTGGTTTTAAGAAATTGTCTTTATGTACCCAGTTTTAGAAAGAATTTAATTTCAGTTTCTAAGCTGTTTTTGGATGGATATTCAGTTTCCTTTAGTAACGATGTGGTTATTAAGAGAAATAAAGTGATTATCTGTTCTGATGCATTGGTTGGCAATTTATATACTTTAAATCTAATTTCTCCCACAAAGCAAAATATGGAAATTAATATCACATCTTCTAACTCAAATAAGAGAAAAGAACCTTTGGAAATGAACCAAGCATATCTTTGGCATCTAAGATTTGGTCATATTAACTTAAGTAGGATTCAAAGGCTTATAGCCGATGGACTCTTGGGTTCATTATAGTTGGAAAATTTTCCAACCTGTGAATTTTGCTTGGAAGGTAAAATAACCAAGAGGCCTTTTAAGGCCAAGGGGTATAGAGCCAAAGAAGTGTTAGAATTGGTTCATTCTGATTTGTGTGGTCCTATGTCTATCCAGGCGAGAGGTGGTTTTGAATATTTTGTGTCTTTTATAGACGATTATTCAAGATACGGATACATTTACCTAATGCGTCGTAAGTTTGAGTGCTTTGATAAGTTTAAAGAGTACAAGGCTGATGTGGAGAAATGACTAGGTAAAAGTATCAAGACACTACGGTCTGATCGTGGTGGCGAATACCTCTTAGGAGAGTTTAGGAATTACTTATCAGAGGCCGGGATTCAATCCCAATTGTCTGCACCTGGTACACCCCAACAGAATGGTGTGGCAGAACGAAGGAATAGGACTCTTATGGAGATGGTTAGATCGATGATGAGTTATTCAGAATTACCAAATTCATTTTGGGGATACGCTTTGGAAACGACAGCGCACATTCTGAACTTAGTACCTTCTAAATCAATTTCTTCTACTCCCACAGAATTGTGGAATGGGCGAAAACCCAGTCTAAGACATATTCGGATTTGGGGTAGTCCAGCACATGTGCTGAAAACAGATGCTGATAAGTTAGAATCTCGTACAGAAGTTTGCATGTTTATGGGTTATCCCAGAGGAACGAAAAGTGGTTTATTTTATAGTCCTAAAGATCAGAAGGTCATTGTTAGCACTGATAACCATGATTTTACTGCATTATTTTGATTCATATATGCATGGTTTGATGTTGATTTCATAGGTTAAAATCATGGTTACATCACATTTTGTGCATTGTGTGTATTTTTGGACTTAATTGCAAATTATATTATTTTTGGTGTTATTTGATGCTAATATTTGATTCTTATTTTGTAGGCATCAAAGGATCTTGGATTTGGATCTATTTGGACCGAAATTGGGCTCGAATCAGAGTTCAAACGAGAAGATAAAGCTTTAAAGCATTATGGGCCATTTATCAAGAATAGGAGAGATCTGAACCATCCGTTGAAGATCTGGACGATCCAACCTAATGGGGAGCAGATCTGAGCCATTGATGAAGATCCAGAAGTTTTGATGCAGATTTGAGTTCATCTAGCTATTGATCCAGCCCGACTTAATCTGGACCGTTTATTGAAGACTAGGCGGATCTGGGTCATCTGATCGATCCGACCTACGGGAGGGTAGATCCAGACCCTAGATCAACATCAGTACCTTCGGATCAGATTTTGGATGACTTTTCACCGTTGATTTAGCTCCAAATTGATCCCAGCCGTCGGTTCAGATCTGGAACAGATTCAAAACACAGAAGCTACAGTGAGCTTCTTTGTCGATCCCCTTCGCGCAGCTCAGTCCCGGTGCGCGTCTTCCAGCGGATTTCGGCCCCGATTCTTCCTCCAATCAATCTATCAAGCTTCAACTTCATTGTAAAGCTTCACGGCAGCTCATCCCGATCATCTGGAGCCTCCGGCGGGTGTTCCCTCCGGCGAATTCTGCATTTCTGTCATTCTCTGTTCCCGCGCCGATTTGGAGGTGGTCTTCCAATCGGCGACTCCGATTCCCATCAGCGACGTTCGGCGGTGGTCCTCCGACGTTCCTGAGCTCCATCCGACATCACACCACCATTCATAGCATCATTCCAGATTCAGAGTTGGGAGGTTACAGAAATCTAGATTTTCGGCCATTCTTGGGGTTTTGGGTTGTTTTAGCTCGCCGGGGGTGGTCCGTCGGCGTTGTTGAACACTCCTAGAGCTGATAAGCACTGAGATGCTCCATTGAGGTCCATAGTTGGGTGGTCTCGACATTGGCACTCTTGTGTGACGGCTTGAGTGTGAAGTTTGGTGAGATTGGTTGTGAGAATGGATTGGTTAGGGTTTATTTCGTTTTGTTTCTGTTTTTACAGATTTTTATAGATTTATTTAGTGGTTGTTATGTTTTAGCAAGTAGTTTAGCATTTCTTTACTTAATTGAAGCTTAGTTTAAGACTTCTTTGAAGCTTGGTTACTTGCTTAGTGTTTAAATTCTAAGTTAGGGTTTCATTTCTGTTTAGATCAGATTTAATTGTGTCTTGCTATTTTATCTTTAGTTTAAGTGTGTGTCGATGGTTTAATCACAACGTAGAGTGACAATACGTTAAGGTTTGATTGTTGGCACATAGGTAGGTTTTAGTTATGCTTTAGATTAATTTCTTTACTGCTGTGTTTTCCTCTGTTAGATTTAGATTTAAAGCTTTTAAACCCCCAACTCCATTTTTATATCGAAAACCCCAAAAAATAGGAATAAAAGACAATCCTAAATTACATTCTACCGTTGGTTCCTCGGATCGATCCTGGGCTCGTTACTACAACATTATTGTTTAATTAAGGGGTTCAGTGGAAAATAATACATTATCAATTTGATTAGCGGATGTGACAGATTCGCTTTATCAAATTTTGGCGTCGTTGCCGGGGAAAATATACAATGTTTAGTAATTTTAGGATTGTTTTGATTGCTTTCATGTTTATATATCTATGTGTTTGATTTTATTTGTTCCTGAGTCTTCTAATTTTATTTGCTAGTTTTTTTTAGTGTAAGAACAGGAAATTTAACAACCATGGATCCATTTTATCCGTATTTTGGAGATTGGAGGGATAGTTATTACTATCAGCCTCAGACTCAGTCCTACCTACCTATGGATCAACGGAATAGGTATGAGGATGCACAAGAACAAATTAAAGAATCAATGTGGAAATGCAATGAAGTTCTGCAACAAATGAGAGAGCATCAAGAGCAGCAATTTGCAAGGATACAGAATATTCAGAGTCAGTTAGATCAGATTGCATCATCTATTAATCAGTTACAAAAACAAAGAGCCAGTGAAGAGGTGGATTGTGGAGATCTTGTTAGGCCTGACACTACTTCTATTTCTTCACAAGAATTTTCTAATATTATTTGTGATGATGATGTAGTTGTTAAAATTTCTGAATCTACTGATGATATTGCTTTAGATGATGTGATTGATGCAGGTCTTGTTGCAGAAGATGATTTAAGTGTAGGGGAATGCTTACTGGAAGCATTACCTCAAGAATCACCAAGAATAGAGGATGTAAGTGTAGGGACTTGTGCTATGGAGCCAAGCACCCAAGAATCACTACATGAAATTGAACATTCACATGAACTGGAATCTGAGCATTTATTTGATGAAAAAGAGGTAACAATCACCACTCCAGGTACCTCTCAAGATGGCAAGGTGAGTATTTTGTGTAATTTTTCAGAGAATTTTATAGAGGTACCATTTGTTGATTTTATTAGTTGTGATTCATTTCTTGAAATATCTTTTACCCAAACTAATTTTCTCCTATTTTCTTTTTACCCCACATGTGTGTGGGAGGTGTTTTCTTTGATTGATGTTGTAGGAGAACATAAGCGTCTGGAGTGGATGCTTACACTGAACCGACTTAGACCTCCAGAGAGAATTTTGAAAGGAAAAATGAGTAATAAGAAGAATTTGAGTAGAACCATGATTACTCCACTTCCGGGGTGGCTTCTTTTACTAGACCTTCTTCAACCACCGGGAATGAAAGGGGAGTTAGTTCCAAGTTTGCTTGCTTTTGTATTTTAATTCATGCTTTGTGTCTAATAAATTCTTTATACGTTTCTTTAGTTTTATACTTTGCATTTTGCACTTTACTTTCATACTTTGCATTTAATTTGATATACATAGCATTTTAATTTGAATAAAAGTCTCCATGAATTGTTTAGTGACACTTTTAAGATGGTAAAAGCTTCTTAAATTTGATCAATTTTAGGTCATTTAACATGATTGAATGCTCTACTTGCATGATATTGGTTAAAATGGTGGTGGATTCCATTTTGATTAATCAAGCTTGATTGCATAAAAATACCTAAAGAGGACCACTACAAGCCTATTCTCTATTATTTTCTTTGTGTGACATGTACTCATAGCAATTGAAACTCTAGAACTTGCTTAGTTTCTTTTCAAAGTCACAATAGCATATGTGTGCATGGAGATCAAGGAAATTTATCACTCTTGTTCCATCATGATTTCCCATTTCTTTCTCCACAATTTTCTTGAAACATTTTCATCTAGCATTCTAATTCCTAATTCTCTTTGCTTGTCATATTTCTTTTATTTTGTTGAGAGTTTTGGATTAATTGCTTGATGAGTTAGCTTGACCAAGATATGGACAAAGGTTAAGTGTGGGGGAAGATGCATATGCTTTGAGTACATAGAGGATCTCTTGTGTAAATTATTTGGGAAATTTTGAGATTATGAAATCAATCCGACTTAAGGGGGAAATAGATGTGGAGATTTGAGTTCAAGATTAGGTGGTTGAACTTAGATAATGAGTTTTGGATGTGCTGTAAAAAAATTTTAGAAGTAAGAAGTTGGGAAATTTTGTCAAAACAGCTTCTAATTGGAATGGAGCTAAGAACTTGCTGCTGGTTTATCTCAACAGTAAATAATGAATTTGGAAACGAATATAGACACAATAACAGTAGCTGGTGGTTGCTTAAATCAAAGGTACTGTTTAGTTTTGCTGTTGAATCTCAAGGGCTGCTGGAAATCACAGGAGTGTATGTTTGTGCCAAGTTTTATTTGCAGATTTTGAATTGGTGAGAAATCTATGTGCCATTTCGTATCAGCAATGAGTATTGAGTGGATCCTGTTGCTGAACCTTGCTTATTCTGGACAGTTTAAAGGTTCTGAATCTGAAGTAGAAGAGGCTGCTGTTAGGCAGAAATTTCAAAAACATGAGAAGTGTTTCTATCCGGTTCATGAAGCCAATCCAGATTGTATCAAAGGCTTTGAAAAGGAAGAAGGCAACAATTGCAAAAACTTGATTCTGAATTCTGATATGCAGAAATGAGGAAGGCTGTAAACTGTTTGCTGATCAGAATTGTACTGAAATCAGGCTCCTATTATCTCAAAAATTGTGATGCAATTATGTTCTCTATTGAACTCTACAACAAGGATTAAATTTGTAAGCTATTTCAGAAGGGATTGACACTAAAATGATTATACATTATTTTAGTGGCAAAGATGAAGGAATTGAAGGTAGAAACCTGAAATGCAGTATAAAACCAAGTTGAATCTGTGAAGTTCTATAGGCAATTAATACATTTTCAATTCTGCTGGTTTTCGAAAGGATGATAGCTGCAAAGTATTAGGAAGGATTTGGATGATGGCTGTGGAATTCTAGATAGGAACTGGTTATAGAAAATGACAGCTGTTGACTCCAACGAACTTTGTTTTGAAGCTGCAGATTAAAGCAACAATTCATAGATACTAGCTCTAATTCCAGGAAATCTGTACTTTTGTTTCTGCAGTGGATTGAATTTCTTGTGCCAACTGCCAATATTGTTTCTGATAAGAAATATTGTCACTGATTCTTTGATCAGTAACAAAATCTGGATGCAGAAATGAATTTCAGATTTCAGATTATGCACTACAAATTCTATTTTGTGTCACCTTCTCTTGTGAACTTCCTGGACAGTGACTAATCCAAGTTAAATGTCAAATTTGAAATGTTATTTTGTTCATGCTATATTCGAATATGCAGAGAATGTATAAAAATCTGCAGTAGAAACGGAGGAAGGCAGTGATGAATTTCAAGTTATGAAGTGACTGCAGCAATAAGAAAAATTTACAAGAGATGTGCTAGTTGTGACAACCTTTCAACCCAATTTCTGATTAGGAATAAGGGTGAATTCAATTGCTATTAGTGCAGTGCTAAAAGATGTCTACTTCCAAGTTTAACTTTTCACGAAGCCAGCCAAGATCTCCTTGAATTCAAATTCTGAAACTAAGGTTCAGAATCAGCTTCAATTATGTTTTTGGCTCTGATCTTGTGTTGTTGGAATAGAAGGTGGAAGAGTAAAAAGAAAAAAATAATATACTTGGCCAGATTCATGAAGATTAAGCTTTGAAGCAAACATCATTCAACACTGAAATGTTTGGAACTTGACTTCAAAATAATGCAGATCAGAAATGGCATAAGGATTGGGCACACACAAATAGATTCCTGTTCTGCAATTCTGCAATCTTCCAGCAGCTTAAGAAATTGATTCAAGTATCAAATGTAAAGAAATTGCATATCTTCACAATTGCATTTTAATTATAGAAATTGTTACTTTGGTGATACACTCAAGTTATTTGAAGATATAAGATGGAAATGGGTTTTGCAGTGCTGAAATTTCACAGAATGTGCAGAATTAAATTTTGAATTGATGTATCAATGGTGTGCCAAACTTGGTTGTGGAATTTTGGTTAGGAAGAAGCTAATGAGAAAAGGGAAGAAAAAGTAAATTCTACATAAAGGAAAAGAATTGGCTCAGTTTGATTGAAATCTGAGAATTGCTTTTGAAAATGCATGATATGGTAGTGACAGGAGTCCTTAAACTGTTGTGAGCTGGTGGGTTAGTTTTTCATTCAAATATAAAGAAACAACAAAATGTTTGTACTGCCCGGGATGTTTGAATTCTCTATAATTCTGTCGAGTAGCAAGGCAGTGGTCTATTGAATCTTTGGGGCTAAGCAAGGTTCATTAGTTGCTAATTTAATGGGCACATTCTAGGGTATGTATGTGTCTGTTAGAAGAGGAATTGAAACTGTTTAGTGCTAATGCTCATTACTGACAGCTCAGTTAAAAATTCAGCAAGTGTGTGCCAAGTTCTCCTTGCGATTCTTGAATCAATGGAAGGCTCAAGGTATGCTGATTCTGGAAAGTGTACTGCTTTCTAAAAATTCTAATTGCCTATTTGAGATAATTGATTGGCTTCAAGGATGTCCACTTATACAGTATAGAGAAAGAAATCATATTTGATGAAACTCTAGATCCAGGGCAAATTCGATGAAGCTATGAATTGATGTATCAAATTTAAGACATTGTGTGCCAAGCTCTTCTTGTAACCCTCTGATCAGTAAACGATGCAAATTTCTGAAACTCTATCCAGGAAGTTGATAGTTGTTGCTGCTGAGTAATGTGGTTGTGAATCAGATTCATAGCTGAACTTATTGTAAATTGATTTAGGAAAGTGTTTCTCGATATTTAAATCTGTGGAGTGTCATTTCTTTGTAAATAGAAAATCTGCAGAAAAAGAACATGAAATCTGCAGAAAATAGATGCTGGAATACAGAACAGAGAAAGAAAAAGAAGTGAAATCTGCAGAATGAATATGAAGAAGAAAGTGGTTTAAGTGTGTTAAGCGTTAGAAACATGTTGTGTTTTAATTGCCCGAGACGGACAACACTTTAAGTGTGGGGGTGGATATTATTCTTCATGATTTGAGATTGATGGAATTTAATTGAAAAAAAAAAAGTGAAGAAGAAAATTTTTGGGCAAAAGTGTATCAAAGGTTGAGATAGAGTATCAAGATTCTTTGTTGGTCATCAAATTGAAGGGGAGTTTAGCTTGGTATTTTGAAGTGATAAAAACAAATGGTATTCATCTCTTTATACATCAAATGAGTCAACTCATCAAGTAAATTCCTGCCATACTCTCATTCTCTTCATTGAATTCTTTTCTTTGCCAATTCATTCACTTTCATTATTCTTTTTGCTCCATTTTAAATTCTTCATGATAAATTCCTTTTGATTCATGTATGCTATGTTTATAGTGGTGGAGAATTAGAAAGTAAGCAAGCTTATGGTAGTGAAATGTTGTGAGTTGCATTGAGTGAGCTCCACTTATACACATTTTTGAGTGTGAGAGTAGATTAGGTAAATCCCTTGTGAGATTGCAACTTGCTTAATTTTTTAATTGGATTGAAAATACCATACCTACTGATTATTGTTTGGATTGTATTCATGATTGTTGGTGATCTTAAGATGATCTTAGTTAAATTCTTTTTACTATCTTTTAGATATTGCTAGGGAATTTTCTATGGAAATGATTTTGAGTTTTTTTACTTGCACGGGACGTTCAAGAATAAGTGTGGGGGATTTGATAACCATGATTTTACTGCATTATTTTGATTCATATATGCATGGGTTGATGTTGATTTCATAGGTTAAAATCATGGTTACATTACATTTTGTGCATTATGTGTATTTTTGGACTTAATTGCAAATTATATTATTTTTGGTGTTATTTGATGCTAATATTTGATTCTTATTTTGTAGGCATCAAAGGATCTTGGATTTGGATCTATTTGGACCGAAATTGGGCTCGAATCGGAGTTCAAACGAGAAGATAAAGCTTTAAAGCATTATGGGTCGTTTATCAAGAATAGGAGAGATCTGAACCATCTGTTGAAGATCTGGCCGATCCAACATAATGGGGAGCAGATCTGAGCCATTGATGAAGATCCAAAAGTTTTGATGCAGATTTGAGTTCATCTAGCTATTGATCCAGCCCGACTTAATCTGGACCGTTTATTGAAGACTAGGCGGATCTGGGCCATCCAGTGATGATCTGATCGATCCGACCTACGGGAGGGTAGATCCAGACCCTAGATCAACATCAGTACCTTCGGATCAGATTTTGGATGACTTTTCACCGTTGATTTAGCTCCAAATTGATCCCAGCCGTCGGTTCAGATCTAGAACAGATTCAAAACACAGAAGCTACAGTGAGCTTCTTCATCGATCCCCTTCGCACAGCTCAGTCCCGGCCGCGTATTCCAGCGGATTTCGACCCTGATTCTTCCTCCAATCAATCTATCAAGCTTTAACTTCATTGTAGAGCTTCACGGCAGCTCATCCCGATCATCTGGAGCCTCCGGCGGGTGTTCCCTCCGGCGAATTCTGCATTTCTGTCCTTCTCTGTTCCCGCGCCGATTTGGAGGTGGTCTTCCAATCGGCGACTCCGATTCCCATCAGCGACGTTCGGCGGTGGTCCTCCGACGTTCCTGAGCTCCATCCGACATCACACCACCATTCATAGCATCATTCCAGATTCAGAGTTGGGAGGTTGCAGAAATCTAGATTTTCGGCCATTCTTGGGGTTTTGGGTTGTTTTAGCTCGCCGGGGGTGGTCCGTCGGCGTTGTTGAACACTCCTAGAGCTGATAAGCACTGAGATGCTCCATTGAGGTCCATAGTTGGGTGGTCTCGACATTGGCACTCTTGTGTGACGGCTTGAGTGTGAAGTTTGGTGAGATTGGTTGTGAGAATGGATTGGTTAGGGTTTATTTCGTTTTGTTTCTGTTTTTACAGATTTTTATAGATTTATTTAGTGGTTGTTATGTTTTAGCAAGTAGTTTAGCATTTCTTTACTTAATTGAAGCTTAGTTTAAGACTTCTTTGAAGCTTGGTTACTTGCTTAGTGTTTAAATTCTAAGTTAGGGTTTCATTTCTGTTTAGATCAGATTTAATTGTGTCTTTCTATTTTATCTTTAGTTTAAGTGTGTGTCGATGGTTTAATCACAACGTAGAGTGACAATACGTTAAGGTTTGATTGTTGGCACATAGGTAGGTTTTAGTTATGCTTTAGATTAATTTCTTTACTGCTGTGTTTTCCTCTGTTAGATTTAGATTTAAAGCTTTTAAACCCCCAACTCTATTTTTATATCGAAACCCCAAAAAATAGGAATAAAAGTTCCTCGGATCGATCCTGGGCTCGTTACTACAACATTATTGTTTAATTAAGGGGTTCAGTGAATAAATACATTTGTACTAATTTGATAAGCCCATCGTGACATTTAATATAGATTTTAGGCATTATCAAGCACCAATACCTAGTTTTTAGAAGAGACTACATAATGGATCACAATCCCAGTAGCAAAGTTGTTCTAGAAGAACTTAGAGAGGACACGCCTACTTTAGTACCAACAATACAAGATGAAGTACCACAAGAGACTGTAACACGTGTTACACCGGATACACAACCACAGACGGTGCCTCGTCGTAGTGGGAGAGTTGTGAGAGAACCTGAGAGATTCATGTTTTTGGGAGAGTCTTCAGACTTGATCCCGGGTAAACATGAACATGATCCCCGAACATATGACGAAGCACTCCAAGATATAGATGCAGCATCTTGGCAAAAGGCAATGAATTCTGAAATAGAGTCTATGTACTCTAATAAGGTCTGGGAGCTTGTAGAACCACCCGATGGTGTAAAAGCCATTGGATGCAAGTGGATCTACAAAAGGAAAAGAGGGACAGACGGGAAGGTAGAAACCTTCAAAGCTAGGCTTGTTACGAAAGGGTACACTCAGAAAGAGGGAATCGATTATGAGGAGACCTTTTCACCGGTAGCCATGCTTAAGTCTATTCGGATACTCTTATCCATTGCTGCTCATATGGATTATGAGATTTGGCAAATGGATGTCAAGACAGCTTTCCTTAATGGAAGTCTTGAAGAGAACATCCATATGAAACAACTAGAAGGGTTCATTGAAAAAGGCAAAGAGCATCTAGTGTGCAAGCTTAATCGATCCATTTATGGACTGAAGCAAGCTTCAAGGTCTTGGAACATCCGGTTTAATGAAGTAATCCAATCATATGGATTTATTCAGTGTCCGGATGAGTCTTGTGTATACAAGAAGTGTAACGGAAACATAGTGATATTTCTTGTACTATACGTAGATGATAGTTTGTTAATTGGCAACAATGTCAAGGTATTATCGGACATAAGGGTATGGTTATCCAAACAATTTGATATGAAGGATTTAGGAGATTGTGCACACATTCTTGGGATCAAAGTTATAAGGGATCGCAAGAAAAGAATGTTGTGTCTGTCCCAAGCTTCATATATAGATACAATCCTTGCTCGTTTTAGCATGCAAGATTCCAAGAAAGGTTTCTTACCTTTTAGGCATGGAGTAGCTCTATCTAAAGAGATGTCTCCGAAGACATCAAAAGAGATAGAGGACATGAAAGTAGTTCCTTATGCCTCGGCTGTAGGAAGCCTTATGTATGCAATGCTGTGTACGAGACCTGATATCTATTTTACCGTGGGCATGGTTAGCAGATATCAGAGTAACCCTAGATAAGGACATTGGACTGCAGTAAAGCATATATTAAAGTACCTAAGAAGGACTAGAGATTATATGCTAGTTTACCAAGCAGACGATTTGCTCCCTGTGGGTTACACAGATTCAGATTTCCAATCAGATAGGGACAACAGTAAGTCTACATCAGGCTATGTGTTTACTTTAGGAGGTGGAGCCATTGCATGGAGGAGTGTTAAGCAGAAATGTGTTTCGGACTCAACCATGGAAGCTGAGTATGTAGCAGCCTCTGAGGCAGCTAAAGAAGCAGTATGGCTCAGGAACTTTCTAATGGACTTAGATGTGATTCCTGGTTTGCCCAAAATCATCACAATTTATTGTGATAATAGCGGTGCAGTTGCAAACTCAAAGGAACCACGAGCCCATAAGGCAAGTAAACATATAGAGCGCAAGTACCACCTGATACGAGATATCGTGAAGCGAGGAGAAGTTGTCATCGTCAAGATTGCATCAGCAGATAACCTGGCAGATCCTTTCACTAAGGCCCTTCCGGCAAAAGCTTTTAATCGGCATGTGGAGGGAATGGGAATCAGATGTGTGGCAGAAGATATGGCAGCTTAGTCATTAGTATAAGTAGGAGATTGTTAGAGTGTATACTAAAAGCCTAAGATTTTGTAAATATTTATTATGAATAAAGAATCACATTTGGTCAAATTATCTACATTTGTTTGTAGTTGTTCAATTAATTTATATTGTAGATAACATAGTATGTGGTGTCACATACAGAAGATGATGTTATCAGTACCATGTAAATTATAAACAGTAGCTCACGACCAAAATGGAAAGAATAAACCATTGGAAGGTCGCAGTGTAATTAAGGATTAGTTTATCTTAACTATATAATTACACTAGTACACTTAATTAGAGTGTATTGAGTAGGACCATTAGAGGTCGTTTCTTTTATACTGACTTTATAAAGGAACAAATACCTCAATTATTATGGAAGTGTGTGCTCTTAATCCTAATATAATAACAAGCACATATATTTGATATTTATTTCTTTAAATTATCAATTAGTGAGATTTAGTTCTATAAATCAATAAGCCCGATAAGTTGGGAAATGATATCACTTAGTGTGTTGTTGATTATAGAAGGAAACTGTGTCCTAGTGATCTAGGTTGATAATGTCCCCAAGAAGAGCTCATAAGGATTGTCATATTAAACCCTGCAAGTGGACTTACTTCGACATGACGATAAGGTTGAGTGGTACTATTCTTGGACTAAGATATTAATTAAATAAGTCGTCAGTAATTCACTTAATTAGTGGACATTCGACATCTTAAACACAAGGAGACTAACACACTCATAATAAGAAGGAGCCCAAAAAATGTAATTTGGGATTGGTGCGGTAGTTCAATAATAGTTCTCTAGTGGAATGAATTATTATTGATAAAATTAAGTTATGTGTTCAGGGAGAACACGGGATGCTTAATTTTATCGGGAGACCAAAACCAATTCCTCCTCTCGGTCCCTATCGTAGCCTCTTATTTATAGAGTACTATACCTACCTATACCCACCTTCATACCCATGGTGTAGGGGTCGGCCAAGCTAGCTTGTGGATCAAGCTGGGCCGGCCAAACCATTGGTTCATAGGTGGTCGGCCTTAGCTTGAACCCAAGCTTAGGTGGCTGGCCCTATTTAATTAAAAAAGAATTTTAAATTTAAATTTTTCTTATGTGAAAGATATAATTTATTGGAGAGATTAAAAATTAAAATATCTCTTTTATAAGGTTCTACAAAAGATTAAAGAAAGAGATTAAATCTCTTTCCTTATTTGTAGATTGGAAAGATATTTTATTTTTCTTCTTTATAAATTATTCACAGGTTGAAAAATTAAAATTATAAAAATTTCTTTTTATCAACCATAAAGGGATTTTAAAGAGAAATTTTATTTTTTAAAATTTCCGAAGACAAATAAGGAATTTTTAATTGTTGATTGAAAATTGTCTTGTTTGCTCTCCATGAGGTGGCCGGCCATGACATGAGGGATTAGGAAATTTTGTTTAATTTTTCTTAATTAATTCATGTCAAGGAAAGTTAAGGAAATTTTATTGTAATTAAATTTCCTTATTTGCCAAAGCTAAGGATTATAAAAGAGGGGGTTTTGGGAGCCTTCAAGGTGAACAACCTCTATTATTTTCTCCCTCTTTTCTTCCTTGGTGTGGCCGGCACTTTTTTTTCTCTTCTCTCCATCCTTGTGGTTGAACCTTTCTTCTTCCTTGGAGATCTTGTGGTGGCCGGATTTTAGCTTGGAGAAGAAGGAGAGAAAGCTTACATCCCTTGGAGCTTGGTTGGTGGAAAAAGATCTTCATCTTTTGGAAGCATTGTGCTTGGCTGAAACTTGAAGAAAGGAGAAGAAGGTGCTTTGGTGGTTTCTCATCTCGGAAGATCGTTGCCCACACAACGTCCGAGGTTAGAAGAGGAATACGGTAGAAGACCTAGAGGTTTTTGCTTGCAAAAGAAAAGGTATACCAGTATTTAATTTCTGCATCATACTAGTTTTACTTCTTTGTAAAAATACCAAATATAAGAGGCATGCGATTCTAGTATTTCGAATTTGTTTTCAATGTTGTGTTCTTTTATTTTTCTTTTCCTTGTGATTTGATTGTTCTTTTCGGTTGACCTAAAGTTATTTAAGGAAATTAAATATTAGCTTTCCTTAAAAGGCTTTGTCTAGGCAGTGGTGGTTGTTCCCATATCCAAGAAGGCCATGTACCTCGCCATGTAGTCCTGGAAGCCAATTTTGGAAATTAATATTTAATGAAATTAATAACCTAGGTGATTTGGATCGAACGTGTTAAGTTTCGCAGGAGATCCAAGTCTAAACCTAAAAGAAAAAATAGATTAAACTTTGGATCAAACGTGTTAAGTTCCGCAGGCGATTCAAGTTTAATTTAAAAGAACACATGGTAGCTAGGAAAAGGTTCAGACCTTTGTACAAAATTTTTGTACAGTGGAACCATTAGATTTTCCGAGTAGCAACCAACAAGTACTTCTCCTTCTTCCTTTATTACACCTTCGTTTGTTGATTAGATAATGGCTAGAGATACGATAGTGCCCTGGTATGCCTATTTTCGCTCTGATTTGGACAAGAGTGACCTTAAATCTGTACAATCCAGTTTAAGGTTGTCCGAAGCATATCAACTATGCTTCCCTGGGCTTGATGACCATCCATATCCTTCCCCCACCAGCTTTGTGACCTTCTTCAAAGATCAGCTTCTTGGCGGTCTATGATTTCTCATTCCTTCCTTCTTCTCATCCTTGAGTCAGTATTTTGGTGTCCCTTTGTCTCAATTCACTCCCAAAGCCTTTCGCGCCATGTGTGGAATGGTGATTTTTTATTGCTTGTATCAAGTTCCTTTGACTCCTCAACTTTTCCACCACTTCGATTCTCTCAAGCATTCTAAACCAAGCGTCTTCATAGTGCAATCTAGGACTGGGTATAAGTTTTTTGAGGGCATGCCTTCTTCTAATAAAGGCTGGAAGTCTCACTTTTTCTACATCTAATTTCCTGACGTCGTGACCTGGCCTGTCGAATGGCGCCTCCGTCTTCCTTCTCCCTTTGAGCTACGGGATCATCAACACCAGCCTACTTGCTTGACTGCCTCCAAAAAATTGGAAAGAGTGCAATTACGGCTCCCTTTTTTGTTGTGGGAGAGTGTGCTATATATCTTTGGGCTAAGCTCCATCTAGACACCTTTGAGCTCACCTTTTGGTAAGATTACTCGACTCTCTTTTTACATCTCCACTAATTGAGGTATGCTTTTTTACTTGCAGAAGTCATCATGTTTTGAGCCTTTGCTCTTGACTCTTCCGCAATGCCCAGTGACAACCTGCGGAAGCGGGGCTGAGAAATTTTGGCAGGCTAGGCCGACCTGGACGGTCGTTGGGCATGATAGCATGCTCACTTATAACTCGCACTGGGGCGAGAGTCTGGAACACCGACCTGGACGGTCGTTGGGCGTGAGAGCATGCTCACTTATAACTCGCACTAGGGCAAGAGTCAGGAACACCGACCTGGACGGTCGTTGGGCGTGAGAGCATGTTTACTTTTAACTCGCACTGGGGCAAGAGTCTAGAATACCGACCTGGACGGTCGTTGGGCATGAGAGCATACTCACTTATAACTCGCACTGAGGCGAGAGTCTAGAACACTGACCTGGACGGTCGTTGGGCGTGAGAGCATGCTCACTTATAACTCGCACTGGGGCGAGAGTCTGGAACACCGACCTGGACGGTCGTTGGGCGTGAGAGCATGCTCACTTATAACTCGCACTGGGGCGAGAGTCTGGAACACCGACCTGGACGGTCGTTGGGCGTGAGAGCATGCTCACTTATAACTCTCACTAGGACGAGAGTCTGGAACACTGACCTGGACGGTCGTTGGGCGTGATAGCATGCTCATTTATAACTCGCACTTTGGCCAGAGTCTAGAACACCGACCTAGACGGTCGTTGGGCGTGAGAGCATGCTCACTTATAACTCGCACTGGGACGAGAGTCTGGAACACCTACCTGGACGGTCGTTGGACGTGAGAGCATGCTCACTTATAACTCGCACTGGGGCGAGAGTCTGGAACACCGACCTGGACGGTCGTCGGGGCGTGAGATCATGCTCACTTATAACTCGCACTGGGGCGAGAGTCTGGGACACCGACTTGGACGGTTGTTGGGTGTGAGAGCATGCTCACTTATAAATCGCACTGGGACGAGAATCTGGAACACCGACCTAGACGGTCATTGGGCGTGAGAGCATGCTCGCTTATAACTCGTACTGGGACGAGAGTCTAGAACACCGACCTGGACGGTCGTTGGGCATGAGAGCATGCATACTTATAACTCGCACTGGGGCAAGAGTTTGGGACACCGACCTGAGCAGTCGTTGGACATGAGAGCATGCTCACTTATAACTCGCACTGGGGCGAGAGTCTAGAACACCGACTTGGACGGTCGTTGGGCGTGAGAGCATGCTCACTTATAACTCGCATTGGGGCGAGAGTTTGGGACACCGACCTAGGCGGTCATTGGGCGTGAGAGCATGCTCACTTGTAACTCGCACTGGGACGAGAGTCTGGGACACGACCTGGACGGCCTGAAGAAATTCTTCTTGGCTGATCCAGGAAGTGGATTGATAATGGCAGCCCAGTCTGGAGATCGTTCTGGAAAATCCCGCCCGGGTGTTCTGCTGTAGGTGACTGGCTGGCTATTCTCTACTTGTGCTTTTTCTTGCACATACCTCAAGCAAATTTTAATTAAAACCATATTTGTTTTATCTGAAGGAGAGCCAAATTCAAATTCTTGCGTCCCTTCGTTTTCCTTTCTCTTTCCCAAGGTGGTTTTATAATCATGATGCATGGTCTTGCTTTTCCCAAGGTAACAGCATGGTTGCCTTTCTTGCTGACGTACACTCTTCGCGCCCCGGAATGAAGCCGTACAAAAATCTCTTTTGATGATTTCCTTGTCACATCCATCATTAAGACCTTTTTAATGTCTTTCCTAAGTAAGTGACACGTGTCCCACAACCCTATACCGCTATTGTGGATGATCATCGCCTTTTAGCATGCTACCCTAGATCCAACGACTCAAGTTACTATGCCTTCTTTTATTTTTTTCAATGTTTCTGAGGGGCTTCTCTTTATAAGCCCTAAAGGCCATCCGTCATCACCTCCTCCCCTTGTTATCGTTCTCCAAACCTGTCGCTTCTTGCCCCGTCTCTTAAGTTCTTCTCTGGTTGTTCTGGTTGTTACCTGCCAGCACTTCTTCTCTTCGTCTTCGTCGTCCTCCTCATTCTGTTCTCCAATGGCGGAAGGTAACATATCCCCCTGGTATTCGTATTACATATCCGACTTAGATAATAGTGACCTGGCTATGTTTCGGGAAAACCTACGTCTCCCTAAGGAGTATCAACTGTGTGCTCCCAGATCGACTGAGCACCCTTCTTCACCTCCTCGAGGCTTTGTAACCTTCTTTAAGGACCAACTTTTGGGAGGTCTTCGCTTTCCTATTCATCCTATCTTCTCTTCTTTGAGTCAGTACTTCAAAGTTCCTCTTTCCCAGTTCACACCGAACGCTATTCGTGACATCTGTGGCATGGTCATCCTATGTAGGGTGTACCGGATTCCTTTGACTGCCGAACTTTTCCATCACTTCTATTCATTGAAACGCTCCGAACCTAGCGTGTTCATGGTACAATCCAGGGTTGGGTGTAAATTTTTCTCTGATATGCCTTCCTCCAACAAAGGTTAGAAATCCCGCTTTTTCTTTATTCGTTTGCCCGAATTAGTGGACTGGCCGACCCAGTGGTGATCTGCTCTGCCCTCCCCCTTTGAATTGCATGACCACACTCATCATTCGGCCTGTCATACAGTCGCCGAGAAGTTACAGGGAGTTTAACTTCTTTTTTCCGTGATATTACGAGAAGGTTTCTTGCACTTCTTCGGACTCAGCCCAGTCCCAACGGACATCGGAGCTCCGTTTGGTAAGATGTGGCTCTTCCTTCGACCGGTCTTCACTAACTGAAATATTTTTTTCTTGCTTTGCAGAGGCTGCTATGTTCCGAGCCAACTCAAAGGGCTCAACCCGACAGCCCATCCACCTTCTGAAGGACATAGGTGATGAAGTAGCAAAGGGCATGGCTACTTCTTCAGCTACCTCTTCTCACGAACCTTCGGAAGAACCTTAAGCATCCTCCACCCCACTGCTTCTGTCAGTGGGCCCTTCTGAAGCTATCCCTGCCCCTACAGCTCTGGAGCCCATTGAGGAAGAGCGGGCTCCTGAGGAAAAGTGAGCTCCTTCACCTCCCCCATGTTGGTGAAATTTCCAGTAGGTCAAGGTTGACCTAGTTGACCAAGCGTAAACCATGGTCATGGTTTCGATGTTTGACAATACAGAAAGACATGTAGACATGGACAATGCAGGTGCAGTCGTCCATGCGGAGAGATACTGATCAGGGTCTGATCAGGTTGGATGAAGAAGAGTCAAGTAGGTCAAGGTTGACCGGATACTTGACTGGGAAGTCCTAACTGGGATGTTAGGCAGTTCGGGAAGTCCTGGTGAGTGAAGCCAGGCAGTTCGGAAAGCCCTGGTGAGTGAAGCCAGGCAGTCGGGAAATCCTGGTGAGTGAAGTCAGGTGAAAATCCTAGTGAGTGAAGATAGGTGAAAGTGGAAGTCCTGGTGAGTGAAGCCAGACAGTGGGAAAGTCCTGGTGAGTGAAGCCAGGCAGTTGGAAAAGTCCTGGTGAGTGAAGCCAGGCAGTTCGGAAAGTCCTAGTGAGTGAAGCTAGGCAGTTTGGAAGTCCTGGTGAGTGAAGCCAGGCAAGGGAAATCTAGATGGGTCAAGGATGACCAGACATCTGGTGAAAAGTCCAAGTATGGAGACTTGGCACGGGTAAAGTCCAAGTCTGAGAGGGCTCGGTAGCTCGTTCTCCGGACTGTGGTCAGAGAGGGCTCGGTAGCTCATTCTCTGGACCGGACGGAATCGGAGAGGGCTCGGCAGTCCGTTCTCTGGACTAGGTCAGAGAGGGCTCGGTAGCTCGTTCTCTGGACCGGACAAAGTCGGAGAGGGCTCGGTAGCTCGTTCTCTGGACTGTGGTCGGAGAGGGCTCGGTAGCTCGTTCTCTGGACCGGACGAAGTCGGAGAGGGCTCGGTAGCTCGTTCTCAGGACCAAGTAGGGTTTAGGGCTGGGAGCTCTAAAACTGGATCGGTCTGGTGACCGATCCAGTGATACACTGGGTTATCTGATCGGTCTGGTGACCGATCAGTAACCAAACAGAAGCTTTCTGTTGCTTATCTGATCGGTCAGTAGACCGATCAGTGATCGATCAGTAGCATACAGTGAAGTTCCTGATCGGTTTGCAGACCGATCAGGAGACGATCAGAAGGAGATCACCTTCGGGAGGGAAAAGGGCCTGATCGGTCATGGGACCGATCAGGGAAGGACCTGATCGGTCCATGACCGATCAGGGAAGGGCCTGATCAGGACCCTTGTGGACCGATCAGAATGAAGCCTGATCGGTCCACATCCTAGCCGTTGCGTAGCAACGGCTAGTTTCTTCTGTGTCTTCTTCGCAGGTTATAAAAGGGATTGAGGAGCTACTGTTCTTTGCTCTTCTTCCTCTTCTTACTACTGAGTTGCTGCTGTGCTCTTGAGCTTTGTTGAGTTCCGAAGCTTCGTGTGAGCTTCTTCGACTGGGTTCCTGCTGTTGTAGGCGTCTCGTGAAGTTGCTGCTTCAACCAGTCGACGAGAAGGCAAGCGTGTTTGTTTTACATTCATATTGTCTTGTGCTTCTTTGTATTTTGTATACTTCTATCTTGCTATTGCAAGAGTTATTGTGGCGAGGTTTCTCCACCCACAAGGAGTATAGATTAGCCGGTTCTCTGGGGACTCATCCACCGACGGATTGATAGGCTTCGTCCACCTTACGGACACGCCGAGGAGTAGGAGTTTCATCTCCGAACCTCGTTACATCGACGTGTATTGAGGTTTGATTTCTTGTCTTCGTTTCTTGTGTTTATTTCCGCTGCGCTAACCCTAGTTTGTAGAAAGAAACGCGAAGATTTGGGGTCGGCTATTCACACCCCCCTCTCTAGCCGCGATCATCGATCCTAACAAGTGGTATCAGAGCAAGGTCGCTCTTCGCCGGATTAACACCCGAGGGAGCACAGGCTAGAGATGGATCAACTCGGAGAAGACATCACCATTCCACCCTTCTACGATCGCGACGACTTCGCGTTTTGGAAGGTAAGAATGAAGTTCTTTCTTATGACTAACCTTGAAAATTGGAGTTGTGTTCAATTAGGGTTCAAGCCTCCGATGGACAAGAAAGGAGAAACCCTAGAGAAGAAGGAGTGGACCAAGGAACAAGTCCACCAATCCCTAGTCAACGATGAGGTATTGAAAATTTTTAAATTTTCTTTACCTAATGATGTTTTGTGTAGGATAGGTGGTTATAACAACGCCAAGGAGTTGTGGAACAACTTGGCCAAGTTTCATGAGGAGAGCTCCACTTCAAGCCATGAAGAGGAGTCAAGTGAGCTAAGTAGCTCACACCATGGAGGAGAGGAATTAGAAGTTGAGGGTTACTCAACATCTAAGGAAGAAGAGGATGAGAGCACTTCTTCAAGATTGGAGCAAGAAGAAGAAGCATCTACCTCCGGAAGGGATGAAGAAGAGAGCTCTCATCCACTCTCAAACCTAGGTAACTCAAGCATTTCAATTTCAAATAAATTACACATAATGTGCTTTGAGTGTAGGGAATTTGGACACTACAAGAGTAAATGTCCAAAGAGGGTTAGGAAGACTCCACCGGCGCCAAAGATCAAGGAAGCCGGAGTCCCGATACGCAAGAGCAAGGAGCACGTGGTGTGCTTCCAATGCAAGCGAAGGGGACATTATCGGAGCCAATGTCCGAGGGGGAGGCAACCTCACAAGGACAAGAAACCAAGCACATCGATAGGGGGAGCTAAGGCAAACCCTAAGGTAACCTTTAAGGCTCATTATTGCAATACTAGTAAGATGCATGCTAGTAGTTTGATTGCAATTGCTAATAATGATAGGCATGATAACAATAGAAATCGATACACATGCTTAGGTGCCAAACATGTGAGCCTAGATAAGGATAACACTAGGAAAGCTAACCCTAGGATCAACTCATCTAAGGTTAAGGATAATCTAGGTAGAAATCCCAAAACAACTAGACACATGCCTAGGAATATCTCAAAGAAAAATTAAAAATTAAAAATTGAGGTATTAGAGAAGGAGAATCAAGTCTTGAGGTCAAGACTTGATACTTTGGAAAAGGCTCTTAAGAACTTGGAGAAGTCATCTCTAGGGTTTAAGGGTCAAAAACCAATGTCCAAGGACAAGAAAGGTTTGGGTCACAAACCTAAATCCCAAGTGGTCAAGCCCACTTATCATAATGTTCCATTTGATTATGGAACAAAATCTAGGGCTAGGAAGACCATCACCAAGGTCACAAGGGGAGTCACCCCTAGAGTGGATCTTGATGAGTCCCAAATGACCAAGGCTTCAAAGCCTAGGAGGGTCATTAGGAGGGTAGCTAGGGAAGTCATCCCTAGTGAATATTTAGTGAACCCAATGAGCTCCAATAGGTATTGGGTTCCTAGGAGCGTGATTTCATCACGCTTGATTAGTTAGAGTGTGCCAACCTTACTTGAATAGGTAGTTAACCTAATCATGGCAAAAGGTGGCACTTTAGGATTTTTCAAGGTATAATCAAGCCTTGAAAATGAAATGAAAAATTATTCCTAAGGTGATTAGAATGTGTCAATCAAATTTGAGGAGTTTTCTAGAATTAATCTAGTTGGCACATAGTGATCTAAAAATCCTTGGTATATGATTTTAGGTCTATTACACTTAGGAATATAGAACCTATGGCAAAATGATCAAAACTATCAAAAATGGCAACTAAAGCTAGAATTAGATATTTTCTATACCTTTATATGTTATTTGCCATATATTGTTTGCCATATGCCATGTCATGACATCATATTTAATTTATGATCATTTAAAATGTCATGATAATGCTTAGGTTATTTATATGTCATGCTCTAGTTAAGTTTCATACTTTATGCCATGACATCATGACATTGGCACATGTTTTCATTTATGATACTATTTTTATGTCATGTCATCATCTCTTGCATTCACGATCAATTAACTTGATTTAAGGATAAGAAACACAATTTGATATGGAGATCAAATTGTTGTTTAGAAAAATGCATGAGAACTTAGATTAAGCTAACCTAAACCCATATCTCACATCAAAATTGACTTGAATGTGTTTGATACACCTTAGATGAGTGTGAGATATTAGGATGATGAGTTAGGATCAAGGTGCATGGTTCTTGTACCTAGATGAGCCTAATTCGAAATTGGGGATCATAGGGAAAGCTTGTGTACAAGTCATGTACATCTAGCCCTAAGATTGTGGTCCTAAATTAAATGGTTTAAAATCATTTTAAAATTGATTTGAAAAACCCTGATGAAGCTTTTCTAGTGATAGCATTCATCATTGAGCAAGTTGATACAAAGTTGAGTTAAACTTGAGCTATTTCAAGGACTTTTGAACTTTGTATCAAGATTTGAAAATGGAAGCTATTTTCATAGAAAACTATTTTTCCGTGATAGTATATGTTATGAGGAATGTATCCTCAAAATTTTACAATTTTTGAAATTTTCTGTGATTTTCTAGATGTTTCTGAATTTCGGGAGAAGAAAAATTCAGAAATCAGAAATCTGAGGTCGTGGACCGATCAGGAGGGGTTCCTGATCGGTCCAGGTCATGTGGATCGGTCACCGACCGATCCAGGAAGGCTCGATCGGTCTAGTGACCGATGCTGAAATTCGACTGGTTGTCTGAAATTTCAGCTCGGGAAGTGGTGTTTTAGGTTTCTAAAGGTTTGGAACTCTCCAAGACATTGTTGGTGCAATGGTCAAGGGGGAGTTGATCTTTAGGGGGAGTTTTACCTATTGGTCAAGGGGAGTTGACCTTTAGGGGGAGTTGTCATGAGTGATATGGGATTATCACTAAATTGACTATTGACATTAGTATCAAGGGGGAAATTAAGGGTTTCAATGAAAGGTATGGGACTTTCATTAGGAAGAAACTCTTGACCTTGATTCACTCTTTTTGATGTGTGTCAAAAAGGGGAAGAATGTCTAGAGAATGTTCAAGGAAGAACATTGGAGTTAGTGGGAGAGTTTGTTGATCACGACGAGTGAAGTTGTGAACAACGATAACTTACTCTTCAGGGGGAGAGTTTGTTGATGTGTGCCAATAGGGGGAGAATGGAGGGTTTAAGTTAGGCCTTCATTATCTAAGAAGGAGGTTGCCTTCTTAGAAGGAGAATGTAAGGTTGTAACTTATGCTTCATTACCTAGTGGCATGAGGAAAGTTGAGGCTATTGGATTAGCCTAACTTAAAGGTATTGTCAAACATCAAAAAGGGGGAGATTGTTGGTGAAATTTCCAGTAGGTCAAGGTTGACCTAGTTGACCAAGCGTAAACCATGGTCATGGTTTCGATGTTTGACAATACAGAAAGACATGTAGACATGGACAATGCAGGTGCAGTCGTCCATGCGGAGAGATATTGATCAGGGTCTGATCAGGTTGGATGAAGAAGAGTCAAGTAGGTCAAGGTTGACCGGATACTTGACTGGGAAGTCCTAACTGGGATGTTAGGCAGTTTGGGAAGTCCTGGTGAGTGAAGCCAGGCAGTTCGGAAAGCCCTGGTGAGTGAAGCCAGGCAGTCGGGAAATCCTGGTGAGTGAAGCTATGTGAAAATCCTAGTGAGTGAAGCTAGGTGAAAGTGGAAGTCCTGGTGAGTGAAGCCAGACAGTGGGAAAGTCCTGGTGAGTGAAGCCAGGCAGTTGGAAAAGTCCTGGTGAGTGAAGCCAGGCAGTTCGGAAAGTCCTAGTGAGTGAAGCTAGGCAGTTTCTAGATGGGTCAAGGTTGACCAGACATCTGGTGAAAAGTCCAAGTATGGAGACTTGGCACGGGTAAAGTCCAAGTCTGAGAGGGCTCGGTAGCTCGTTCTCCGGACTGTGGTTAGAGAGGGCTCGGTAGCTCATTCTCTGGACCGGACGGAATCGGAGAGGGCTCGGCAGCCCGTTCTCTGGACTAGGTCAGAGAGGGCTCGGTAGCTCGTTCTCTGGACCGGACAAAGTCGGAGAGGGCTCGGTAGCTCGTTCTCCGGACTGTGGTAGAAGAGGGCTCGGTAGCTCGTTCTCTGGACCGGACGAAGTCGGAGAGGGCTCGGTAGCTCGTTCTCAGGACCAAGTAGGGTTTAGGGCTGGGAGCTCTAAAACTGGATCGGTCTGGTGATCGATCCAGTGATACGCTGCGTTATATGATCGGTCTGGTGACCGATCAGTAACCAAACAGAAGCTTTCTGTTGCTTATCTGATCGGTCAGCAGACCGATCAGTGATCGATCAGTAGCATACAGTGAAGTTCCTGATCGGTTTGCAGACCGATCAGGAGACGATCAGAAGGAGATCACCTTCGGGAGGGAAAAGGGCCTGATCGGTCATGGGACCGATCAGGGAAGGACCTGATCGGTCCATGACCGATCAGGGAAGGGCCTGATCGGTCTTGTGACCGATCAGGACCCTTGTGGACCGATCAGGATGAAGCCTGATCGGTCCACATCCTAGCCGTTGCGTAGCAACGACTAGTTTCTTCTGTGTCTTCTTCGCAGGTTATAAAAGGGATTGAGGAGCTACTGTTCTTTGCTCTTCTTCCTCTTCTTACTACTGAGTTGCTGCTGTGCTCTTGAGCTTTGTTGAGTTCCGAAGCTTCGACTGGGTTCCTGCTGTTGTAGGCGTCTCGTGAAGTTGCTGCTTCAACCAGTCGACGAGAAGGCAAGCGTGTTTGTTTTACATTCATATTGTCTTGTGCTTCTTTGTATTTTGTATACTTCTATCTTGCTGTTGCAAGAGTTATTGTGGCGAGATTTCTCCACCCACAAGGAGTATATATTAGCCGGTTCTCCGGGGACTCATCCACGGACGGATTGATAGGCTTCGTCCACCTTACGGACACGTCGAGGAGTAGGAGTTTCATCTCCGAACATCGTTACATCGACGTGTATTGAGGTTTGATTTCTTGTCTTCGTTTCTTGTGTTTATTTCCGCTGCGCTAACCCTAGTTTGTAGAAAGAAACGCGAAGATTTGGGGTCGGCTATTCACACCCCCCTCTCTAGCCGCGATCATCGATCCTAACACCCCAGACAAACGCCTGCGACTTAAGCGCAAGCGTAAGAGAGTCGCCCCTGCGACCTTGCCTTCTCCGATTCCTCCCCTCGGGCATACTTACAAAGTTCCCCGAGTACAACTACCAACAGCCGGAGTTTCTGCTCAAGAGTCTCCCCGAGTAGCAACAATCTCGGCTCCCACTCCTGTCCGGGTCCTGGCTCTTGGGCAGGCCGGTCTTTCTACTAGTGCTCCAGCCGGAGACCAGCCTGAGAGCTCGGTGACTCCCTCTGCCTTCCCAGCCACCTCCTCCCCATCAGCCGCGCACACGCGGGCGTGAGCTCAGAAGAATGAGCAGGATTTCACAGCCATTTGGCGCTTGCTCTTTGTGGCTGACCCAGGATCAGACCCAGCGGGGACTTCAGCGGAGGCTGACGTCCCCCCAGTACGTGGCAAAATTTTCCTGCACGGTGACTTAGCCACCTTTTGGCGATCCACCACCGAGCAATTTTATGGATGCTCTAAGTGGGAGAGTCTGGATCTGACCGCCCAACATATGATATTGGTGAGTTCTCCTTTTTTCGACTTAATTCTGACATTATTGCTAATTTTCTTCCTGTTACTGAACAGGCCTGCTCCAGCGGCCTGTGCCTAACTAGTTTTGCCGCTGATCTACTACGAGAGATAGATTCCTTGAAGTCTCGCCTCCGGGAAATGGAGTTATCGCTGACTCCCTATGACCCGTTTGACCCGCTGGAGACTTATCTACACGCGGTCGGGGAATCTGCTCAGACTACTAGAGACCTGGCTCAGGAGTCCACTGAGAAGATCAAAGAGCTACAGGCGGCCCTGCAAACCAGTGATTCTAGACTAAATTCAGAAGGGCAACGTTGCCGTCTACTGACAGATGATTTGAAGGAGAGAGACTCCAAGTTGGCCACTCTTTCTGCAGACTTGCAGGTACTCCAGGAATCTCAGAGAACCCTGCAGAAAGATCTGGCAGTTGCTCAAGCAGACCTGGCCGCCGGCGCTGATCGCGAGAAGACTTTTAAGGCGCAGCAGGATAAGGATCGGGCCACCATCAGGTCTCTTTAAGCCGATCTACTCAAAGCACAGACGGAGGCCTCCTCCTTGAAGCAGGAAAAGGTACAGGCCCTGGCAGCTATCGAAGAAGTGAGCGTGGAACTAATGGAGTACAAGTCAGGCGAAGGCGCACGTCTTAAAGCTTATCGCATTTCTTATATCAAGTCTCCCTTGTTCTAGCAAAAGATTGGTGATTTCGCTGATCGGATGCTCTGCTATGAGGGTGTGGGCGCAGTGCATCAACTGTTTGAGCAAAGACTCCTTCGCTCCGCCCCCCTCCCCCCCCCGGCTGACTTCCTGGATAGGGAGTGCCTACTGCAAGAAGTTCTAGACGAAGCCTTCCCATCCTTTGCTGCAAATAACAATTTTTTAACTCTTCCGGCTCCTACCCTGAGTGACGTGCTTCCTCCAGGCCCTCCTCCAGACCCTCAGACTTAATGTAATCCCTTGTGTATAATTTTGAAATTTAACAGACCCGCTTGTGTGCCTTTTGTGTGCAAAGATGTTAAAACTTAAGGAATCCCTTGACCTATATTTGTTTAAACTAGTATAAACTCAAGAAACTTCCTAGTGGGCATCTCGATTTTGCGAATTCTGGGTTGTGTTCCCTGGTCTCGGATCTACTTGTTCTTCGTTCTAGAATCTGTTTGTTTTCTAACTTGGGACTTGTTTGTTTCCTGGCCTAGAATCTTTTTCATTCCCCAACCTCCAATCTGTTTACTTCCTGACTGGTACTTTGTTTATTTCCCTGATCTTGGATTTGTTTTGAGTTTGATGACGTTCCGACTGGTGCCCATGGCACTCTGCTTTTTGCGCCCGAGCTAACTCCCGATCTGAACTCATTCCTTAACGAAACTGACTCCCGAGCTAGATTAATCCCTTAGTGAAACTGGCTCCCGAGCTGGATTAATCCCTTAACGAAAATGGTTCATGAGCTAGATTCTTCCATTAATCGAGACTAACTCCCGAGCTAGATTAATCCCTTAGTGAAACTGGCTCCCGAGCTAGATTAATCCCTTAACGAAACTGGTTCATGAGCTGGATTACTCCATTAATCGAGACTAACTCCCGAGCTGGCATAGTCCCTTAGCGAAACTAAAAACATGTCCTACCACGGAACCCAGACCGTTTTCGAATGTAACCCCGTTCTTTCCTGAGGTGGCACATGATGCCCCTCGTACATCGGGCCATCCACAGTATCCTCGTTTTCCGTGAGGATCCGACTGCTTCTTTTACTTCGCTATTCTGAATCGCTTTTACTATAGGCCGTTGGATGACAGTTTGACCCTTCTGCCCTCATGGATGGCGGCTATAAATAGGCCACCGCCACTATTCTAGGGAGATTTTTCCTCCGCGCTTTCTCTATTATCGCTCTCTGCTCTTTCTGCTTCCTTGCTTATCTGCACTCTCTGCTCTCTGCTTCTTCCTTTTGTTCCTGGCTTCTACTTAAGCTTTTCCCATGGCCTTCCCCAACATCATTTACCTTACGGGGTTTCCACTTTTGATGGCATGGACCTGGATGACGTTCGCTTTACCTACGAAATCTCCAGGGATATGCATATAATCATCCCCACTACGTTGCACAAAGCTTTGGCTCCTCCTACAGGCTATGTCACCTTTTATAAAGAATAGTTCGTAGCCGGGCTTCGTCTCCCTATTCATCCTTTGCTTTCTGATGTAAGCCACTATTTTCGAATTCTTTGGGCCAGCTGACCCCTAATTCTATAAAGATTCTGTGTGGCTTTATTATTTTGTGCGAGGTTTGTGAAATTTCTTGGTCCGCCCGTTTGTTCCACTACTTCTTCACCCCTCGCCAACACAACGAAGGCTTATTCCGTTTCCAAGCCCGCACTAAGACCACCTTCTTTTGCCCTATCCCTTCTTCTGATCCATCATGGAAGGAGAAATACTTCTTCCTCAAATTTCCTTTCGCTGTAGAATGGCCTACGCGCTGGCAACGCACCCTCCCGACCTTGCCTTATGTAGGGGACTTTAGTACAGACCCCCTCTTCACGAATTCTTTGGCTTAGCTGAGGGGCTAGCGGCTAGACTTGATGAGGCTTCTATCCGAGGATTTGTTGGCCTTCTTCAGACTGAGCCACATCCCTACCACTGAGTTGCCCCATTCTCTAGGTGAGTTTTGTATGCCCTTAAGTTGCTTCACTGTTATTTGGTGTAATGACTGCAATTCTGATTTTCTCGTGCAGCTAACACCTTGCTCCGCGTGTCCGAGCTCCAGCCTCTCCCTTTAAGCTAACAAGAAATAATGCGTAGGAGTAGGATGATACTGGACAGGAGGCTCCTTCCTCATGATACCCCGGCTAGACTGGGAGCTACTCCCACAACCCCTCTCCGATCAACCTCTCAACCTTCTATCTGCTCGACCACCCGTCCTTCTTCAGGGTGGGATGACATTCCTCCTGCCAGCCCCTCCTTCCGAGTGGTCTCCAGGGCAGCCCGACAGGCATGCTCTGTCGATCCTGCCAGAGCTGCTCCTTCCTCAGCTCGGCGATCTCGGTCATCCCCCGAAGACTCAGACTCGGACGATCAACCCCTGATATTTTACCGAAGGCGTACGCAACCAACTCTAGACCTGGGAGCAGGAGACGCTGGTAACTCATCTGCTAATCCAGTCTCTCGATCTCCCATTCTTCCTGTACCGACCCCCGATCCTACGCCTGCTGCAGATCCTCCTGCCACACATGCACAGGAAGAGAGTGCACCTCCTCCCTCTTAGTCTATCCATACTCCTTCCCAAGTGCCGGGTGACATGGCAGGTCCTTCAGCTACACCCCCGCCCAGTGAATCAAGACCGGGGCCATCTCATTCGACCCCTCCGGATCCTCCCGAACCAACAACACCTCCTCAGCAACCACCTGGCCCTTCCTACCGTCATTATTATTCCACCACCCCCTCTGATTCAGGGTTGATGCGACAATCAAACGCCCCCACCAGCTACCTTTTCATGAGAGGGCAACTAGCTACCTGTTGGGATGAGAGCGTCGAGCAGATGGAGAACTTATCTATACCCAACCGGATAGAGAGGTTCTCAAAGTTGTATGTTTAGGTGTGCTTCACTTATTCATGCGACCAAACTTCTTCTCCTCTTAAACTCTTTCTTCCTTAACTCAGGCTCACGCAGAATCCCTGGTGATAAATCAAATGCTCCACATGAATTATCACCGTAATAAGGTATTATCGGACAGGGTAGCTGAGCTGGAGCTACAATTGAATGACCTTGCAGCAACTGGTCGTGCCCAAAGGGCTGAGATAGAAGACTTGAAGAGGGTTGGCGCCCAACATCATCAAGCTCTGCGGACCGCCAACCAAGAGCTCCAAACCCTCCGCCGAGGGTCTTCATAAGTAGCAGGTAGATCAAATGACCCAGGAGCTGTCCGCCAAGGAAGCCCTCTTGCAAGAACAGATCAAAACAATGGAATCTCAGACCACTGAAATAGCTGCTCTGAAGGCTGAGCTGTCTCAGGCTCGTTCGGGTCTTGCTGGAGTCACCTCAGCCTTGGAGATATACAGAGTAGGGGAAGATGAGTGCTGTAGGCTAAGTCGGGAGGCCTACCTCCATTCCCCAGAATTCGGCGTTCAAGTAGGAGACCGCTTTGTGGTCTCTGTCTCTTCTAGTGCGGCTGGGGTTGTGCGACAACTTTATGAACAAGGCTATCTCAAGTCTGCCCCTCCAACGGATTTCTTGGATCATCATCGCATCTTAGACGAGATGTCTGATGAAGTTTTTTCCGCTTTCAAGTAACTTGTAGATGTGCATTGTATAAATTGAACTAATTTCTTATAATGGATGTTGCGTTTCACTTTTGATTATCTGCTTTTTCAACGGCTTACAAAAGATATGCAACAATCCTGCCCGGGCAAACAATTTTAATGGTTGGTTGAATGTATTCCCGACCTGCCCTTTTCTCCCACAGCCCTGCACTGAGCCCTGTACTTGTAAAGACTGGGCTTTCCCGAAAATGTAGCTGTTTAGGTGTGGTAAGGCCGAAGGTAGTTAGCACTCCAGGGCCGCTCTAAGTTCCTACCCCGATCGTCCTGCAAGTAGTATGCGCCCAATGCTAGCTTTTTAATAACTTTGTAGGGTCCATCCCATTGAGGCGCGAGTTTAGTTACGTCTCCGACAAGTTTCACTCACTTCCAGACCAGGTCCCCTTCCCCGAAGAAGCGAGGAACCACTTTCTTGTCATAATTCTGCCTCATCCTTTGTCGATAAACAAATAACCGAGATGTTGTTTGTTCACAAGTTTTGGTAATGAGATCCAGCTCTGCTAGTCGTCGCTCGGCGTTCTCTTCGTCATATAGTATTCTTCTAGTTGAAGGCACCCCGATCTCCACGGGTACCACTGCTTCATTACCATAGACCAGGTGGAACGGAGTAAGGCCAGTGCTCTCCCGAGGTGTCATGCGGTACGTCCAGAGAACACTTTGCAGCTCCTCCACCCAATCTCCCCCGATGTGGTCTAGCTTGATCTTCATCCCTTGTATAATTTCTCGGTTGATAACCTCGGTCTGCCCGTTGCTTTGTGGGTATGCCACAGAGATGAAGGCCTGAGTAATTCCAAATCCTTGACACCAGGCCTGGATCCTCCGACCTTGAAACGGTCTTCCACTGTCTGATACTAGCTTATGGGGTATGCCGAATCTGCACAGGATGTTCCTCCATAGAAATTGAATAACTGCTCCCTCCGTAATCCTGGCCAGAGCTTCGGCTTCTACCCACTTGGAGAAGTAGTCCACAGCCACCAATAGGAATCACCTTTGACCGGATGCTATGGGAAAGGGTCCGACGATGTCCATACCCCACTGATCGAAGGGGCATGAGACTATAGATGTTTTTAACATGGAGGTAGGCATATGCGTGAGATTCTGATGTTTCTGACAGGACAAACAAATGTTCACAAGTTGTTGGGCATCCTTCTGTAGAGTAGGCCAGAAATATCCGACCAACAACACCTTACGAGCTAGCGTTCGGCCTCCAGCATGGCTACCACAGCATCCCAAATGCATCTCTCGCAAGACCTGATCTGCCTCTTCTATGCTTATACATTTGAGTAAAGGTCTGGAGAATGTCCGCTTGTACAATTGATCTCCTATCATGATGTAGGAATGAGCCTTTTTTCTGACCAGCCGTGCCTGCTCCAGGTCTGTCGACAAAGCCCCTTGTTGAAGATAGCTAATCATTGGTGCTAGCCAGTCGATAACCCCGTCCATGTTATTCTGCAGGTCTATCTGGGCTATGAGAAGCTTTGAGATGTTGACCTGTCAAATACCCATGTGGTCAGGGAGCTGGCCATTTTGGCTAGCTCGTCAGCCCTATCATTCTCTGCTCTAGGAATCTTGCTGACCGTGACCTCCTTGAACCCTTCTTTCATCTTCTCATAAGTCTCCCGGTATACTTGCAACTTGTCGCAGTTGGTCTCAAAGTTACCAATTACTTGTTGAGTTACTAATTGGAAATATGAATAAATAATGACCCTAGCAGATCCTACATGTCGGGCTACTTGTAGGCCTGCCAATAGAGCTTTGTACTTTGCTTCATTATTGATGGCTCTGAAGTTCAGCCGCACAGCCAGCTGCAAGATATCTTCTTGAGGAGATATTAGGAGAACTCCAACACCACTCCCTTGACGTGTAGCTGACCCATCTACATATACTTTCCAGGTTTCTTCTGAGTCAGTCTGACGAACTTTGGTCAGGAAATCCGCCAGGGCCTGCGCCTTAATAGCTGTCCGAGGTTGATAAGCAATGTTGTACTCTCCCAATTCGGCCGCCCACTTAATAAGCTAGTCGGCGACCTCTATATTGGTAAGAGATTTGCCCATAGTGCTATTAGTCAGGACTGTAATGGGATGTGCCAGAAAGTAAGGTCTTAAGCGTCGAGCCATAAGTACCAACCCGTAAACCAATTTTTCCAGAGCTGTGTATCGAGACTCAGCTCCTTTTAATAAATGACTGAAAAAATACACTGGCCTCTGTATATTGTCTTGTTCTTTTACTAATACTGCCCCCACGACCTCGGGGGTAGCTGACAGGTAGACTCAGAGTGGCTCTTCTATGATAGGTTTGAACAAAGAAGGCAGGGTCTCCAGGTATGTCTTTAACTCTTCAAAGGCCCACATGCATTCTTCATCCCACTAGAACTTAGAAGGTTTTCGGAGAACTTTGAAAAAGGGTGCCGCTTTGTCTGTCGATCGGGAGATAAAATGGTATAGGGTTGTTATCCTACCGACTAGCTTATGAGCCTCCTTCAGGTTCTAGGGAGCCTTCATATCTCAGAGTACTCGGACCTTCTCTGGGTTGGCTTCGATTTCTCGTTCAGTGATGAGATAACCCAAGAACTTCCCTCCCTTAGCTCCAAATAGGCACTTCAAGGGATTTAATTTCAACCCATACTGTCGCAAGGTGTCGCAAGTCTCCTCTACATTGGCTATCAAATTTTCAGCTAAGGCAGACTTGATGAGTATGTCATCCAGATAGACCTCCACGTTGCGCCCGACCTGCTCTCGGAATATTTTATCCATCATACGTTGGTAGGTGGTGCCAGCATTCCTAAGTCCAAAGGGCATGACAGTATAACAGAATATACCATCAGCCGTAATGAAACTAACCTTTTCTTGATCTTCATCGGCCAAGGAGATTTGATGGTACCCCTGATAAGCGTCGAGCATGCAGATTCTTTCGCAACCAGCAGTTGAGTCTACCAGTTGATCAATCCTGGGCAGGGGGTAGCAATCTTTAGGGTTGGCTTTATTGAGATCCCGGAAGTCTATGCAAACCCTCCATTTGTTATTGGGTTTTGCTACCAAGATGACATTGGAAAGCCAGGACGGGAATTGTACTTCACGAACATGCCCTGCTTTCCTGAGCTGGTCTACTTTAGCTCTGATAATTTTATTCTGGTCGGCCGAGAAATTCCTCTTCTTCTGCTTTACAGGCCGGGAATCTGGCAGGAGACGCAACTTGTGCTCCGCCACTTCAGGCTTGACCCCTGGTAGTTCTTCCGTGGACCACGTGAAGACATCTCTGTTACGGATCAAACACTGGATCAGTTCTTTTTTGAGATCAGGAGGTAAGTCGCCCGCCACCCGAGTAAGACTTTCTGGACGTTCGGGATATAGTTGGACTTCCTCCCAAGGAATGGGCTCTTCAGCTATAGGTAGGGGTTCTTCTTGGATGGCGTGTACAACCTCATCCTGAGTCCTTTGTGCTTTGCGAGCTTTTACTTTGACCATGTCAATGTAGCATCGTCGAGAGACCCGCTGTTCTCCCCTAACTTCCCCGACCTGATCCTTAACCGGAAACTTGATCTTCTAATGGAGCGTGGACACCGCCGCCCAAAATTCATGTAAGGTCGGTCGGCCCGGAATGACATTTTAAGAGGAGGGCGAGTCAACTACGAGGAAGGTGCTCCTCCTGGTTCTGACAATGGCTCGCTTCCCAAGGATATGGCCAGCTTGATCTGACCTATGGGCCTTACTTCAATACCAGTAAAGCCATATAGAGAAGTAGCCACCGGCTGGAGTTCACTAGTGTTAATCTGCATTTCTTCGAAAGCTGACCTGAACAGGACATTCACAGAGCTGCCAGTGTCCATGAAGACTCTGGCCACTCGGCTGTTAGCTATAATAGCTTTGATGATGAGGGCATCATCATGGGGCAACTCTAGTCCTTCCAGGTCCTGTGGTCCAAAGCTGATGACTGGGCCAATAGCTTGCTCCGGGTTGCACCCTACAGCATGGATCTCCAATTGGCACTCATGAGACTTGCGTGCCCGGCCTGAATCTCCATCGGTGGGACCTCTAGAGATTATGCCTATATCTCTGATGGTCGCGTTGCCCCGATTTTTGGCTTCACGGACTTCTCTTGGTTCTCCAGTACGCCCGTGTTGTTGCATGATTGGCCCTTCTTGTTCAGCCCGGGGTTGGCTAGCTTGCCCCGCTGCATTGCGCCGCTCTTCCATCATCCTCTGGACCTAAGGAGCCAACTCAATGGGTGGTAAACCCAGCTCCACAGCGCGCCTAGAATCATGAGCAAATTGGAAGCAGTCGTTGGTGGCGTGCGTGTGGGACCGGTGGTATGTGCAATAACGTGGTCCCCAGGGTCCAGGTCGAGGGACCTGAACTGCAGCTACATGTGGGACCGGTCGAGCATCCTGCCCGGGTTGGAAAGTCAGTCGAGCATCCCGAGCACGTGGGAGAGGTTGAGCAGGCGGTTGAGGTGCTCTTCTCTCCGGTTTGTTAGTAGCTGGAGGTGACTTGTCCGCCTTCCTTCGTGCCTCCTGCGCTTCCTCTACGTTGATGTAGCTAGCCGCCTTCTCCAGCATCTCATCGAAATTCTTTACGGGATTTCTAATGAGCTCCTGAAAGAACTCTCCCTCAGTGATTTCATGGGAGAAGGCGCTCATAAGTATTTCGGATGTGGCCAAGGGAACATCTTGAGTCACTTGATTGAAGCGCTTGATATAGCTTCTCAATGACTCTGCAGACCCCTGCTTGAGAGTAAACAAGCAGTGATTAGTCTTTTGATACTTCTTGCTGCTAGCGAAGTGCCGCAGGAATGCAATCTTGAAGTCAGAGAAACACATGATGGATCCGTGTGACAGTCCATCGAACCATTTCTGGGCAGAGCCCGACAGGGTGTTTAGGAAGACCCGACATTTAATGTCGTCACTATACTGATGCAGCAGAACTACGTTCCTGAACTTGCGAAGGTGGTCTTCAGGGTCTTTACTGCCATCATATTCCCCTATAGCAGGGGATCGATATCCCTTCGGTAGCTTTTCCTCCAAGATTTTGGAAGAGAAGGGTACTTTCTCTTCCGGTTCTGACCGGTGCTCTTCGCAGGGAATGATAGATTTCCCTCTCCTGGAATCCTTGGGCAAAGAACTCTCAGCCACTGAAACTTATGGTTGCTCCTTGCGACTATAACATCCAGGGTCCGATTGATAGTACCCCCGACCTGACTCTCTATAGAAAGCCGGAGGAAAGTCTAGAGGTTGTTTTCGCTTAGAGCCTTGATCAGAGGCATGAGAAGGTTCTTTAGAAACTTCAGGTAGCTTCTTTAGTTGGGAGGCAGTCGTTTGTTGTTTTTCCGAGGTCGCTCGCTTCTTGGCCTCCTTGAAGAGCTCGTATTCTCCTGCAGTCATGGTCACGTTGATTCGTCTCGAGTCCTCCATCGTCACATTCTGGAACAGGTTGTTGTGTTCACATAGATGACGCCAAATTTGATCTCGTCCGGAAGCTGAGTCGGACAGAGGCGGGCTGTGCTAGAGTCGGAGTTGATGGAAAGTCGTTGCGGAGCAAGGTCGATCTGGCACCAGCCGAAAGGGCTCGCACAGGCGGATGATGAGAGATGACGACTCGAGGGCCCTGCGCACGCTCAGACAAGCACCCGGGTCGTTAGAGACCAAAAACCAGGGAAAAAGTCCCCGGGTCAGGCCCTCCGATTCTCAAGTCAAGTACTTTTTCCCCAAAAACACAGAAAAAGGACAAAAAGGAAGGACGAGTGTGAAATGACGAGTGAGCGTACCCGCGTAAGGGACAAAGCATCCCTTTTTATACTGCAACGGGTGCTTCTGGAGTCTGGCGGGTGTCAAGGAATGTCAGATGTTAGACTTTGTCTGGCGGTGAATGACACGTGGCCTCCTCCCATAGGCTGGCGGAAGAACCGCAGGGGTAATGAGCCCCCGACCTTTGGCATTTTCCCTGACACTCTGATTATTCTCTGATAGGTGGTTACGATTCCCTTGTTTACTTGTCGTGTAGTGCCTGGTCCCCTCAGTCCGTGATCCTTAAGCTGGGTCTTTGTACTCGCCGACCTCGATCTGGTATCGCCTCTAGACCTGTGCCTCTGACCTTGTTCTGCGCATCTCATCTTACAGACTCCCGACCTGCCTTACTTTATATCGCTCCCAGACCTGTGCATCTGGGCTTGTTCTGCGCCTCTCATCTTGGAGATTCCCGACCTGCCTTACCTTATATCACTTCCAGACCTGTGCATCTGTCCTTGTTCTACGCATCTCATCTTATAGACTTCCGACCCGCCTTACCTTGTATCGCTTCCAGACCTGTGCATCTGGCCTTGTTCTGCGCATCTCATATTGCAGACTCCCGATCATCCTTACCTCTTATTGCACTATGTATCGCGACCTGTATGCCTTAGTTCGGTTCTGCTTATCCCACCTCCAAAGCTATATGTCTGTCTGACTCCGTCTGACCTGACCTGTATGCCTTAGCTTGACTCTCCCTCTCCGGGCCCCGTAGCCGACCAGTACGCTGCTGTCCAGATAGTGTGTCGCAAGGCTATAAGTTCTAACCTGTATCCTTGGTTGGCACATCTTGACCTGTACTCTTTGACTATATGGTGTGCCGCAAGGCTATAAGTCCTGACCTATATCCTTAGTTGACACATCCCGACCTGTACGCTTTGACTATATGGTGTGCCGGAAGGCTATAAGTCCTGACCTGTATCCTTGGTTGGCACATCCCGACCTGTACACTTTGATCCCTGTATCTTGTGCCCCAAGATTATCAGTCCTGACCTGTATCCTTGGTTGGCACATCCCGACCTGTACACTTTGATCCCTGTATCTTGTGCCCCAAGATTATCAGTCCTGACCTGTATCCTTGGTTGGCACATCCGACCTGTACACTTTGATCCCTGTATCTTGTGCCCCAAGATTATCAGTCCTGACCTGTATTCTTGGTTGGCACATCTGACCAGACCTATGTTTTCCGACTGGTTCATCCTGACTAGCTCGAACTCATATCTACCAGGCGGACCCAACTTTGACTGCTGCTTCTATCAACCCTGGGTCATTTTGTAATCTGAACCGGGCCCTCTATCCTCCACCTAAGCGGGGTTTTTTACCACCACATGGGTAGACCTTTGACTATGACGTGGGCTTGACTTCTGACCACCACACAAGCTTGGCTTTTGACAGCCTTGTAGGCTTGACCCTTGACCTTCTCGGGGATTTGACCCCTGACCACGTCTACTAACCGACCCCGCACTCATGCACCGTATCATCAGTCATCTCAAACTCCTTAGTCATTGCTTCTTTGAATTCTCCAAACATACTTGGATTGCTTTCTGTGAAGATCAAGTCATCGATATATAGGCATGCAATTAAAACATCTTTATCCTTACTCTGAATGTATAGTGCATGTTCATAAAGACATTTGATGAAGTCTTTCTCTTGTAAGTACTTGTCTATCCAGCTATTCCATGCCCTTGGTGTCTACTTTAGCCTGTAGAGAGCCTTCTTCAATTTAGAACTTTGTCTTCTTGTCCTTTGACTTCAATTTTAGAACTTCTTCTTCGAGAATTCCATTTAAAAAGTAGATTTTACATCCATTTGATGTATTCTTCACTCATTTTGGGCCGCTAAAGCAATGATTAGTCTGCCAGTTTCTAATCGACCAACAAGAGCGAATACCTCATCATAGTTAATGCCAGATCTTTGACTGTAGGCTTTTGCCACAAATCTTGCTTTGTATCTTTCAATTTCTTCTTTGGTACTTTTCTTTATTTTATACACTCACTTCACATCAATCGCGTCATGTCCTTTAGGAAGTGGAGCTAACTCCCATGTACCATTCTTCTTGATCACATTGATTTCTTCATCCATCGCATCTTTCCACTTTTTACTCTTTATAACTTCTTAGAAATCTATAGGTTCACAATCGACAAAGAGACAAAACAGAGTAATACTATCTTGATTTTCAGTTACCTCATAAATGTTCTGTAAGCTTCTAAAGTGTGGTACTCTTTCACTTGAAGTTGATGCAGCTGAATTCTCTTGAGTACTTAATGTTGGTGTTACTAGTGGAGCAGAGCCCTCTTTTGTTTGCTCCACCTTTGGTTTCTCTACATCTTCTTTTTCAAAGTATGGGAAGAAGTTGTAATCTTCATTTTGAGATTCCCAATTCCATTATTCTTCTTCATTAAATATGACATCTCGGCTGATGATTGTCTTCCCAGTATCTGGATTATATATCTTATACCCTTTTGAGTTAGCATCATAGCCAATAAAAATAAATTTCTTACTCTTATCATCCAATTTGGTTCTTACTTCATCAGGCACATGAACATGGGCTATACTTCCAAAAACTCTTAGATGAGAAATCCCAGGTTTCCTTCCGCTCCATGCTTCTTGTGGTATCTTGCCCCACACACTCCTTGTTGATGATTAGTTGGATAAGTATACTGCACATGCAACCGCTTCTGCCCAAAGTTCCTTTGGTAGCCTCTTGCTTTTCAGAATGTTCCTTGTCATGTCAAGGATGGTTCAATTCTTTCTTTCCACCACTCCATTTTATTGAGGAGATCTTGGAACTCTCAAGGGTCGTTGTATTCCGTTGGCTTCACAAAATTCTTGAAACTCCTTTGAAGCAAATTCTCCTCCTTGATCAAAATGCATAACTTTAATCTCAAGATCACTTTCCTTTTCTACGATAGCTTTAAATTTCTTAAATATACTGAAGACCTCTGATTTTTTGCTTCAAGAAGTATAGCCAAGTTTTTCGAGAAAAGTCATCTATGTAAAAAATGAAATAATTACTCTTACCAAGTGAACTTAGCTTTATTGAACCGTAAACATCTATGTGCATAAGTTCAAGCTGCTTTTGAGCTCTTGAACTTGACTCCTTTGGAAAACCTCTTCTAAATTGCTTCCCACGTAGACATGTTTCACATAATTGATCAGGATGTTTGATGTAAGGTAGTCCTCTCATCATCTTCTTCTTTGAAAGCAATTCTGGTCCTTCGAAATTGAGATGCCTAAATTGAAGATGTCATAGCCAAGTGATGTCTTTATAGCAAGCTTTGAGACAATTGATAACATCATTTTGAATATTAAGTAAGGGTATTCTATTTTTTGACATAGACACCTTAACAATTAAGCAACCAAATCATCTTTCAAGATAAGCATATTATCTTTTAGATGAATATCATATCCTTTATCCAAGAGTTGCCCTAAGCTTAAGATGTTGCTCTCCATATTTGGCACAAAGAAAACATTTGAGATAAATTCATGTTTTCCATTCTTCAAACGGATGAGAATGTTAACTTTTCCTTTCACCTTGATCTTCGATTCATCTCCGAAGGATATATTACCACCAACTAATTCATCAAGTTCTACGAACATGTTTATTTCTCCACACATGATTGATTGCACCAGTGTTGAGATACCAGATTGTATCTTCGCCTCTTTCATTATCTTTATATGCTAGCAGTAGGGTGTTATCTTCTTCTTTCCTTTCTTCCATATAGTTTGCCCTTTCATATACTTTGTTCTTGGGCGATCTACATTCTTTAGCATAATGCCCAAATTTGTCACAATTGTAATACTTAACTCACTACAAAAAAAACACTCGTATAGGGACGGTTTTTTTTTACTTTTAAGAGCAATTTTCAACCACTCCTACACTTTTACCAACGGTTTGAAAACCGCTCCTCTTGTCGCCGTCCCTATATCCTATCGAAGTGATTTTCGTAACCGTTGGTAAAAATTTAAAAATCGCTCCTATTATACTTTATAGGTACGGTTTGAAACTGATCTTACACGTTATACATATAATAATGATTTCAAACCACTTCTATAGCTATATATTCAGGAGCGGTTCAAATCGCTTTAAAACTCTTTAAGTGTTAGAATGATTTTAAACCGCTCTTACACACCATGGATATAGGTGCGATTTTAAAATGCCTAAATGTCATGATTATCTAATCCTACAGGTAGACTTGACGACCTCGTGCTCTTAATCGGGTCAATGGGTCAGGTGGTCGTTGACCCTATTTTTATTTTTACCCTATTTTTATTTTTATTTTCTTTTAAAGTTGAAATAGAAATTAGTTACTACTGGGATTCAAACCTAAGTCTCCTAAATTAGAACCTAACATCCTCACCAACTAAACTACAGCTATTAATATTTTTATGTGTTAGTTAATTATTTAATAAATAGTCAATAGTTTCTTTTGTTATATTGTTATTCTTAGTAATTAGGAGAATATTAATAGACATATTTATTCATTTATTTATTAATTTATAATCGCTTACTAATAGATAATTTTAGAATTTCGAAGATAGATAGAGGAAGATGAAGGTGTGGAGGTTGCATGCGATGTCGAGAATGAAAGGTATGTGTTTAGGGAAAAATTATTAAGGAAAACAATTTAAGGAAAATACATATAAGAAAAGAAAGAAAATTAGTATATATAAAATTAAGATTTTATAAGTTATTTAAAGAATAATTTGTTTGACTAATAAATATTTATATTAAATAAATGAATTTAAATTTGAGATGTACAAAATAAAATTATATTAAGTAAATTGTACATTTTAATTGTCATTTTAAAAAAATATTGATCAATTTTAACTTCGATAAGAGTGGTTTATAGAATGACTGCTAAAAGTGTACTGTTTGATAACCGTTATTAGAAATTAGAGCAATAGAAACAGTTAGTAGCAGCATTTAAGATAGAACCGCTGCTAAATGTACCCAATATCAGTAGTTTCAAGATTGTTATTAATAGTTGAATCATTAAGAGTGGTTTCAGCAGCAATTTATTCAAATCGGTGTTAGAACTATTCAACAAGAGCGGTTGCAAAATCATTCTAAAAAAGGTAAGGCATTAGAAACGATTTAGTTCAAACTATTTCTATTGTTTGATTTTCAAGAGCGGTATTAAAATCGCTCCTAATAAATCACTCCTATATGGGTATTTTTTTTATAGTGGCTTGAGATTTATCGTACCTCGAATTTGTGTACCATCTTCCATGTCCTCTTGTTGAATGTTCTCCTCTTCCATTGTTGTTGTTGGAAACTCATCCTTGCTTATTAGGACGACCTCGACCATATCCACAATCTCTTCCACGTTGACTTCTATTGTTACTTAAACTTTCATCTTTCTTTGTTGGTTGAAGAGTCATCTTCAGGAGTTGTTGAGTAATTTCTTCATTTATCTTCTTCTTTTCTCCATAGGCTTGTAGTGAACCCAAGAGTTGCTCTATCATCATGGCTTGTAGATCCTTGGTTTCTTCGATGATGGTTGTAATACTATCAAATTTTGAATTCAATAATTGAAGAATTTTCTCAATGATAGTTACTCTTCTAGTTTCTCACCATTTCTCTTTAATTAATTGGAAATGGTAGAAATTCTAGAAAAATAATCTGATACCAACTCATCTTCTTTCATACGAAGAGCATCAAATTGACTTCTTAATCTCAGAAGTCGTACCTTTTTTTCTCCTTGATACGAGCCTTGGAGATTTTCGCATGCTTGCTTGGCCGAAGTAGCACTTGAGATTTTCTCAAAACCATCCTCATCTAAAGTTTGATAAATAAGGAAGAGAGTCTTCTTGTCTCTCTTTCTTATATCTCTAAGACTATCTTTTTCAGTCGAAGATAGCATTGCGTCAAGTCATCACGCAGCTCAACATATCTTTTTTCTATAACCTCCCAAACATCATGAGCTCTAAAAAGCACCTTCATATTAATATTCCAATTATTATAATTACTCACCTTGGGTACTGGAATTTGGAAGGGAACCATACCTCTATTAGACATAGCTCTGATATCACTTTGTTGGAAAAAAGAATTATGGGAGAAAGAGAAAAAAGAATTATGGGAGAAGAATTCACACTACGTGGAAGAGAAGAACATAACAAAAGAATTTAACTTACTTCATTCATTGGAAAAATGTATATATTTACAGGCTTATTGGATAAGTACTAATCTCAAATACATTGAATCTAAACTTTTTTTTGTTCTATCTCTACGAAACTCTTATTCTTATCATGATTGTCACCTCATCAATTCTATCTCTATCACAAACTCTCATCAAGAATTACCACCTCATCATTTTATCTTTACAAACTCTTATCCTTATCAACAACTTTTATCTCTATTAATAAAAATAAAATTTAATTTCCAACACTATCTTATTGCTTCTGCCTTTGCGATCTTGATTGAGATGGCAACTGGGGCTTGGATTTGGATCCTGATGGGTGTGTGGAGTTGAGTAGCGATGAGACTGTGGATGGGAGCTTTGGAGGAGGCGGTGATGGCAGTCGGAAGGCATCTTTTGGGAGAGGGAGGCGAGGTTTGAGATGGAAAACACAGTTCATGGCTTGCTGTAGTGCAGCATGTAGGAGGAAGAAGGGAAGAGATTCAATTAGAAATAGCTCAACTCCAAACACACGAACACCTGCTTCCTCCCGATCGCTGATGAGCCTCCTCCTCCTACTCCTCCCTCCGGCCACCACCCAGCTGTTGGAACCCCAAGGTGTTTTGATGTGATCAAACAAGCTAAGTTAGGTCCTGCGTTTGTTTAACCCTTGTGTCTAAGTGTGCAGGAGCTTAGGAACACAGGAAGTCGAGCGGAAGACGCGGCTAGCGAGAAGGACGACACGGGAGAGAGCCGACGGGCTCGGTGCGTCCGAGGGACGAGGTGTCCGCGGAAGAGTACACCGGTGGACGAGAAGAGCATGTGCGGCGCTCGAGGGACGAGAAACCGGGAAGGAAGGCTGCTCGAGGAGAAGGCCGGAACATGGGTTCGGGTGAGCCCTATTCCGGAAGGCCGAGATCACCCAAGCTAACGGAGCCGGAGCGAACAGACCCGGATCGAAACGAGCTAAACCGGAGTAGTAGAATCGGACCACAAAAAGTCAACAAAGTTGACTTAAGGGGTCCGGGCGCCCCGGGCACTATTGAGGGTCCGGGCGCCCGGAACCCCTCTGGGCGCCCGGAGCTGACTTTTGACCAGGATCGCGTCAAACGCGATCTGATCGTTGGGGATAGAATTTTATCCCCTCCAGGGCGCCTGGAACTCCTTCCAGGCGCCCGGACCAGTACTATAAATATAGTACTGGTCTGCACATTCAGTTTAACTCACTTGTAATCAATTCTTTCTCTACTTTCAGTTGTGTTCTTTTCATTTGTGCTGTCAACGTTGTAAAGAGGCTTCTCCGCCTAGAGGAGATCATAGTGCGCTTACTTTCCTTGGATTAGCAATCCTCTGATTGCAAACCAAGTAAATCTCTGGTGTATGATTTCTTTACTTAGTCTCTACTTTTTATTATAAGTGTTTATGTTATATAGTTGAAATCCGAGAAAGGTTCGAGTTTAATTTTGTAGGGAAATTCACCTCTCCCCTCTTGCCGGCCTCCAAAGGGACCAACAAGTGGTATCAGAGCAAGGCGCTTCAGGAGGACTAACCGCCGATCGAAGCAACAAAGATGGCCGGACCAAGCATTGTTCCACCAAAATTCGAGGGAAACTTCGCAGACTGGAAGCGTCGTATGGAGGTATTCCTAAAAACAGATTTTGAAATTCGGTTTATCATGAAATATGGTTTTGTAGCTCCAATAGATGAAGATGGAAAAGAAAAAGAAGAGAGCGATTGGACAAAGAAGGAGCAGAATGAGTCGGTAGCAAACAGTCGTGCGGAACATCACCTACTGAGCGTGTTACCGCCTCAAGAGGTCAACCGCATCGGAAACTATTCATCTGCTAAAGAACTTTGGGAGAAGTTCTTGGAACTCCACGAAGGCACGTCCGAAGCAAAGCTCGCTAGAAGGGACATCCTCCGCAACAAACTGATGAACATCCGTCTGGAGAAAGGTGAGAAAGTAGTTGGTTTACACGCAAAGGTAAAAGAACTAGTTACTGGTCTCGAGAACCTCGGTGAAACGGTAACAAACCGGGACACTATACGCTACGTGCTCAACGCGTTTCCAAGAACTCCGGAATGGACATCAATCGTCGACGCCTACTACATCTCAAAAGACCTGGAGGTAAGCACTTTAGAAGAGTTGTTTTCTACTCTTGAATTGCATGAAACCAGGTATGCAGGAACGACAAAGGATATAACCCAGACTATGGCGCTGAATGCAACCCAGAAGGATGAACTCGAGTCAGACTCCGAAGACGATCAAGAAGCATACATGCTAAGAAATTTTAAAAAGTTTTTTAGATCTAATAAATTTAAAATGCAGAATAAAAGGAATCAAAAAGGTGGAAGAAAGGTGCGGTGCTACCAGTGTCAGAAGGAGGGACACCTAAGAGAAGACTACCCAGAACTCAAAAAGGCCAAAAGGAAGTCTCCCAAGAAACACAACCTAAAAGCAATTTGGGACGACACTTCTTCATCCGAATCAGAAGCTCAAGAATATGCCGGAATAGCACTAATGGCAAGCTACGATAGACAAAGTATATCAGAACCTAGCATCGATGAAGGGGGAGCGACGTCGGATGAAAGCAGTGAAGCAGGGGGAGATTCAGGCTTCAAGTCCGACATGGTAAGTGAGGTATGCCTCTTACCCCCTGATCAGCTTTACTCTGGTATCAAAGCTATGACTAAATCCATGTATAATGCCAAATTAGAAAATGAAATTTTAGAAACAAAGAGAATTTTGGCAAAATCATGTCTTATAGAGGATTTTGAAAAATTGAAAATTGAAAATGAAAAACTAAAAGAAGAAATAGAAAGATTGAAAAAATCTAATGGTTCAAATATTCCTACTTTTAGAAATTTAAATTGGTATTATAGATTTCATCAAAGTCAAATTAGAAATATATCAAAAATCTATATACCTAGGAAATACTTGGTTAATCCTGTAGGTAGGAACCTTTACTGGATTCCAAAAACCTGTTTAACTTAAAATTAAAGTCAGACTTAGCATTTTCAGCAAGGAAATTAAACAACTAATTTCTTTATGAGGCTTTGTCTAAGGAAGTGGTTGTTGCTCCAATAACCAAGAAGGCCTAGTGCCTCGCCACGACCTGGAAGCCAACTATCGAAATGAAAAATTTAATTGACTAACTGAAAAAGCATTAATTTAAATTACTTAATGCTTTAAAAGAGTTATTCAATTTGTGTTAGAAAATATTTAAAACCTTTCTAACTTAACTTAGAAATTTTTTATTATCTTAGAAATTTTCAAGAAAATTGACTTAGAATTTTTTTTAGGTTAACTTAGATTTTTTTAAAAAATTGCCTTATCATTTTTTTTAAAAATTGACTTAGAATTGTTTTTTATGAATATTCACTTAGAAATTTTTTTAAAATTAAAAAAAAAAATTGGGAATGCTGAGATAAGTTTTAAACTTAATATTTTTTAACACTTATGACTGTTCTTATCTGAAAAATATTTTTTTAAACGAAAAATTCTGAAGAGTGTCTTTACTAAATATTTTACACTTAAAAGTTCTTGTTTGAATTTACCTTAGACTTGTTTATAACCCCAATTTTTATGTGATCAAAGGGGGAGAAGTATGTTAAGTCTAGGAGGAGGTACTATAATTTTTTAATTAAAAAATACTTGGACTTATTTGAATATAAATTGTTTGTATTGCATATGTTTACCCTAACTTAACTTGGGTTGCTCACATCAAAAAGGGGGAGATTGTTGGAACCCCAAGGTGTTTTGATGTGATCAAACAAGCTAAGTTAGGTCCTGCGTTTGTTTAACCCTTGTGTCTAAGTGTGCAGGAGCTTAGGAACACAGGAAGTCGAGCGGAAGACGCGGCTAGCGAGAAGGACGACACGGGAGAGAGCTGACGGGCTCGGTGCGTCCGAGGGACGAGGTGTCCGCGGAAGAGTACACCGGTGGACGAGAAGAGCGTGCACGGCGCTCGAGGGACGAGAAACCGGGAAGGAAGGCTGCTCGAGGAGAAGGCCGGAACATGGGTTCGGGTGAGCCCTATTCCGGAAGGCCGAGATCACCCAAGCTAACGGAGCCGGAGCGAACAGACCCGGACCGAAACGAGCTAAACCGGAGTAGTAGAATCAGACCACAAAAAGTCAACAAAGTTGACTTAAGGGGTCCGGGCGCCCGGAATCATTCCGGGCACCCCGGGCACTATTGAGGGTCCGAGCGCCCGGAGCTGACTTTTGACCAGGATCGCGTCAAACGCGATCTGATCGTTGGGGATAGAATTTTATCCCCTCCAGGGTGCCCGGAACTCCTTCCAGACGCCCGGACCAGTACTATAAATATAGTACTAGTCTGCACATTCAGTTTAACTCACTTGTAATCAATTCTTTCTCTGCTTTCAGTTGTGTTCTTTTCATTTGTGCTGTCAACGTTGTAAAGAGGCTTCTCCGCCTAGAGGAGATCATAGTGCGCTTACTTTCCTTGGATTAGCAATCCTCTGATTGCAAACCAAGTAAATCTCTGGTGTATGATTTCTTTACTTAGTCTCTACTTTTTATTATAAGTGTTTATGTTATATAGTTGAAATCCGAGAAAGGTTCGAGTTTAATTTTGTAGGGCAATTCACCCCTCCCCTCTTGCCGGCCTCCAAAGGGACCAACACCAGCTTCCAAGATACCTTATGCCGATGCATCTGCAAATGATAGCTTGCCAGAGGCAAATTTGCCCGACGGAGGTTGCTTGCGGAGAAGAAGGGTGAGCTGCGGATAAAGGTGGTGATGACTTGTGGATGGAAGATGTGTGAGGAACATAGAGAGTGTTGGGGATCGGACGGCCGGCTTGAAGGGGGGTTAGATAGACGGCGCCCCCAAATACTCGCTTCTTTCTACAACATTAGTGTGCAAGCGGAAATGCAAACAAAGCAAGTAGAAAGCTAAATACTAAAGGAAAGAATGCAAACCAAGCTACACGATCATTTACGTGGTTCGGAGATAAAGCTCCTACTCCACGGCGTGTCCGTAAGGTGGACGATCCCTATCCGTCGGTGGATTACTCCCCGGAAGACCTCCGGCTAGCTCACGTAGCTCCTTGTGGGTGGAGAAACCTCACCACAACTCTCACAAGAACTTCTTACAAGCTAGGGCACAGGTAGACTACTAATAGGGGTTAACCACCTCTATTTCGTCAACTCTAACCAAGCTCCCAAGCTTTGGTTATATAGGTCGCGGGTTGAAAACCCCGCCTACCAGTCGACTGCCAAAACATGCAGTCGACTGCTCTCAGTGGAAATTCGACCGTTACATCCCAACGGCTCGATTCCATACGAACAGAGACATTCTGTTCACTGCCAGTCGACTGCCCCAGTCGAATGCTAAAACATGCAGTCGACTGCTACAGTGCTGCTACAGTAGCGCTACAGTGCTGCTACAGTAAACCCTAAAACTAGAATTTTACTCCGAGTACAATCTCTCATGCACTCGTACCCTCACCCTTATGACTCATTTGACACTTCATTTGCACCTTTGACCTCTTGCCTTCAAGCCTACTTCCTTTGACTCTCGTCCCTCGGATGCATTCAAGCCCGCGGCTCGTCCCCAATGTCATCCTTCACGTATGCCTCAAAGTCGCTTCCCTCGGCCCTTGTCCTCGCTGCCTTGTCCACGGTCCCTCGGATGCTCCATCCTTCACTGGATCCGAAGCCATCAACCTGAGTCACATGTGTATCCTGCAAACCTGCACAACTCAAATACACATATCAAATATAAGGGTGAACCTAACTTAAACTTTTTGCCCAAACACCAAAACACATGGTCCCGCGGACCATTGGGATTGCTCCAACAATCTCCCCCTTTTTGGTGTTTGCCAATACATTTAAGTTAGGGAAAACATATAGAAAATAAACATGCTAAAACAAATAAACTTACATTGTCAAGGCTACACACTTGGACTTATACCGCCGAATGGACTTACGTTGCCAAGGCTACACACTAAGACTTACACTGCCGAATGGACTTACGTTGTCAAGGCTACACACTTGGCAACCTCCGTAACAATGCATCATGCATTTGAACCTATCCCAAGGCTCCCCCTACACCTACGCTCCCCATGAGCTAGGATTTTTACAACGGGCTTTTTAAGAACCTATCCCAAGGCTCCCCCTACACAAAGGTACTTTCAGGTTTTCCCAACTAAACCTTACTTCTCCCCCTTTGCCTAACATCCAAAAAGTTCTCCAATAATATCTCAATTATTGAAAACTTGTCATCCAAATGACCCTAAACTCATGTATATATCCCCCATGGATCCCATACATTTATATGAGCTGACCCGGTCACAATCCAGTGCTGAAAACACTTCCAGACTGGTATCAGTCGACTGCAAGAAGTACCAGTCGACTGCCCCCATAAAAATGAGCTTACAGAGATATTCTGTGCTCGTGAATAGTGTTACCAGTCGACTGGTAACTGTACCAGTCGACTGGTACAATATTCATGAAAAAATCAACTTTTTCTGGCCAACTTCAGAAATGCGCCAGAAATTCCACAGACCTCCAAAAATCTCCAAATTTTGTGGAGAGTTCTATTATACCCATGTCTACTTGGGAAAAATATATTCAAAAATGTATCTATCACCAATCCCAAGATTGACACAAAACTCAAAACTAGCTAAATGGTTCAATTTATCCTTGACCTAAAATCCTAGTTTTGGCTTCCTCTTGATGTATTTGCCCATACTAATCCACAATACATCCCTAGCATTTGTTTATATGGCATCTATACATCCAAAACTAATTATCATGCTATATGACCCCAATGTCATATCTCCAAGCATGAAACACAATCCATGTGTGCCAATTCCCTAGGTTTGAGACTCAAGTCCGTCTCCAAACCACTTGACACAATCCATGACCCAACCTAAACTCCCAAGTAAAACCCACCTGAGATCCATTGGCCATGTGTCCCAAATTGACTCTTAGAACTCCCCCTAGAGCTCTTTGCCTTAGCCACCTCCATAGGTGACTCATCCATAATGGCTAGGCCACATCGGTCCACCCCCGGTGACACTTGGCCTACAAACGTAACTTTCTTAACCTTGGACATCTTGTCTTGGTTAATTTCTTATTACCATTAAATGGCTTTCCCTTGCCATTTATTGACTTCTCCTTGCTATAGTCATATGCAACCCTAGCATAAGACTTTCCCTTAGCCTTGGAGGACTCTCCCTTGCCATGATCATTTGCCACCCTAGCATATGATCTCTCATTAGCCTTGGAGGAACTAGATCGGTATCCCAAGCCCGATCTATCATGGTTAGGTCTTTGGCTACCCAACACCATATTTAATTCCTTAGATCCAACATTGAATCTCTTAAGGAATTGTTCTAACTTATCAAGCTTTCCCCTTAAGGCTTGATTCTCCTTCTCTAGGTTCCTAACCCTAGAGTTAATTTGTCCAAATTGGACATTCCTAGACCTACCCTTTCTAGGCATATGTCTCCCCTTCTTGGGATTAATGCCTTGGGTCTCCTTAGGTCTACCATTTCTAGATTTTTCATGAATGGGTCTCCTAGGGTTTTGATCTACAATTACCCTACTCCTATCATGATATTTGAAACCAAAATTTTGCATGGGCATATAATGATTAACATTATTTTTCCTAACATGCATGGGAACATAAGAATTTGAATTTGAATTACACTTCAAATTAGGGTATACCTTCCTTACCCTTGAAACTCCCCCTTGACTTGAGCTTTTCTTCTTCTTCTCTTTCTCCCATTTCTTTAATTGCGCAAGCTTCTTGATCTCCCTCTTCTTGGGTCATTTTGTGTGGTAATGCCCCTTCTCCCCACACGTGAAGCATATGATACGCATCCTTTTTCCTTGGGTTTCTTTATTCCTACAACCCTTGTTAGTGTTTAAATTAACTTGAACAGGTTTAGGATTTACCTTCTTCTAACCCAATGGACATCTACTCTTGTAGTGTCCTTTTTCATTGCAACCGAAGCAAATTATGTTGTTCTTTGACTTCACTTCGGTGGAGGTGCTTGCTATGTTGACTTCCAAGACTTTTTCTTCTTCACTTGTCTTGGAATCTTCTTCAATTCTTGAGGATGTAGATGATGCCTCATCTTCCTTCTCCTCCTCGGATGTTGAGGGTGACTCAACTTCCGTTTGCTCCACCTCCTCTTCTTGAGCTACTAAGCCCATCTCCTTGGGCTCCACATCCGATTGGTCCTTCTTCTCCTCTTGGACCACTTCATCACTTTCTTCGGATTTTTCTTCTTCTTCTTGTGTAGGCAAAAATTCCTCCCATGGTAATTTCTTCACTTTGCTCCACAATTCATGGGCGTTCTCATATTTACCTACACCACTTATCGCATTAGGAGGCAATAAATCAATTAAAATTGCTATTACCTTTGAGTTTGCCTCCGATCGTGAGATTTGCTCCTTCGTCCAATGTCGTGTTCGGAGCTTCTTTCCTTTCTTGTCCTTTGGGACTTTGAATGACTCTTTTACCACCATCATGGTGTCCCAATCCGTGTTGAAGAAGATCTCCATCTTCATCATCCAATAGGTGATGTCCCCAAGGCTTCCTCCTTCAAACTTTGGAGGTTCAATCAAGCCGGTCATCTTTTTCCTCCTTGCCAGTTAGTCCAATAGAGAACATCCTCGCTCTGATACCACTTGTTGGGGATCGGACGGCCGGCTTGAAGGGGGGTTGGATAGACGGCGCCCCCAAATACTCGCTTCTTTCTACAACGTTAGTGCGCAAAAGGAAAAGCAAACAAAGCAAGTAGAAAGCTAAATACTAAAGGAAAGAATGCAAACCAAGCTACACGATCATTTACGTGGTTCGGAGATAAAGCTCCTACTCCACGGCGTGTCCGTAAGGTGGACGATCCCTATCCGTCAGTGGATTACTCCTCGGAAGACCTCCGGCTAGCTCACGTAGCTCCTTATGGGTGGAGAAACCTCACCACAACTCTCACAAGAACTTCTTACAAGCTAGGGCACAGGTAGACTACTAATAGGGGTTAACCACCTCTATTTCATCAACTCTAACCAAGCTCCCAAGCTTTGGTTATATAGGCCGCGGGTTGAAAACCCCGCCTACCAGTCGACTGCCAAAACATGCAGTCGACTGCCCTCAGTGGAAATTCGACCGTTACATCCCAACGGCTCGATTCCATACGAACAGAGACATTCTGTTCGCTGCCAGTCGACTGCTAAAACATGCAGTCGACTGCTACAGTACTGCTACAGTAAAATCCTAAAACTAGGATTTTACTTCGAGTACAATCTCTCATGCACTCGTACCCTCACCCTTTTGACTCATTTGACACTTCATTTGCACCTTTGACCTCTTGCCTTCAAGCCTACTTCCTTTGACTCTCGTCCCTCGGATGCATTCAAGCTCGCGGCTCGTCCCCAATGCCATCCTTCATGTATGCCTCAAAGTCGCTTCCCTCGACTCTTGTCCTCGCTGCCTTATCCACGGTCCCTCGGATGCTCCATCCTTCACCGGACCCGAAGCCATCAACCTGAGTCACATGTGTATCCTGCAAACCTGCACAACTCAAATACACATATCAAATACAAGGGTGAACCTAACTTAAACTCTTTGCCCAAACACCAAAACACATGGTCCCGCGGACCATTAGGATTGCTCCAACAGAGAGGACTCCCGATTGAGATCCTAATGGATGTGATGTTGGAGCTCCGGATGGAGGTCACGCATTCACAGGATGGAGGTCGCAAGATTCCTTCATGAGTTGGGAGAGGACTTCTGGATGGATGCATGCGCCTGTGCAAGGGTTGGTCAACCGGATGAAGCTCGTTAAGTTGAGCCGACCTCAAATGAACCCTCCAATTGAACCAATCTAAAATGAACCGACTGTCAAATTAAATTGAATCGGTCTTTAAATTGTGAACCCCTGACCTAAGTTATGAACAGTTAATGGCTTGAAGAGGTAAACCTGTAAGACCGTTAGATTCGATAGAGGGGGGGGTGAATATCGATTCGAAAATCTCGAGTTAAAACGCAGCGGAAAAGTAAAGAAGTAAAGAGATGACACTGTTGATTTTTACTTCGTTCGGAGCCTGTGACGACTCCTACTCGAAGGCCCGTACTCCTTGAGTACTTTCGTTGGGCAATTCACTAGCAATTCGGATACCTACAATTTACGTACAAATATTGCTAATGAAAAAGAAAGAAAACAAAGCTAATCGACAAACAATGAATTAAAAAGAGAGCCGGAGTGAGTCGTCGGAGCTTTGTGAACGTTGTTGGAGCGCAGAGCAGCAGAGTGATTGGACTCAGAGTTCTCAGCAGACTTGTATTTTGAAGCTCCTGCCTGGGGCTTCTTTTATATGCTGCTCCGGGCGCCTGGATCCCTTCCGGGCGCCTGGAATGTGACGTAACACTCCCAACCAGCATGCTCCAAGTGTCAACGTCGTCCTGGGGATAAAACTTGCCTCCGGGCGCCCGGACCCTCACTGTTCCCTACCTGCAAAACAGTGTTAGTCCGAGGCAAATAAACCCTGCAGCACAGTTTGTTAGCACATTTTTACAGATACGCTAAGTAATAAAAATTAGCATCAAGAGTATGACTTAGATTCCGTCTTTCCGAGACCGGAATCTAGTCACGATCTCGACTTAGATATCCGAAATGGATCTAAGCCGGATCGACGCCTAATGTCCCCTTCCCGGGAACGCGTCCTCAGCCTCCCTCCGCTTGACTTACCTCGCCAGCTATCCGGTCAGTCCGTCGACCTAGCTGGACTTCTCGCCAAGCGTCCGGTCAGCCCGTCGACCCGCTTGGACTTCTCGCCAGCTATCCGGTCAGCCCGTCGACCTAGCTGGACTTCTCGCCAAGCGTCCGGTCAGCCCGTCGACCCGCTTGGACTTCTCGCCAGCTATCCGGTCAGCCCGTCGACCTAGCTGGACTTTTCCTGCACACTTGATAAAAGTGTCAGACAACAACACAACTAACTTAACCCATTTGTCATTCATCAAAACCTGGGTTAGACCGTTAGTGCTACCCGCACCAACAATCTCCCCCTTTTTGATGGAATGACAACCTGGTTAAGTTAGTGAAAGCATATGTACGAAACAACATGCATTTGTGTGGTTTTAAAGTTAGTTTGAGTTTTCAAATTGGTTTAGCTAACTTAACCACCTAACCCTCCTCCCCCTTTGGCATTCATCAAAAAAGAACAAGGGTAAATAAGCATAGTGTTTAAGTTACCTAATCATGAAAAATAACTGAGTTTGGTTCAAAATTCAAGGATAAAAGTACACTCTTTAAATCCAAGAAAAATCAATTTGACTTTGGGGGAGCTTAAAAAAACTTGTTTAACGCATTTGTTCTTTAGCTTTTGAAGGTTTGCTAAGTGTAGATTGTCTAATTTTCAATCATAAGTGTATAAGGTCTAATGTTTCAAACCAAATTTCCAAAACAAGTTTGAGAAAATATATTTTTCAAAACTGATTTATTTTTCAACACTAAGTTTGTAAAAGATTCAATTTTCAAAATCAAAGAAAATGATTTTGAGAAGCTTAGTTTGTAAAATTTAGCTTTGAAATTAAGATCATATTTTTAGAATATGTTTGTAAAATTTGTTTTCTAAAATCAAATTTTCAAAGTGTAAAAGTGTTAAACCCATGGTTTAAAATACTTGAAAAGGTCAGTTTTCAAAGACTAGGAAAAATGGATAATAAGTTTGTGAGGTAAAAGAATTTCACAATTTTAAACAAGTTGTTTTTAACCTTTGATTTTCAAAATTAAGTTTAAATTCAATTTGGAAAACTAAAGTAGTTTTATTTCTCCCCATGAAATTGATACTTAACTCTAACCAGCTGTCTAACCAATTAGGTACTAACTAACTATCAGAAGATAGTAGCTTTCACTAGGTTAGTCAGATTAAGGAAATTATAATCAGTCAGTGTTTGACTTGACTGATGAACTTTAATCTGATTAATATCTGAATTGTATTTAACGTCCAAACTTATGTTGATGCACTGAAATAAGCATCTTAAGTCCAGACAGTTGGCCTATGCATCTCACCCCTTTCTATGTTTGTCAAACACAAGCAAGGTAACCCTAGGGTGTTGGTGAGATGCTCAAAAACTAAACCTATGGGTACATGCTTTCTAAGGATTCAAAACTAGTCTAAGGCCAAAACTGTTTTCGAAAGTCTAAAAAATGGAAAGTTTGAAAACAAACAAGTTTAGCCTATAAGTTGGTGAAATCAATTTCGAAAGTATTTTTGAGATTTCCTAGTCTATTGAGCACATCCCTAATTGTCGTCGTAAGTTGCTAAATTCACTTTCAGGGAGTGGTTTTGTAAAAATGTCAGCTAAATTTGATTTCGACTCAACGTACTTGAGTTCAATATCACCTTTAGTAACATGATCCCTGATGAAGTGGTGTCTAATTTCAATATGTTTGGTTCTTGAATGATGCACAGGATTCTTGGTTAAGTTAATTGAACTTATATTGTCAATTAATACTTTTACATTTGTGATATTTAAGTTGAAATCTTTTAGAGTATGCATCATCCACAATAACTGTGCAACACATTCGCCTATAGCTATGTATTCTGACTCAGTTGTAGATAGTGCAACACAGTGTTGCTTTCTACTAAACCAGCTGACAAGGGATGGACCAAGTAGTTGGCATCCACCACTTGTGCTTTTTCGGTCTAATTTGCATCCGGCATAATCTGAGTCAGAATATCCTATTAATTCAAAGTTGTTGGTTCTAGGATACCAAATTCCTACATTTGTGGTTCCCTTGAGGTATCTAAAGATTCTTTTGACTTGAGTCAAATGAGATTCTTTAGCACAGGTTTGGTATCGAGCACACATACTAACTGCAAATAAAATGTCAGGTCGGCTTGCAGTTAAGTAAAGTAGACTACCTATTGCGCTCCGATAATGTTTTAAGTCTACTGATTTTCCATTAGGATCATCATCTAGGATTGTGTTTACGGCCATAGGTGTTTTTATTTCTTTAGTATTTTCCATTCCAAATTTTCTAAGTAACTCCTTAGTATATTTTTGTTGATAAATATAATTTCCTTCATTTGTTTGTTTGACTTGTAACCCTAGAAAATAAGTTAATTTTCCTACCAGACTCATTTCGAATTCGTGTTCCATTAGATTTGTAAATTCGTTTAAAAACTCTGAGTTTGTTGAACCAAAGATGATATCATCTACATAAATTTGAGCTATAAAAATATCTTCTTTTATTGATTTCACAAATAGTGTTGGGTCAACTTGACCTTGGTTGAACCCTTTAGAGATTAAGTAAGAAGTTAGTCTTTCATACCATGCCCTAGGTGCCTGTTTAAGTCCATATAATGCCTTTTTTAATTTGTAGACATAATCAGGGTGTTCTAGGCTTTCAAAACCAGGTGGCTGACCTACATAAACTTCTTCTTTTATTAATCCATTAAGAAAGGCATACTTGGCATCCATTTGGTATAGTTTGAATCCTTTATGGGCTGCATAGCTTAGTAACATTCTAATGGACTCTAGTCTAGCTACCGGGGCATAAGTTTCATCATAGTCAAGTCCTTCAACTTGACTGAACCCTTTGGCAACTAATCTGGCCTTGTTTCTAGTAATTTCTCCAGTTTCACTTAACTTGTTTCTAAATACCCATTTGGTTTCTATTATTTTCTTATCGTTAGGTGGAGGTATTAGGTCCCAAACTTCATTGCGTTCAAATTGAGCTAATTCTTCTTGCATAGCTATGACCCAGTCTGGGTCAAGTAGGGATTCAGCTACAGTTTTGGGTTCAATATTTGAGATTAACGAGATTTGACTTAGGTTTCTGAAAGATGACCTAGTTTGGACCCGAAGGTCTGGGTCACCAATTATTTGATCAGTAGGATGGTTTGGGTTGACTCTTATGGTTCTAGAAGGTTGACTTTCTTGTAGTTGTTCTTCTTCTTCATGATTTTGGGTTTGGTTTGTTCCTTCAGAATTGATATGTTCATGAACAGGGTCAACTGGTTGAGGTTGGGCTTGTTCTAGGTTTTGATTGGATTCTTTGAATTTTACATTGGTGGTTTCCTCAATTCTTAAGGTAACTTTATTATAAATTCTGTAGCCTCTGCTATTCAGAGAGTACCCTAGAAAAATTCCATTTTCTATTTTGGAAGTGAATTTGCCTAAGTGTTCTCTAGTATTTAGGATAAAGGCTGGGCAACCAAATACCTTAAAGTGTTTTATATTAGGTTGTTTGTTGTAAAATATTTCAAAAAATGTTTTATTGTGTTTTTTGTTTAGTGTTGTTCGGCTGTACTAATAGCTTCTGCCCAAAAATATTTAGGTAAGTTGTATTCGTTTAGCATAGTTCTAGATGCTTCAAGTAAAGTTCTATTTTTCCTTTCTACAATTCCATTTTGTTGGGGAGTTTTAGGGCAAGAGAATTCATGATGATAGCCATTTTCAAGGCAAAATTTATCAAAATTATGATTTTTAAATTCTCCTCCATTGTCACTTCTGATTCTTTTGATTTTTATGCCTTTTTCATTTTCAATTTGTTTGCAGAAATTTGTAAAAATTTCAAAGGTTTCATCTTTATTTTTTAAGAATTTGACCCAAGTGAACCTAGAATAGTCATCTATTATAACTAAACAGTATAGACTTCCATTTATTGATTTAACTCCATGGGAGTCAAATAGGTCTAAGTGTAAAAGTTCTAGGACTGAGTTGGTTTGGGATTCATTAATTGGTTTGTGGGTAGATTTTGTTTGTTTGCCTTGTTGACAAGCATTACATATCGTTAAATCTAAGTTAGGTAATTTTGGTAAGCCTCTAACTAGACCATTTAATTTAGTTATGTTTCTGAAATGTGTGTGTGACATTCTTCTATGCCATAACCAGGTTTCTTCTTTTTGTGTTAAATAACACTTGACTGAAGAAGTGGTTAAGTTAATGGCATAAATATTGTCTTTTCTAAAGCCTTTTAGGCTTATAGTTGGATTATCTAGATGTTTGATCAAACATTCTGTAGATAGAAATTTTACCTTATACCTAGTGTCACATAATTGACTTATGCTCAGAAGATTGTATTTAAAATTTTCAACAAGTAGAACATTTGTAATTATGAAATCTATTTTTAATTCAATATTACCTATACCAATTACCTTGAGTTTACCGTTGTTTCCAAAGGCAACTGTTCCTAGGCTTTTGTAGGTTAATTGAGTGAACTTGGTGTGATCTCCAGTCATATGTTTGGAGCAACCACTGTCCAAAATCCACTTGGTTTCCTACAACAAGTAGGATTTTTATGTTAGTCTTAGTTTATCAATTTTTAATCAATCATTAAAAAAAATCTTAATTTTGAAATTAATTTAAGTTTAAAATTTTTAAGTTAAAATTAAAATTTGGAAATTAATTTTTAAGTTAAAATTAAAAATTTTGAAATTAATTTTTAAGTTAAAATTAAAATTTTGAAATTAATTTTTAAGTTTAAAATTTTTGAAAAAAATTTTGACAATAATTTTTAAGTTAAAATTTTGAAAATAATTTTTAAGTTAAAATTTTGAAAATAATTTTTAATTTTAAAATTTTTAAGTTAAAATTTTGAAAATAATTTTTAAATTTAAAAATTTTAAGTTAAAATTTTGAAAATAATTTTTAAGTTTAAAATTAAAGTTTTTAAGTTAAAATTTTGAAAATAATTTTTAAGTTTTGAAAATAATTTTTAAGTTTAAAATTTAAGTTAAAATTTTGAAAATAATTTTTAAGTTTAAAAAAAATTTAAAGATTAAATTTTGAAATTAATTTAAGTTTAAAATTAAATTTTGAAATTAATTTAAAGATTAAAATTAAATTTAAATAATTTTTAAGTCTTATTCATCTCACCCGATCTATATTATCAATCAGGGAAACCTATGATTTTGTGAGATGAAATTGGTTTGATTATAGAGTTTTGGTTTAACTAGTGTTAGATTCAGACTTAGCTTTGGTTTCCACAAATAGGCATTGTTCGGATAAACTTCTAAGCTCGGTGAGTCTCATGGACATCATTAGAAGTAACCAACCTTTCGAAGTTTTCCGAATAGTCCTATCCACGGAACTTAGTACTAAATCTTGGTCTAACTGGTTAGGATTCGTTTAAGGGTAGCTTCGGTCAGTTCCACTTGGCCAAATGCACCAGATCGAAGCCATATCTTTCTAGACATGCGATGCCCAAGCTTCCCTAACGTACTATCATCCAAAAACTTCACCAGTACCATGAGTCAAGTTAAACTTGGTCTCTTTTTACTAATCCTAATTACCCTGTTGGGTTAGTTTGTTTTGGGTTACCCTGTCGGGTATGTTAGTTTTGGAGGTGCCAGCTATTCTGGAGCCTCCCCCTAAATTATTGGCCATTAATTTAGATTTTGGGTTTGTGTCGATTCTTTTTATAGTTATAATCAACTTGGTGATAATCTAAATTTTGTTGAGTTTTGAATTTTGATTTTAAGTTAAATTTATATTTTAGTTTTTGATCTGATTTATTCAAGTTTATATAATGTATTTTATCTTTAGGTATATAGAATTGATTAAGTCCTACTTGCGTGGTTAAGCACGCTTTCGGGACCCAAGCTTGTTTAGTTGCTTTGTATTGGGTTAATAATGATTTAAAGGTTTTGTTTGAGTTTGACTTATATCCAAGTCCGGTTTTATTATAGCATGCCTTTTGGTTATTTAGAATTAAATCTAAATTTTTAGATCTTGTTGTGAATTTTTCCAACAATTCTTTTAACTTATTAATTTCATTTTTTAATGATAAATTCTCCTCCTCAAGTGTTCGATCTTGAGTTGGATTCGAATTTTTAATTGTTCCTTGAGGTTTTGATTTTCCTCAAGAAGCGATTTATTTTCATTTTCCAACTTAACTACTTTTTATTTAAACACGAGATAATTCTAAAGAATTTACGATTTAAGTTTAGGTATACCTCTTCGAACCTTAGGTACACTCCGGACCAGCATGTTCGACCCGTCTTCCGATTCCTCCGATTCGTCTTCCGTTTCAGCTTCGCGAGCCATCACTGAGGTGACTTTGGTGCTTTTGCCTTTCTCCTTCCGATTCGTCCGAGGAGGAATCGTCCCATGTTGCTTTGAGGGCTTTCTTCTTTGTTGACTTTGGTTTGTCAAGTTTCAATCTTGGGCATTCGTTCTTGTAGTGCCCCTTTTTGTTACATCCGAAACATGTGACATTTCTTGAGTCGGCTGGCGAACTGATCTTCTGAAGATCCTGTTTGCTGAAGCTTCTCTTTTTCCTGGTGAACATTTTCCTTACCAGGTTCACCAGGTGTTCTTCGTCTTCAGAGTCTTGATCGGAATCTTCTTCAGATTCGGGTTTGTTCTTCTTTTCTTTAGAAGAACCTGCAAATAAAGCTACACCTTTCTCGACCCCGGCGTTAGTTTGCTCATGAAGTTCTAATTCACAGAAGAGTTCATCCAATTTTAATTTAGATAAATTTTTTGAAATTTTGTAGGCATCTACGATTGATGCCCACAAATTGTTTCGCGGAAAAGCATTTAACGCGTACCTGATTAAGTCTCGGTTCTCCATTTGGTGGCCTATCGCGTGGAGACCGTTGAGGATATCTTTGACCCTCGCGTGGAGCTGACTTGCCGTTTCTCCTTCCTGCATTTTTATATTAAAAATTTTATTTAATAGCAAATCTCTTTTTGTTACCTTTGCGTCACTTGTTCCTTCGTGCAGCTCGATCAGTTTATCCCAAAGCTCCTTAGCGTTTTCATGTGGTCCGACCCAGTTCAGTTCTTCTCGTGTTAGTCCGCAGTGTAGAGTATTGATGGCTTTGTTTTCAATTGATGCCTTTTTCTTTATATCATTTGTCCATTCTTCAAGGTCTACTATTTTCCCGGAGTTGTCTACTGGAATTTTGTAAGCCTTTGTGACGCACATCCATTGGTCGTAGTCTGTCTTCATGTAGACCTCCATTCTCCTCTTCCAGTACGAAAAGTCATCCCCGTTGAATAGGGGAGGACGTACTGTGCTGAAGCCTTCTTATTGAGACATCTTATCCTGCACACACTAAATTAACTGGAAAAAAATCCCAAGACTTCGTCTTGGATTAGCAGTGCGGGAGAAATAGAAACTCTAAGTTGGTGTTGTACCAATTTTGATTTTAAATGCAACGAAAAAAAACTTCCAAAAAGATAATAATATCAGTTTGGAATTGTTAAAAAAAATGATTTCACCCCTTGTCTGATTGGTGGTTGCACCAAATCAGAGCGATACCAGACCGTCGATAGAGGGGGGGTGAATATCGATTCAAAATCTCGAGTTAAACGCAGCGGAAAAGTAAAGAAAAAGAGATGAACATGTTGATTTTTACTTCGTTCGGAGCCTGTGACGACTCCTACTCGAAGGCCCGTACTCCTTGAGTACTTTCGTTGGGCAATTCACTAGCAATTCGGATAACTACAATTTACGTACAAATATTGCTAATGAAAAAGAAAGAAAACAAAGCTAACCGACAAACAATGAATTAAAAAGAGAGCCGGAGTGAGTCGTCGGAGCTTTGTGAACGTTGTTGGAGCGCAGAGCAGCAGAGTGATTGGACTCAGAGTTCTTAGCAGACTTGTATTTTGAAGCTCCTGCCTGGGGCTTCTTTTATATGCTGCTCCGGGCGCTTGGATCCCTTCCGGGCGCCTGGAATGTGACGTAACACTCCCAACCAGCATGCTCCAAGTGTCAACGTCGTCCTGGGGATAAAACTTGCCTCCGGGCGCCCGGAGCCATTCCGGGCGCCCGGACCCTCACTATTCCCTACCTGCAAAACAGTGTTAGTCCGAGGCAAATAAACCCTGCAGCACAGTTTGTTAGCACATTTTTACAGATACGCTAAGTAATAAAAATTAGCATCAAGAGTATGACTTAGATTCCGTCTTTCCGAGACCGGAATCTAGTCACGATCTCGACTTAGATATCCGAAATGGATCTAAGCCGGATCGACGCCTAATGTTCCCTTCCCGGGAACGCGTCCTCGCAGTCACTCCCCTCCAGTGACTTACCTTACTTACCTGCCAGACGTCCGGTCAGCCCGTCGACCCGTCTGGACTTCTTGCCAAGCGTCCGGTCAGCCCGTCGACCCGCTTGGACTTCTCGCCAGCTATCCGGTCAGCCCGTCGACCTAGCTGGACTTCTCGCCAAGCGTCTGGTCAGCCCGTCGACCCGCTTGGACTTCTCGCCAGCTATCCGGTCAGCCTGTCGACCTAGCTGGACTTTTCCTGCACACTTGATAAAAGTGTCAGACAACAACACAACTAACTTAACCCATTTGTCATTCATCAAAACCTGGGTTAGACCGTTAGTGCTACCCGCACCAACAAAACCGACTTGCACTAAATGAATCATATCTTCTCAATCCTAGCATTTAGGTTCGATTAGTTTGTTAAGCTCAAGCCAAATCCAAATTTGACTTCTAAATCCATTCTTGCATCCCTGGATCGATTCATATTTATGATGTACTGTAGATCAATTTCCTCAAGTGAAAAGATAACTTGGAACTTTGGTTGCGAAGCGACGAGCCTGTTGTACTTCCCGATTTAACCTGAACTTTAGTTGTGAAGTGATTAGCCATTTGTACTTCCTGATTTAACTTCATAGCCGATGGAAAATTTTCATAGAGCAGAGCCGATGATCTTCTATATTAATTAGTGGTTTAAAAAAGCTAGATACTTAGATCTAAGAATTTGAGTTGGGAGGGGAGACTTAGTAACTAAATTAAAAAAAAAATGTTACATAGATCCATCTCTAATCCTAATTTATTTTTGTTATCTTAATACCCTTGTTTTCACTTAACCTATATACCTTTTATGGATTATAGTAGCTATAATATATTATTGATCGGTACTATGAAAATATTTTAATATATGTTATAATATACAATTGACTATATCATAGACAGGACAGATCCGAGAATTAAAAGTGAGCTTAGGTACGGAAGGGATGAATTAAGCATCAAAATAAAACAAACACAAAAGAAAAAGAAAGAAATAACATATCAATTTTCTTTGGTGCTAAATTGTAGACTATAAAATACCTATCTAATTTTGTTTATAATTAGGGCAATCCTATTTTAGATTCATCTCTAATCGTAACTAATACTATGTAGCAATTATAATTATATTTGTAGCTATTAAAATACGGTGTTGATTAATTTGAATAAACTTTTATTTGTTAAACTTAGGGCGATCGATTCAGTTTCACGGAAATTTCCCACTGATTATTAGGATAAATCAGAAAACATTTATGGTGGGCGACCCAGAAGTCCAACATCCTATGGTTGCACCTTATCTTACTATCTTACTATTTTATTAAAATCTATCTCTTTTACTAACTAACTTTGGTGAAACTTAAAATAAAATTGTGTTAATGTCATTTTTCTATTCACACAAAAAATAATTCTAAGGTTTATTAATAATTTCCACAAATGCATCAGTCAGTGATCTAGAGTTCGAGACTCAGCTGCGACGTATTATTGAAAATTTTTCTTATTAATCAATCAGGCATTTAGAGTTCGAGAGATTTTTTCATTAATCAATTAGAAATGTAGAGTTCTCTTTAGTCCTACATTTTAGAATTGGCAACACTGTGAGTAGAAAAGTCTTTATAAATATCTTGAACTGATGAAGTTAGAAAACATATTTTTTTCAGCTTTTTGGCTAGATCAAGTATGATATTAAATTAATTTTTTATAAAGGGGAGTTCATTATTCTCAAGCCATATTGGCTAAGATTAGGTATAGTATTTGTTATTATCAATTTAATATTTGATATAAAAAATTAAATTAATTTTTTTTTGAAGGAGAGTCAGTTGCCCCACCTCAATTTTTATAAGTACCCTTGGAAGGTAGAAAATTAGAAAAATATTACAGTCTTACCCTACTAAAAAAATAAAAGTTGGGGGCAATCCTCAAGAATTAAAACTATTTTTATAGGTCAATTTTTCTTCTCTCAAATTTCTCCTTGTATCACCTCGCTTGATATAAGGGACCTAGCTCATGCAATGCATATGCATGATCGCTAGTTTAAAAGAAAATCTATTTAGCTGAATAGAATTTTATTTGTGTACCTATTATATTAGTTAAGAATTAAAATTATTACAAGATTCTAACTAGCTAACAAAAATAATTTGGATAGCGAATGAGTGAGATATTCTTTTAATAATTAATAAAAGAGTGCTTTTTATTATTTTAATAAAAAAAAGGTAGATCCGCTACCTTAGCGGTCCCCCTAGTGCCGGCCCCACGGATATGGAGAGAGGTTCATGCAGGTACACAGGCCATAGGCGCATGGCGGGGTAAACCTCAGGTCGTCAGCTCCTGAGAATCGACCTCTGGCCATTACGCCAGAGATACCATGCGCCCACCGTCTGCGCTACGCCCTGGGGGCTTTATTTTTTTAATAAAAAGAGATGATTAAGCATGGTTCGCTATGACTCATTGTGGCAAAAAGGTGAATACGCTCGCCCCCAGCGCCCCCGTCAACCCGTCCCAGGGCCAACACGGAGGAGGTAAATCACGAGCGGCTACTAGCCTTTGGAATAGTGACACGGTTCGCTATGACTCATGCCACTTATGGGAAGGGTCATCGACGACCATGAATTTGAAAAGAAAGGAATGAAGGAGGGCGAAAAGCGTTAAAATAAATAATAATAAAAGATAGTGTAGCAGACATATGGACTTGACAGACGTGAAGAAGAAGACGACAAAGATAAAGACAATTGAAGGCAAATAAACACGACATAGCTTTCGGTTAACCTAATATACATTGTGATGGCACAGTAGAGTTGTTGCATCGATTCATCGAACCGTTGGATGGCGAGATATCTACCCCATTGTCTGATTGATTGGTCAGATGGTCACGATCACGACCCAATCTTCACCAATAAAGCACGGTAGTGATAAGTTACGAAGCGACAAATCGATTTACGAGACCGTTCAAATGCTATGGTTAAATGCAAAGATTAAAATAGGCGCCAACGCACCTCAACCATCGGATCTTAGGTTCTGTCAGCAGTAAGGGTGTCAATTCAGGTCAGATTGGGTTGAAAAAAAAATAAATATATAAAAAATCTCAACTCAAACCCCACCCGAAATCGAAAACAACTCAAAACCCCTAAACCCGGACCCAAACCTGAACCTGAACTCGACCTGAATAACCTAATTAAAAATTACTCTTTTTTTTACGATTTTCTCTATAATTCTTTAATTTTAGTTCAATACTCCATTATCATACTAACATTGATATTATATATATATAAAATTAAATTCGAGTCAACCCGACCCCGACCCGAAAATCTCCAACTCTGAAATCCTCTAACCCAAACCCAAAACCACCCAATTTGAACATGATTTTTTTGGGTCGACTCGGGTTGGTGCATTAGGTCGGTGCATCGGGGCAGGTTCATTTTTGACACCCCTAGTCAGCAGTGACATCGTCGCTTGTCGTTACATTTAAGGCAATAAGGGGCTCTCGCGGGCGGAGGGGGATATTGCACACCGCCCACATTAATGCATTAACATTGTGATCCAATTCTCAGTGTGATACATGATCTCGCGTATCACATCCATTGAATGTAAGTTTTCTCTCCTTGACGCCCAATGTTCGGCTAGCTTCCCCAGTAAAACATGGACACGTCAAACTAATATTTTGAAAAGATCAAAGTGGTGGGTAAGGGACAGTTGAGCATAGTCCAGTCAATCAAACTATACTTCGTTTGACTAGACTTGAAGGGAGGGTTTGTGATGCAGTGGTTTCTTTCAACCACGACGTGTACTGTGGGTCAAGAATCATGCTGACTTGTAAGTGAAAGGTCAAACCTGACCCAAGGGAATGTTAACTTGGCTCAGATAGGACAAAGATCTAATAAGACCAACTTAGTGCGCTCATCCTCGCCAAGCAAGTCTGATTAAAGGATAAACTATTGATCTTCTCTCAGTTTGTCTTAGACTCCCTCTCTGTCTCATACTCCTTCTCAATCTCAGCAACAGACTTTATCTTGGTCTTAGCAACAAACTCTCTCTTAGTCTCAAACTGTCTCTCAATCTCAGCAACAGACCCCCCCTTCAATCTCGGTAATAGACTCCCTCTTAGCCTCGTAATTCCTCTCATTTTCAAACTCCCTCTTAGCCTTATACTCCATCTCAAGCTCAACGATAGACTCTACCTTGGTCTTAGCAACAAACTCTCTATTAGTCTCAGACTTCCTCTCAGTTTTAGAATCCATCTCAGTCTCAACTCCCTCTAAATCTCAAACTCTCTCTCAGTCTTGGCGAAAGACTCTATCTTGGTCTTAGCAGCATACTTCCTCTTAATCTCAAACTCTATCTTAGTCTCGGTGGACTCCCTTTCAATCTTAGACTCTATATCAGTTTCAGACTCCCTCTCAATCTCAAACTCCTTCTCAGTCTCGACAACAGACTCTCTCAGCCTTATCAACAAACTCTGCTGTAATTGCTGACGTCATCTCTATCTCGACCCCCCGTTGCCAACACTCTCCCTCAAAGACAAATCCCAATATCATCTTAGTTTTAGACCCTGACTTTGTATATTTCCAAGGTCACTTCACATCGATGTCACCTTTTTCATTTTTAAGACAGGTCTACGCTCTATATGGGCTCACTAACTGTGACTACGAATATTTTAGGTCACATGGCATCTTAAGCATAGAGGAGTGGTTACGTGGTTGTTAGTTCTGGTTTCTTAGATACCCTCTTATTGACACGTGGTGCTGGAAGAAGGGGAGGCAACCAATGATTGTTAGATTTGGTCTCCTCATCGGCTCACATAATGATAATATTTCGATCGATGTGGAGATGATTTTCGGATAATTATAGAGACACTCACAAGGATAATGACAAGGTACTACCAAGCATACCTAGCAGAAAATGTCAGGTGTCAGGGCATATCAGGTGATAGATGATGTATGGCAGACTCCATTAGGTAGAGAAAGATTTCGCTTCATGCATGTGGTAGCGCATTGGAATATTCCCTGATGAATAGCCGTTATTCTCTGACAATTAGTTGTGATTTCCTGACATTGTTGTTTTCTGACAATAGTCCGATTGAAGTGGAGTCGGCTGGTAGTAGACTGAGAGTCTTACCCATGAGAAATGAGGTGACTGTGCCCTAGGGGTCCGACCGGGATAGAGCTGGCCAAGAGTAGACTTAGAGATGTGCCCAGGAGAAGTGGGTGGGACTGAGCCTTAGGAGTCCGACCTGCGTGGAGCCGATCGGAAGTAGACTGAGAGTTATGCCTAGGAAAAGAAAAGTGGGGGGGACTAAGACCTGTGGGTCCGATCGACGTAGAGCCGGTTGATAACAAGTATTTTGACGCATTATATTGGCTTTTGTATTTGTCATTTTTTATCCTTTGTATGTTTAATTCCGTATTAATATCATGTTTTATGAGTATAAATATATTTTAGGCTTAATTATAAATTTTCCTAAAAATTTGACATTATTTCACAATTGTGTAGAGAATTAAAGAAGAGCCATGAACTAGGATTGAGTTGGATTGAATTTGGCTTGATTTGGAGGTCAAAAAGAAGAAGTCCAGAGCTAATCAATATGAACCCTTGATCCAGATCTGGAATAATATAGATCATTGGATCAAATCTGAAGCAAATTAAATAAAGAATTCAGATATGATTAATTATAGCAGTTCATCAAGATCTGGATTGATCAGGGCCGTCGAATCAGATTTGGGATATAAAACTCACGAAGCACATCTTCTTCTCTGGTTTTTCTACTCACCCGACGCTTCTCGCGCGGACAATACCCACGCACGCCGCCACTTCTTCTTCCTCCTTTACCAACGACCAGCGACCACCTCTGCTCATTCATCGCCACTGGCCAGCCATCCATAACCCAACCTTCTCCCCATCTTCTCCATCTTTCTCATGGAAGACACTCGACGCCTCGAGCTTCTCCACACGCAGCTTCACGCGACACCGGCACGCTGCCACTCCTCTCTTCTCCATCTTCATCTCGAGGTCGGCGGTCCACCTTTTCACAGTCACCTCTTCTCTTCGGGTTAAGAAGAGGAGAGCATACCACCTGTTCCGGACAGCACCTTCTTCGACATCAGCTCCCTCTTTGCATTCCGATGAATCTGAGTAACACGTCTTCTTCATCATATTTCGGCAGCAACCCTCTTTGGCATAGTTATTTTGTTTGAATTGATTGTTAATGTTTGTTAAGTGAGATTGAATGCTTGTATTGATTTGATTTGATTGTTTTGTTAAGTGAGATTGAATGCTTGTATTGATTTGATTCCCCATGTTTCAAATTTTGCATGTACTTTACTTAGTTTACTTACTGCTCACCAAGTGTTCGTTGAAATGCCCCAACCATCTTTGTCATCCTAGTTTTGCATTTTTCTTAGCTTAAGCATGATCGACACGACCATGTGGAGATGTTGCTTGTGTCGTGTAGATCTACACGACCATGTTCTGGTCATGCTTGCTAAGGTGACACGACCGTGTCATTCTCCTTCTCTAGTGAAGCTACACGGCCTGCCTGCTCCACATGGCCAAGGTCATTTTCCTCCCTGCTCCTTTGGCATGGCCGCATGACTCACTTGGCCAGTGTTGTATTCCTTTTCTTGTTGCCTAGATCGACCACGAACATCATTTCTTTACCAAATTTGACTCTTGTAGAAAAAAAATACACGAGCAGATCTCTACACAAAGAAAAGTATTTATGCTGAAAGTAAGATAAAGAGTATGAAAGTGTATAGACAAAGCATACGTAAAATATGTGAATGTGCTTCAAAACATGCTAAACAATAGTATATAATCTATACACATCATGAAGGCCGAGTGAACGTAAAGCTGTCGGTGTGCGCTCGACCGGGTAAAGCCCGAGCAAGTTTAAAGATATTTAGCTTTATAAAACTCTCAGCAGACGATTGGCCGGGTGAAGGCTAAGCGAACATAAAGTTGCCTATGTGTGTTTGACTGGGCAAAGCCTGGGCGAGTTTAAGGGTACTCGGCCTCATGAAACTCTCAATAATATGACCAGCTTAATGACCGACCAAGATATATTCAACAGAAGGTATTCTCAAATACAATCAGCTTAATGATCGACCGAGATATATTCAACAGACGATATTCTCAATATACGGTCGGCTTAATGGATGGCTAGAATATATTCAACAGATGGTATTCTCATCATACGGTTGTCTTAATGGATGCCCAAGATATATTCAACAACGGTATTCTCAACATACGACCAGTTTAATGACTGGTAGGGATATATTCAGTAGACAAGCGATCGACAACATTAAGACAACCTAGTAAACTCGTCGGAGAATATTTCCTCAAAGCTGCTTCATTAAACTAATCAGTTACAATGATATACTCCTTCGGTTATTTCATCAAGGCCCCAAGTCATAAATGACAAAGAAGGTACATCTATGGCAGAAAAAAGATTCCTCGGAGTATTATCACATGATGTCTAGGTTGTACTTCTCGCATCTTCTAACAAACTAGGGACCACCTCATGATCGTAGAGGTTATGTGAGGTAGTATAAAAAGGGAATCCTCTCCGCTGGCAAGGTACACAAACATCTTTATTTGAAACTCTACTTTTTGACATTTTTCCGTGACTATTCTTCTTCCACTTTCGAGAGAGGAAACTAACCTGAGCGTCGAAGAGCCTAGCCAAGGATTTCCATGCCAGTCTTAGGTCACTAAAGCTTTGTTGGCTCATCTGACTGTGCGCAGGATTGTTGAAGAGTTTCCTTCCGATCTCAAGAAGCTCATTGTTCGTCGATCAACCACCCTTCCGAGCCAGCGCACCATCTCATCGCCTTCAGACAGGATCATTGAATTTCAACTACCTTGGATTAGCAACCTCTCCGGTTGCAAACCATGTAAATTCTTTTGTTTCTCTTACTTTGTTTTTATGTTTTTATTTTTTTGTTAAACTAACGCATGTTCCTTGCTAAGTTTTGAAAGCAAAAGAAGTGCTGACTTTATTTCAGGGCTATTTACCCCTCTCTAGTCGGCCTTCACTGTACCAACAACTGGCCCCAAAGGAAGATTACAAAATTGGCTGGTGGAAGAGAAGGTCAATCAAGAGCATTAGGGATTACTAAGCGATGGTCGGTAGGAATCTTAAATTGCAACCATATTTGGTCTAAGTCACCTCCGTTAATGTCCGATATTATGGACTCATACTAGAAGGTGGAGGTTGCAGAGATCATGGCTAAGCTTAGAGGCAAAGGAGATGGAAAGCGATATGACAAAAACGTGAAAATAAAACAAGAGACAAAGTCTTACATTGCAAATTGTTGAAGAGAGAGAGGGATGGTCGAAGCGTGAAGACGACGAAGACAAAGAATGTAGCGACATTTTTTTCGTTGGTAGCTCTAATATAGTCAGGGCTCGAAATTCTAGCCGTTGGAACTGGGAGACGAAAAGGAGGGCTATCGCATTGAACCGTTAGATCACACACCCGAATTCATTAAATCTCAACCGTCGTCTCACACTAATCTCCTAGCATGGCCATGACACATAGCAGCCCCTCGACTAGTCAACATTAATTATAAGACAAGACGCGTCCATAATTACTTAGATACATCAGCATGCGTATCGCTCACATTAATGGTGCATGACTTGTAGATTCTCGAAGCATACAATGGTATAGTGGTAAAGTTGTCCACATCAACCCTAAATCTCGAATGGGAAGTCTAACATAAATATTTAACAGACCAGTTAGTGGAAATTAGGCCTCCTTCAACTAGACTTGGAGAGGGGGAAGACTTGTGATGTGGTGAATATGGGAACTCATATGTGATGTGGCTTAATCAAAGGTCTTGGTCAAAAGTCAAGTAGAACATGGAGGCCAAAGTGGTCACCTGACTCCTTCAGCTCGGTCATCTAACTCCTCCTACCCGGTCAATAGACCTCTTTAACTTGGTTCACCAGATTCCTTCAACTCAGTCACTCGTAGTTGAGACCTACATCTTATGTAGCTTTGTTGTATCATTTTTCCTGAAGAATGTGGGTAACGTAGTCATTTCTCTCGAAAGTCATGGGCAATGTAGTCATTTCTCCCGAAAGACATGGGCAAATACATGGGTAATGTAAGGGCACAGCTGCAACCATATATAAAGTCATCCGCTCTCGTAGGCACAGGGAGGCACATATAGTTATATAAACTCTTCTACTATTCCACAACTTTTACTTTTCTCTAGCCCGTTACTAACTTAAGCGTCGGAGTGGTCAGTCGAGTCCAATCTCAGTGCCTATTCTAACATCTTGCGAAGTATCTGTAGGAAATTTGTGATCCCTTTTGCCACTATGTTATTTGCGAATAGTCAACTTAAAACTGGTATAGACAAGGGGAATCCGACTGTTTAATTAAAACAAAGCATTGTGATGGTCCTTGCGGATGCTCACGCAATATGATTTCTGTCCAGTGCTCTGAATGTCAAAGTGAAGAAATTCAACCAAGCGCGGGTAAACGACGGGAGTAACTATGACTCTCTTAAGGTAGCCAAATGCCTCGTCATCTAATTAGTGACACGCATGAATAAATTAACGAGATTCCCACTGTCCCTGTCTACTATCCGACGAAACCACAGCCAAGGGAACGGGCTTGGCAGAATCAGCGAGAAAAGAAGACCCTGTTGTGCTTGACTCTAGTCCGACTTTTTGAAATGACTTGAGAGGTGTAGGATAAGTAGGAGCCAGCTCGTCTACGAAATTGGAATACCACTACTTTTAATGTTATTTTACTTATTCCATGAGTCGGAAGTAGGGCACAACCCCTCCTTTTGGCTTGAAGACCCGCCTCGTGGGTCGATCTAGGTGGAAGACATTGTCAGGTGGGGAGTTTGGCTAGGGTGACACATCTGTTAAAAGATAACGCAGGTGTCCTAAGATGGGCTCAACGAGAACAGAAATCTTATGTAGGACAAAAGGGTAAAAGCTCGTTTGATTTTGATTTCTAGTACAAATATGAACCGTGAAAGCATGGCCTATCAATCCTTTAGGCCTTCAAAATTTGAAGCCTCCACGACAGTTGCTCTTTGCTGACTCACCCAACAACGATCTTAGACAGGAACACTCACAATTGTTTAGGGTTGTAAATGAATCAAACATTCATAAACAAGCTTGACGTTCAATTTGATAAGAGTTTGTTTATGTTCGTTTAATATACGTAAGATTAATTAAATGAACAAATTTGAACGATTCGTTAAATTAAACGAACAAGCTTAAACACATATTGTTCATAAGCTCACTAACATTTGTAAATAATATTCGTGAACAAAGTTTATTGATCTTGTCCGAATGCTGAGTCGACGGACACTGGGGACGTGGCGCTCTCGGGGCCTTCCGTGTAGACCTCTTAAGGACGTGGATCTCCGGCGTTCCTGCAAGCACAAAACCGGGTCGGGAAGGGGTTCCCGGCGACAGCCCTCCGACGCTCAAGTCAGGCACCGGCGAGGAGAAATCGAAGCAAAGTAACGAGACTGTAGCTACAGTGAATGAATGATGCATACCTCCGTTGAAGTCTAGGGGTCCTTATATAGGACTTCCTGAAGGCGTGTGCACGCTCCCTGAGGCGTGCACGCTTCTCAGAGCATACCTGTAATGAGTGTGTCAGAAAAGCGTACCTGACGTCATACCTTAACAGATAGAGCATATCTCTGACGTGACAGTGGAAACTTCCTCCGTACGATCCTCTACCTGATCCAGCCGCCGATCATACTGCCTGTCAGCGGCACTTGTCTCGAGGAAGATATCACTAGCTACTCCTTTTGTCTATTGTGGGCCGAGCGGGAGAGTCGCTCGGCCGACCAGCTTCGTGGCCAGCTAGCCGCTCGGGCGATACAGTAGCTGGGTCGTCCCCTATCCGCTCGGCCATCTTCTTTCCCGCACTTGGGGACTTGTGAGCGTCGGAAACTCGACTCTCGCCGAGTTGTCATATTGCCGACTCGAGCGTTGCCTACGCCGATTGGTTGAACCCCTGTCGCTCAGTGCAACCTGCGTCGATCGGCTGAACCCCTGTCGCTCGGTGCAGCCTGCGTCGGTTGGCTGAACCCCTGTCGCTGACTCTTGACTTTGACTTCCATATTGCCGCTGACCCCTATACGGTTCAACCTCCCCTTTAACCACCGGATCATTTATGAACCATATTTATCAATACAACTCTTATTAATATGCTAAGTAAATAAAGTAACTTTAGAATGAACAAATAAGTTTATAACATCATGCTAAAAAATCAATCAAATAAGTTTGAATTGATAGTTTAATAACATCTAAATGAATTTAACTTAAGTCAAATTTAAACTAAACTTAAGCTCATAAAAAAGAAATAAAGCAAAGCTTTAACAATCATTTTAATGGTTTAATTTATTTTAGATTCGGCTAGACTTATTTACAACCCTTTATTCTAGCCATTTACTTGGTAATCTTCTTATAATATGAAATTAGCATAACCAGCAAGAAGAGCCAATATGCCATCGTATTGCCCATAATTTCTGGTTAGTCATTGCTTATCGTCATTGTGAGCAAAGGGGACCGAAGAGTACAAATTATTGCGTAATTGTTGCCCACTAGTAAAAGGAAGGTTGGATTTTACTATGATTCCAAAGGATCGACAAAATTCGTTCCCATAGTTTGAATGACTACAAAGTGTACGTCGGCATGACAGACTAGTAGAGTTATCAACAAGTCGATTAACATAAAATTAATAATAATAAATTAGGTAAAACTGAATTTGAAATAATTGGTCTGGTTCTATAAAAGAAATTTGTCGATTGTAAGATAAATCAAGAAGCGTTCACAATGAAATATTTAGATGACAATTTAGTACTTTTCTACTCTACCATAAGGCATTTAATATTCTGTAAAGATAAAATCCATTATACTTACGATCTCCGACAGCACTATACAATTAAGAGGAAGTAAATTAAAAAATTAAAAAATTAAAATGAATCATCATATAAGAAGATAATTTTTCAATAAAATTCAATTCTTATTCAATTTTACAAATCGACAATGTCATAGCCAACTCAGTTATAGCCGAAAGCCGAGAGCATTTAACATGTTACTACATAATGTATGAGCCACGTTATTGACTAAATAGACAGCGCTAATTCAATTAGTTGCCGAGAGGAGCATTAGACAATATTAAATTGGGACAATGGGTTCATGCCACCTACGTTTCCCACCGTAAATAGACGGCAAAAATGCCACAAGAAGTAATTAACCTAGTTAACATTATGATCCTTTTTTAAATCAAGGAAACGTTAGTGTGTGTGTGTGTATGGACCATCAACGAGCAGAAAACCCATAAAAAAACACGTTGCCAGAATGCTGCGACGTGCATGTGAAAAATTCACTAGTCCTGAATCAGAATGGATTCTTGTCTTAATTATATTCGAGTCAGTGCACTTCCTTCTTCCTCCACGCCTAACGCAGCAACCACCACCAAAAGAGAGTTGTTCCGATGAGCCGTTCGGAGGACGACTGAGGCAATAATGGCGGACAAGTTTCTCAGCCTCGCGTCCAAGCGGCCGCTCCTGGTGGCGGCCGCCGCCACCGTCGTCGGCGCCTTTCTGTTTATTCTGTCTGGAGACACTCGCAATCGGCTGCTCGATTTGCACATTCGCAGCGGCATCTACCGCTGGGCTCTTGGACAAGGTGAGACATCATTCCTCCTGCCTTTAAGGCACCAAAATAGTTTTTTGTTTTTTAATTTTAAAAAAAAAAATCAAAAGTAACATTCCCCCATGACAAGAATGGCAAGGCTGAGAGACGCTCCAGTGAGGACAGACTAAGTTGGGAGACTCCTGGCCGTTGGAAAAAATAGATGTGGGAGAAAGAAATAAAAGAATTGTGGGAGTAGAAGAGAGAATAAAATAAAACAACTCAACATACTTGGAAATAAAAGAAACTCCTTAATCATTGCTTCTTTGAATTCTCCAAACATACTTGGATTGCTTTCTGTGAAGATCAAGTCATCGACATATAGGCATGCAATTAAAACATCTTTATTCTTACTCTGAATGTATAGTGCATGTTTATAAAGACATTTGATGAAGTCTTTCTCTTGTAAGTACTTGTCTATCCGGCTATTCCATGCCCTTGGTGTCTACTTTAGCCCGTAGAGAGCCTTCTTCAATTTTAGAACTTTGTCTTCTTGTCCTTTGACTTCAATTTTAGAACTTTTTCTTCGAGAATTCCATTTAAAAAGTAGATTTTACATCCATTTGATGTATTCTTCACTCATTTTGGGCTGCTAAAGCAATGATTAGTCTGACAGTTTCTAATCGACCAACAAGAGTAAATACCTCATCATAGTTAATGCCAGATCTTTGACAATAGGCTTTTGCCACAAATCTTGCTTTGTATCTTTCAATTTCTCCTTTGGTACTTTTCTTTATTTTATACACTCACTTCACATCAATCGCCTCATGTCCTTTAGGAAGTGGAGCTAACTCCCATGTACCATTCTTCTTGATTGCATTGATTTCTTCATCCATCGCATCTTTCCACTTTTTGCTTTTTATAGCTTCTTAGAAATCTATAGGTTCACAATCGACAAAGAGACAAAACAGAGTAATATTATCTTGATTTTCAGTTACCTCATAAATGTCCCGTAAACTTCTAAAGTGTGATACTATTTCACTTGAATTTTCACTTGAAGTTGATGCAGCTGAATTCTCTTGAGTACTTAATGTTGGTGTTACTAGTAGAGTAGTAGACTCCTCTCTTGTTTGCTCCACCTTTGGTTTCTCTACATCTTCTTTTTCAAAGTATGGAAAAAAGTTGTAATCTTCATTTTGAGATTCTCAATTCCATTATTCTTATTCATTAAATATGACATCCCGGCTGATGATTGTCTTCCTAGTATATGGATTATATATCTTATACCCTTTTGAGTTAGTATCATAGCCAATAAAAATAAATTTCTTACTCTTATCATCCAATTTGGTTCTTACTTCATCAGGCACATGAACATGAGCTATACTCCCAAAAACTCTTAGATGAGAAATCCCAAGTTTCCTTCCGCTCCATGCTTCTTGTGGTGTCTTGCCCCCACACACTCCTTGTTGGTGATTAGTTGGATAAGTATACTGCACATGCAACCACTTCTGCCCAAAGTTCCTTTGGTAGCCTCTTGCTTTTCAGAATGTTCCTTGTCATGTCAAGGATGGTTCAATTCTTTCTTTCCACCACTCTATTTTATTGAGGAGATCTTGGAACTCTCAAGGGTCATTGTATTCCGTTGGCTTCACAAAATTCTTAAAACTCCTTTGAAGCAAATTCTCCTCCTTGATCAAAACGTATAACTTTAATCTCAAGATCGCTTTCCTTTTCTACGGTAGCTTTAAAGTTCTTAAATATGCCAAAAACCTCTGATTTTTACTTCAAAAAGTATACCCAAGTTTTTCGAGAAAAGTTATCTATGAAAAAAATGAAATAATTATTCTTACCAAGTGAACTTAGCTTTATTGAACCGCAAACATCTGTGTGTATAAGTTCAAGTGGCTTTTGAGCTCTTGAACTTGACTCCTTTGGAAAACCTCTTCTAAATTGCTTCCCACGTAGACATGTTTCACATAATTGATCGAGATGTTTGATGTAAGTTAGTCCTCTCATCATCTTCTTCTTTGAAAGCAATTCTGGTCC